>NC_072001.2:96275570-96584498 GCF_028885655.2 Pongo abelii
CTCAGTATTTCTAAGTAATCTGTCAGAAAGTTAGCATTTCACATTGTCACCTGCAATGAGTGAATAAATGTGCTTTTTGACTTGGACATTTTCCAAAACGAATGGTTCAATTTTATAATATCAGCCATGTATATTTCTTTTTTGTCAATGGCTTTTTCAAGCCCCGGTCTGGCTTTCTGTGGAATAATTCTTTATCCTTTATTCAGCATCCAACAGTGCCCTGGACAAGTGGTTGTGAAGTTACTTGCAAGGCTGCATTGAACCCGGGCGAGACACTTCTCAGGGGAGCTGTCCAGCTACATTCTCTGAGTGAAGGCAAGTGTAGTCACTTTTCTCTGCTATGTTAATATGTGCCATGAGTTTTAAAAGACTCTCCCTTCAGTCAGCGGATGACATCTGCTGCTTAGCAAGAAGGCGAAGCTCCGTTTGTCTAATCAGCTACATGATGGGATTTGAAAACATGGCACCAAGATCCCTGAAAGATGTGTTAGAAACAAGTTTTCTGGTTTGGGATTCATGAGAATTTCTTGGCTTCCAAGCAGACCCAACTTTAACAGTGACAGGGGCAGACATGTGGTGGAATGTGGGGAAGATTCTGGGAGCACCACCTGGCTATGAGAAGCTTAGGATATTTTCCCATGGTTAAAAATAAAATAAAGTCGATGTTTTGGAAAGTGGTGAGAAACAGATGGGGGTGAAGGATGAGTACCCCCATTGCATTGTTGAGGACCCTGAAGTTTTCTCACATGTCAGGGCTCATAAGTGAATTGAAGAAGGAAGCCAGGTGTCTTTGAGACGGGTTGGCTCCACAGCAGCCAGTCCACCCTGCTGCTGGGGAAGTCACAGAAGAGGCTCTGGCATAAGCACCAAATCTTAGGAGGCCACATAGTCATTCTTCTTGATGCTCATTGTTTTTAAGGCCCTGGGTGAGTGGAAGAAGATCTTCTGTTATCTGTGTCCTTGTCACCACTGATTTCTGGGATTCCACATTATTTTGGCTTATTTCTCCATTGATATAATTGTAACTTGTAATGTTAGAACTCTGGGAGAATAAATTCCAAATGAGCTCTTGATGTCCATTAATAGGTTCATGCCAATTTTCTTGGGTTTGGAGATGTGAAGATACACAAAAGAAAGTACAGTCTTTGCTTTAAAGCAACTCACAGACTAATGGAGTGGATGCCACTGAACCAGTGATTCCAGTAAAGTATGAAAGGGGGTCTAGAGATTTATGTCCAAGTTGTCCTGGGACCATTTAGAGGAGGTGGGAGTACAAGATGATGGTGGGGGAAGGCTTCCCAGAAAAAAGAAACCGAGTTCCGTTTTTGCTGGAAAAAAAAAAAGTAACTGGGGGGTAAGTAGAAAGAATTGTAGGAAAAGGGAAGAACAGGTGCAGGCTCTCAGGCTCCCAGCAATCAGTTACCCCAAATATTTCTCTAATTGTTGTGACATACCAAGCATTGCCCTTCATGCTGCAGTACAGCGATGTTCTCTGAATAAGGCTCAGTTGGAATATTTCAATCTCTCAGCAGTTTGCTTTCCTCACCTTGCCCCTTAAAAATTCCCAGGCTCGTGGGAATGGGAATGGAATTGTTGGAAAAGGGCAGAGTAGATTTAAAAAATAATTTCATTCCCTGTAGTGTGGGAAAGTTTCCCAGGAAGAGACTGCCAAGCCCAGGAAGATACATATATATGCAAATTCCCCGGCAAAATGTTTTCTAGCCCCTCAACCTCAATCTACAGAAGTTTCCGTTATCATAGGCTACAATCTGATGACCCTAATTCAAGGGAGTTTTTCAACAGACCTCATTACCGCTTAAGTTTTTAGGAAGGGGCTTGAAAACAGAAGGAGGTAGACTAAAAGACATTGTACAGGGACAGCGGGGAGCCACATCCCTGCCTGAAGAATGAAAGTTGGTTGTTCTGGAAAGATGTACAAATAAACCAGAAGAATAAAAACTGCTCACATTTGCAGAGCTCTTCACCATTTAAAAACCAATCCATTCCTCATCATGGGGAATTATCCCCAATTTGAAGATATGAAAATTGAGGCTTGGGGAGATTGAATGAGTTGCTACTAAAAGGACCTGGACCTGAACCCAGAGCTTTGACTCCAGATCTGCTGTTTCCTTCATTTATATCATTGTTATTGAAATCTCCATAGAAAAATGTGTCGTATGCAAAATTTGACAGGACACTTCTCTCTGTCTCTCAAGAGCCTTCAGTGTGCATAAGGGTAAAATGAGCTTTGAGTCAATATTGCCTTTTAAAATTTGTCACTCAGTTCTTGGCTCTTCTGTTCTAAATCCAATTTGAGTTTACAATTATGAGGCTCACCTTTTTTTCCTTTTTTTTCTTTTGAGATGGAGTCTCGCTCTTGGTGCCCAGGCTGGAGTGCAGTGGTGCGATCTTGGCTCTCTGCAACTTTTGCCTCCTGGGTTCAAGCAATTCTTCTGCCTCAGGCTTCCGAGTAGCTGGGGCTACAGGCGCGTGCCACCACGCCCAGCTAATTTTTGTATTTTTAGTACAGATGGGGTTTCACCATATTGGCCAGGCTGGTCTCGAACTCCTGACCTCAAGTGATCTGCCTGTCTTGGCCTCCCAAAGTGTTGGGATTGCAGGCGTGAGCCACCGGGCCGAGCCAAGGCTCACCTTTTAAAAAGAGTTTGTTCTCTGAATGTTGACGGGATTCATCAAGGTCAGTTTAGGGCAAGGCAGGAGGAAGTTCTTGGCTTATATTGAAGAAAAATCAGTATTTTTGTTGTTCATTTTGGGTTTCCCTAGTGTAAGATCTCACATACAACAGCCAACAAGAAATCGGGACTTCAGGGCAGAAAGGGAGATGGGGAGGAAGCAGGGAGAGCAGGTGTCTTTGTCCATTTTGTGTTGCAATAATAGAATACCACAGACTGGGTAATTTAGAAATAAGTTTATGTAGCTCTTGTTTCTGGAGGAGGGGATGTCCAAGAGCATGGCACTGGCATCTGATGAGGGCCTTTGTGCTGCTTCATCCCATGGTGGAAAGCAGAAAGGCAAGAGAGGGAGAGTAAGAGAGGAAGGGGGGCAAAACTAACTTTTATAACAAGCCCACTCCTGAGATAACTATCCCACTACCGTGATAATGATATTAATCCATTCATGAGAGCAGAGCCCTCACGACCTAAACATCTCTTGAAGGTCCCACTTCTCACACTGTTGTATTGGGGATTAAGTTTCCAACACATGAACATTCAAAACATAGCAGCTGGTAAAAAAGCCTCTCTGTGCTTGGAAAGCTGAGTACTTAGGAGGCAGGAAGTGAAAGAGTCAAGAGAAAGGTGAAAGAATGCACATGTTTTTTTCACGATGGCACTCCCAGGCCTTAGCCAGACCTGGCTCAACGTTTGCTGTGTTGAAATGACTCATAACCAGCTATTGTCTGAATTAGACTGAAGGGATTTGTCTTAGTCTGTTTGTGTTGCTATGAAGGAATACCTGAAGCTGGGTGATTTTTTAAAAAAATTATTTTACTTTAAGTTCTGGGATATATGTGCAGAACGTGCAGGTTTGTTACCTAGGTATACATGTGCCATGGTGGTTTGCTGCACCCATCAACCCGTCATCTAGCTTTTAAGCCCTGCATGCTTTCAGTATTTGTCCTAATGCTCTCCCTCCCCATGCCTCCCACCCCCTGACAAGCCCCAGTGTGTGATGTTCCCCTCCCTGTGTCCATGTGTTCTCATTGTTCAACTTGAAGCTGGGTAATTTATGAAGAAAAGAGGTTTATTTGGCTCACAGTTCTGCAGGTTGTACAAGAAGCATGGCATAGGCATCTGCTTCTGGCGAGGGCCTCAGGAAGCTTCCACTCAAGGCAGAAGGTGAAGGGGGAGCTGTTGTGTGCAGGTCACATGATGAGAGAGGAAGCAAGAGCAAGGGAAAAGGTGCCAGGCTTGTTTTAACAACCAGCTCTCAAGGGGACTCTTGTGGGGCCTAATAGAGCAGGAACTCTCACTTGTTACTATGAGGATGGCACATGCTGTTCATGAGAGATCCACCCCTGTGATCAAACACCTCCTACTAGGCTCCACCTCCAAGATCGGGGATGAAATTTCAACATGAGGTTTGGAGGGTCAAATATCCAATCATAGCAGGATTGGAATGCATAATGGTGATTCTGGAAGTCTTTTAGGGAGAAATGCATCTGAAAAGCAGGAGCAGTTTGTCACTGATATGCCTGATCTTCCTAAAATGCTGATGCTGCTACTGCAACTACCACCTCCACCAGCACCATCTTAATCTCCTCTTCCATAGTTCCCATCACCACATCCCTCTGCCACCATCACTGCCACCATTACCACCTTCACTCTCATTACCACCTTCAATGCTATCATCTTTGCCACCATCACCGCCACCCCAACAGCCATCACCACCATTACTATTTACTGAACCCTTGTGACATGGTAGACACCATGCTAGAGGTTTTTAAAGGGTTTAATCTTCATGATACTCCTACATAGTAGAAATTACTAGTCCTATTTTGCAGTGGAGGGAACTGAGGCTCAGAAAAGTTAAGAATTTGCTCAAGATGACATAGTAGAAAGCTGTAGAGCCAGGATTTCAGCCAGGTTCATTTGCTCTTCCAGTAGACAAGGAGGAGTGGCTCAGAAAGCTGTGCTGTTGGACACAGGCATATGTTGTGGGCTTGTTTTATGTACGTCTGGGCCACATTGTTTGGGTCTGAGAGACTCTTGTGGGCTATGACCAGCACTGACAATCTGTTTTCCCTTATTTTTTCTGACTTTCTTTCACACATTCTAGATCATATGGCTTTTCTGGTCAGAACAAATGAAAATGTTTTATGTCCTCCCTTTTCTGAGCTTTGGATGTTACTGTTTGCACACAGTTCTGGAAACAGATGGAGCCTGATAGAAATCCCAGATGATAACTCAGACTCAAAAGCTCCTTGCAAATGCCCACGTAGCATAAATACCCCTGAGCATATGAGAGACAGTGACAGAAACTGAAAGACAGACAGAGAGACAGGGACAGAGAGAGAGACAGAGACAGAGACAGAGAGACAGAAACAGAAATAGAGACAGAGACAAAGAGGCAGAGATAGAGACAGAGTCAGAAAGGCACAGATGGATAAGAGAGATGGAGACGGAGATAGAAAGAGACAGAGATAGACAGAAACAGAGACAGAGAGAGGGCTGCAGAAAACTCATCTTTGCCTGCAATGCCTGCTCCAGCCGGATATCAACACGGAGGGCTCCCCACCAACATTCTGATAGATTCTGAGCTATAAGCTTCCAGAATATTAGCAGGTGAGCTTCTCCCCCTCGGGAGGAGATAGAGACAGAGAGAAAGATAGAGACACAGAGCGAGAGGTAGAGATAGAGATGTGGAGAGATAGAGATGAAGATTCAGAGAGAGAGAAATAGAGACACAGACACAGAGAGATAGAGACAGATACAGAGAGAAATGTATAGAGACAGAAACAGAGAGACCTAGAGATAGAAACAGGAAAAGGTAGAGACACAAAGAGAGATAGAGATATAGAGTGGAAGAGACAGAGGGAAACCAGGGGCAGAGAGAGAGTGTGTGTGCCTGATGGCGCTGTTGGCCCTTTGTATTTTGGGGTCTAGGGGTGCCAGGAGTACCTTGGGCCTTCCGTGACCTTTGCTTCACATCTCCTCAGGTATGAGTGAGTTGAGCAGGGGGCTGCCTTTGCCCTGCGAGAACCGTGCTGAGCACTTTCTGATGCCTTGCCTCTTGGTAATGGCACATCTGCCTCCTGACAGAATCCAGAAGCCCGAGTCAGGTGCCTCCAAAAGGGTCCCAGTTCATTGCTGGGTGCACAGTGTGAGCTTCTGCTCCATCTAGGCGTGGGAAGAAAGCCTCCCCTGAAGCTGTTACTCCAAAAGTCAGTTCCCCTTGCATTTAAATGGAAGCTCAGAGCGCTGTGCTAAAATCACCAGCGGTTAAATTGAATTGGAGCTTGATTAGGGTTCTGACCTATGATAAACCACCTGGGAAAAGGCTTTTTGGTGGCATATTTGGCCCGAGGGGGAGGAGCTCAGCTGCTAATATTCTGGAAACTTGTAGCTCAGTATCTATCAGAATGTTGGTGTGGAGCCCACTGTGTTAATATCCGGCTGGAGTAGGCATTGCGGGCAAAGATGAGTTTTCTGCAGCCCTCCTCTGAATTTCCCGACAGAACTTCTCTCTCACCTCCTGTTCGCCTCATCTTAACTTTCATCTCTTCTTCTTCACTCTGCCTCAGCCCTGGGGGGTAGCCCAGCACCATCTGAGAAGCTGGTGGGGCATGCGAAGGGCATAGCCTGCGTCTTTTATTCCGCCACCACCTCCGTTACTATGGCCAAGTCATTCACTTCTTGGATCCTCATTTACAAATTGAAAATACTGGTAGCCTTCCTGTCTGTCTTGCAGGGGTGTTTGAAGGACAGGAAGAAATAACAGTAATAAAAGTACTTCTCAGAGAATAAAGTGCTCTTTGAAGGCCAAGGGTTCATAGTTCTTTTGTTATTATTTGTGGTTGTTTCTCAGAAGTGGAGATCACCATCAGCAGCCGGTGGAAAGGATACAAGTGATACAAGTGGCTCTTCCATAAGACCTTGACCTCTATGGCCTTGGCCAACTTATTTAGAGCCTGAATACCTTCATCAATAAAACTGGGAAATAGTGAGACCATTTCCTTGGGCTTATGACTGTATAATGGGAGGCTCAAAGTCAGGATACAAAGCAGGATGTACAATAAGATATCATCAACCAGTGAGCCAAAGTCAGAGGTGAAGGATGGAGAAAAAGACTCCATCATTCACAGTGTGGGGTTGATCATAAGCTTTTCAAAATATGTTTGACTTTGTATATGTTTTCTAGATTTTCCATAATGCCAACCTACATTTTCCATAAAGCATCACCTTTGACATCGTGAGCCCCAAATATCTGAGACAGGTCTCAGTCAATTTAGGAAGTTTATTTTGCCAACATTAAGGACACATGCCCATGACACAACCTCAGGAGGTCCTGATGACATGCGCCCACAGTGGTCAGGGCACAGCTTGGTTTTATACATGTATTAGACCGTTTTCACGCTGCTGATAAAGACATACCCGAATCTGGGCAATTTATAAAGAAAAAGAGATTTAATGGACTCACAGAGTTCCACATGGCTAGGGAGGCCTCACAATCATGGTGGAAGGTGAAAGGCATGTCATACATGGTGTCAGGCAAAGAGAGAAATGAGAGCCAAGCAAAAGGGAAACCCCTTCTAAAACCATCAGATCTCGTGAGACTTATTCACTACCATGATAACAGTATGGGGGAAAGCACCTCCATGATTCAATCATCTCCCACTAGGTCCCTCCCACGACACTTGAGAACTATGGGAGCTACAATTCAAGATGAGATTTGGGTGGGGACACAACCAAACTATATCATATACATTTTAGGGAGACATGAGACATCAATCAATATGTGTAAGATGTACATCGGTTCTGTCCAGAAAGGCGGGACAACTCTAAGCAGGGAGGGGCTTCTAGGCCATAGGTAGGTAAGAGACAAATGGTTGCATTCTTTTTTTTTTTTTTTTTTTTTTTGAGACGGCGTCGCACTCTGTTGCTCAGGCTGGAGTGCGGTGGTGCAATCTCGGCTCACTGCAAGCTCTGCCTCCCGGGTTCACGCCATTCTGCTGCCTCAGCCTCCCAAGTAGCTGGGACTACATGCACCCACCACCACGCCCGGCCAATTTTTTTGTATTTTTTTAGTACAGACAGGGTTTTACCGTGTTAGCCAGGATGGTCTTGATCTCCTGACCTTGTGATCCACCCACCTCGGCCTCCCAAAGTGCTGGGATTACAAGCATGAGCCACGGGGCCTGGTGAAACTCTTTTGAGTTTCTGATGAGCCTTTCCAAAGGAGGCAATCAGATATGCATTCATCTCAGCGAGCAGAGGGATGACTTTGAGTTCTGTCTGTCATTTGTCCAGAAGGAAATTCCTTGTGAGGGAGGTATGTAGCTTTTGAATCTTGGTAGCCATCTTTATTTTTAGCAATAGATTGGGAGGCAGGTTTGCCCTAAGCAGTCCCCAGCTTGACTTTATCCTTTGGCTTAGTGATTTTGGGGTCCCAAGATTTATTTTCCTTTCACAATATTTAGAGGATTTAATGAAAAATCAAACTTGTGTCTGTAGCATCTTTCCCAGTCACCAGCCCCTCGCAGAGCCAGCTTGGTGCAACAAGAGTGGACAGAGACAGCCTCTGGGCCCTATTGCCCTGTAGTCTATGGAGCTGCCCTGCTGGAGGGGCTGGGCTGGGCAGCCTCTGCTGACTGGGGATGGTTTGGGAGTTTTACTCCAAGGCCTGCCACAGAAGGGCAGCTGTCATCCTCTCCCGTGGCTGGAGACCACATTTAGGCTGCAGCCCTTGGAAGGGTGTGAAATGGACACGACCCTCTGCTGAGTTTCCGCCCTGCACAAACATCTTTGGAAGCAGCACTTGTTTAATTTTCCATGAGTCCTGAGAAGAAGATGTTGCCATCAGCCCTTTGATTTTGCAGATGGCGATCCTGAGGCTCAGGGAGGTTAAGCAACTTCCCTATGTCACACAGCTGGTTAGGAACTGAGCTGGGGTTTAAACCCAAAGGTCTTCAAAGGTGGGCCCCTTTGTGCCAGCAGGAACCTGTCAGGGGAACATTGTGGGAGAGACAGGAAGTAGATTGCACTGGGTGGGGGGTGTTGGGGAAGGAGGGAGTTGAGGGGGAAGGGAGGGAGTATGTGCAGCGGGGAATAGTTATGCAGCCCCACCTTGATCATATAACAGCAAGAAAGTGTCCCAACACCCAAGAAGGAAGTTAGCCTAGATCTTATTTTTCAACACTGTCTAACAGTGACTTTGTTAAGAAACAGAAATTCAGGGCCTAAGAGGTTGGTGGAACAACGCCAGGTTTCGCTTCCTTTCCCGGGCAGTTCTCCTGTGACGACCTTTGGCTTGAGAGTGGCAGGTTGTCCATGAGCATGAGTGACCGGGTCCCCGATGCTTTCCTCATGGTTACAGCCTCCCCTGCAGGTTCGGGCACTGTGGGGTGAGGCGGGAAGGTGGCTGGCACTATGAAGTGTCCACCTTTCTGTGGGCTCTGCCGCCTCATCCCTCCAACAGCAAGCCAGGGCCAGTGGCTGTACTGTTCCCTCCTCCCTCATCTAGCATCCCCTTTTTCCAGAGGATGAAAGGTAGGGGAAGCTAAGAAATGATGGCACAGGATTTGAACTCAGGACTATCTGGGTTCACAGCTGCATGACGATTCTATACCACCCTACTGTCCTAGGCGGGGCAGGAGCCCCAGACAGGATGGGTAGCCTTTCTGAAGTCAAAATAGTAAAAGGCAAAAAGGGAGCCCTTACCCGAGCACGCAGCTATAAAGGAGCACACAGTTCTCCTCTGGCCCCTCTCCGAGGATGGGTTCTCCTCTTCCTCGAGGCCAGGCGCACCGCAGGCATCTGCCTTTGATTAGAACGGGCAGACAGGAAACATACCTGCGGTCCTGGGCCTCTCTCACACTCCAGAAATGCCATTCACAGACAGGGAAGAGGGAGAAAGGATGAGGGGAAGGGAGGAAGGGAAGGAGAACAATCGACAGCTACATGGGAGCGTCCTGGGAGGTAGGGTCACCGCCGGAGACAGAAATGGGCCTCAGCCGCAGGTCAGGGTGTGGACACGGAGGCAGCCAGGCCTGATCTGCTGGGGGAACCACACTGGGCGGGGCGTGGAGAGGAGGTTTGCCGTGTGTGCTGCAGCTTGCGGGGAGCCAGCTGCTGAGAGCTGGGGCTGCTTCTTCTAAGCTGAAAGGAAAAGAAGGGCACATCTTTCAGAGCCGCTCAGTCCCCCAATCATAGTGCCTGGCTCCAACCTCCCACTGGGCCCATCACAAGGCCTCCTGGTTGGGGACATCAGTGACCTGCAACAGGGTGGGGGAAGAACGTCCTGGCCAGGAGTGAGCTAAGGAAGAGATGCACCACAGGGCCCTGGTAAATGCCTGGGAGTGAGAGCCTTACACTCACCATCTCTTTCCTCTCTGCCTGTTGTAGTTAAAAAACACGCTCTTGACTTGCTGATGCTTTGAGCTGCTTGTTGTGGGTGGAGGTGGCTTCCCACGGCTTCTTGCACAGTGTTGGCCCTGACTCACTGTCCCCCAGGCAGGGGGAGACTGCTGTGTTCAAGGGGAGTTCTGGGTGCATGCAGAACAAAATAGGGAGCCCCCACTGGGACAGGTGCTGGCGGCTCTTCACCATGTCAGCTCACTCAGCCCTCAGGTCGCCCTCTCCTCAGGTGTGACGTGCAATGTACAGGTGTGGAAATGGAGAAGACATGTGCTGAGTCCCAGAATGACACTGGGCCTGTGGAGGCTGCCAGGAGAGACTCTGCCGGGTTCCCACTGCGGAGACACTGGCGCTACAGCCCAGAGAGGAGGACACTTTATTAGCTTGTCACATCGAGCAAGGCACTGGTCACTCCATTCTCTTGCTGTGCCTTAAAAAGAGGAGAGAATGTGGAATCCGAGGCCTGGGCTGCAGCCCTGGCTGCACCAGCTCCCCAGGCAAAGCAGTAACCTGAGATGGGCCACCTCCAAGCGTCAGGAAGTGTGGGCAACTGTGGGGAAGAGAAAAATAACAATGCCTGCTGTCCTCACCTTCCAGGCTTGCTTTATGGACAGAGGGAGTGACAAGTGTCATTCTTTCCTGGGGGCTGCAAACCATGATTCAGGTGTCATGTGCTGAACTGTGTCTCTGCAAAATACATGCAGTCCTCACCGCTGGTCCCTCAGAATGTGACTGTATTTGAAGATAAGGTCTTCAAGGAGGCAATTAAGCCAGACTGGGGCCCTTAGGATGGGCCTGGTGTCCTTATAAGAAAAGGAGAGGGCCCAGCGTGGTGGCTCACGCCTATAATCCCAGCACTTTGGGAGGCCGAGACAGGTGGATCACCTGAGGTCAGGAGTTCGAGACCAACCTGGCCAACGTGGTGAAACCCCATCTCTACTAAAAATACAAAAAAAAAAAAAAAAAAAAAAAAAAGCAAGGTGTGATGGTGGGCACCTATAATCCCAGCTACTTGGGAAGCTGAGGCTGGAGAATCGCTTGAACCCGGGAGGTGGAGGTTGCAGTGAGCTGAGATCATACCATTGCACTCCAGCCTGGGCAACAAGAGCGAAATTCCATCTCAGAAAAAAAAAAAAGAAAAAAAAAGAAAAGAAAAGGAGATTAGGATGCCGACACACAGAAACCAACCCTGCCGACACCTTGTTCTTGGACTCCTAGCTGTCAAAATTATAAAAAAATACATTTCTGTTGTTTAGGATCACAGACCAGTGCCTGATGCTGTGGCTGTGTTGGGCTCCAGACATGGGCAGGAATTGAGAGAAGGGAGCAAAGGTATCCGCTGGGGCAGTCAGGAAAGTCTTCGTGGAAGAGGCAGACTCAACTTTGGTTTTCTAATTTATAAAATGGGGATGACAACAATTCGGCTGTCAGAGCTGTCAGGAGGACAAAATGAGGGAATTTGTATAAACTACTGCATACAGTACCTGGCTCCAGAGGATGCATTGGTGAATTTCAGCATAATTTTTACCATTATCATTATTAAAGGATGAGGAGATCTAGGGATGGGGAATAAAGTAGCATGGGAAAAGGCAGAAAACAGGGGAGTGGACAGTGAGGAACCACTGTCCTAGGAAGGGCAGACTTCACATTTCCTGCCCCAGAGAGCAGAGAGAGAGGTTGCGTTCGTTTATTGGTGACATCAGGAGGGTGGTGTTGTTGCTATATTTTTTTTGTCATCTGAGAAGACCTTCTCCCCAACCAGTTTTAAATACTCCTATCTGATCCATTTCCCTTGTGCCAGAGTCACTCATAAAAACTGTAAGATCTCAAGAAAGCAGTGAAAGACTCAGGCCAGGTGCTCCAATTAGCACAATTGTATGGGGGCAGATCTTCAGCGTCTCCATAGATCCTGTGTTGCAGTTAAAGCCCTCATTTGGGATCCATCAGACCCATCAGTCTTTTTTTTTTTTTTTTTTTTTGAGACGGAGTCTCACTCTGTTGCCCAGGCTGGAGTGCAGTGGCACAATCTTGGCTCACTGCAAGCTCTACCTCCTGGGTTCACGCCATTCTCCTGCCTCAGCCTCTTGAGTAACTGGGATTACAGGCGTGTGCCACCACGCCTGGCTAATTTTGTATTTTTAGTAGAGATGGGGTTTCACCATGTTGGCCAGGCTGGTCTCGAACTCCTGACCTCAAGTGATCCACCCGCCTCAGCCTCCCAAACTGCTGGGATTACAGGCGTGAGCCACCGTGACCGGCCCTATCAGTCATTTTCTATGAGGGTCAGAGGCCATGCTTGTTGCAACTTTTTTTCTTTCTCTCTCTCTTTTTTTATTTTTTACTTGTTGCTTGACTGGCCCACTGCCAGTCTTCCTTCCTTCATTCCACAGTTACTGATTAGTGCTTTTCATGCATTGGGCCTTTCATCTGTGCTGGGTACTGGGCAGGCAGCAGCGCACAAAGGACGTAGCTCCTGTTTCCTGTGGCATTTGTCTTACTTCAGTGTGCAGAGGACTTTGTCTGCCTCCTGGCTACCTCCTCTGGCGGGCTAATTCCTGTAGAAAGGGAAAGGGGAGCAGAAAAGCCTGTCCTGGCGGCCCACGCTCCCCAGGCTGCAGTGCTGCGTTGCTGAACCTGTGTTCTGTGAAGGTGAGGTTCGCCGTGGGCATCAGTGAGGGAGCCGCAAGAGGAGCTGTGAAAAACCTAACAGCAGGTCTGGGGTGGTTGCCACCAATAACACGCAGGCTTGAATCCTGCTTTTATCTTAATAACCACATTAACAAAAATTGCATTATGCACACTAATAATAGCCAGTGTCTAAAGAAAGGAGTGTAGCTTATTATGGTAAGGCCTCTTGCCAGAAACTGGTGGAAGGCTGAGAGCTTGCAGTCTGGAATGACTGTGATGCTTACATTGACTGTTGATCAGGGTCAGCAGACAGATCAACTGAACCCTTACCCCCATTCCTGCACTTGTGGCAGGCAGCACTAATCAGCCGGCACACTCATCCCTGTGGATCTCTTGATCTGTCTCAGGAAAGCCCCTACCTGCTGAAATTAGCGTAGGAATCAAGCCTATTTAATGTCTCACCTGGATCCTAGCGGCTTTTATGCTGAACTAGGCCCAAGGTTTCAGAGCCCAGTTTCTTGAGAGATAGTCTGGGCAGCTGGTTTAAAATGCAGACTCCTGTGCTCTTCCCTAGAGCTAGGGAATCAGAATCTTTGGGGAATGTCAAAGACAGCACTCAGGTGATTTCTTTGCAAATGTTTTAACCACTGCTTTAGGGACGGGAATTCATACCAGGTGTTTTCTTTTGGGCCTGTGTGCTGGAGGGAGGACAAGGGTCAGAAGAACAACATCTTGAGCCCCTCTGTGCAGAGTTAATACTGAAAAAGACAATTGTTTTCAGGCAAAAGGTCCATTTTGTGCAACCTCATTGTCTGTTTTTGGGTGTAAGGGGCAGGATTGTGTAGGAGTCAAGATCATAGGCTCTGACAGCCTTCTACCCAGGTTCGAATCCCAACTCCGCCACTCACTAGCTGTGATACCTTGGGAGGTTTCCTTGGTCCTTTCTGCCTTGGTCTTACCAGCTGTGACAATAAAAAATGTCTCTCGGCTGGGCGCGGTGGCTCATGCCTTTAATCTGAGCACTTTGGGAGGCCAAGGCGGGCGGATCACAAGGTCAAGAGATCGAGACTATCCTGGCCAACATGGTGAAACCCTGTCTCTAAAAATACAAAAATTAGCTAGGCGTGGTGACACGCGCTTGTAGTCCCAGTTGCTCGGGAGGCTGAAGCAGGAGAATTACTTGAACCTGGGAGGCAGAGGTTGCAGTGAGCCGAGATCACGCCTCTGCACTCCAGCCTGGTGACAGAGTGAGACTCCGTCTCAAAAAAAAAAAAAAAAAGTCTCTAAATATGGTCAAATGTGTCCAGGGGGAGAATCACCTCCAATTAAGAGTCACTGAAGAAGTTTGTAGCAGATCTAGTGCTCAGTGGATCTCCATTTTGCCTAAGAATTTTTTTTAGCAGTCATTTTGGCCAGAAATAAGGAAAAATGAATTGACCATGTAAGCTATTAACTTTGGCATGTATGGGGTTCCTGAAAGTTAGAGAATAGATAATACAGCCTGTAAAGGCCTTTCCTTCTCAAAGATAACAGTAACACTGACAGAGCTGTTGGGTCAGGCTGGGTACTGTTCTGTGTGCTTAATATACAGTCATTAACAATTTAATCCTCACAGTAGCTTATGAGGTGGATACTATGATAATTCCCATTGTACAGTTGAGGAGACTAAGGCAGAAGAGACTAAGAACAACTCCCAAGGTTTTACAGCTAGTGAGTGGAAAGGTGGAGATTCTAATCTGGGCAGAAGGCGGTCGGAGCCTGTGCTCTTAACCCCTACCTGATCCTGCTCCTTATACCCACAGCAAAGAATACCTGACGGCAAATGTCATTTGCACTACAGTAGAGAAACTGTGCTAGCTCAATAGGAGGCAGCCTTTTTTTCTTTTTGAAACAGGGTCTTGCTCTGTTACCCAGGCTGGAGTGCAATGGCACGATCACAGCTCACTGCAGGCTTGATCTCCTGAGCTCAAGCAATCTTCCCACCTAAGCCTCCTGAGCTGGGACTACAGGCATGCACCACTATCCCCAACTCACTTTTGTTATTTTTTTTTGTAGAGCCGGGGTCTCACTTTATTACCCGGGCTGATCTGGAACTCCTGGATTCAAGTGATCCACTTGCCTTGGCCTCCCCAAGTGCTAGGATTACAGTCATGAGCCACCATGTCTGGCCAAGAGGCAGTCTTTACAGTAGAAAAGACATGAGTTTAGAGCACCATGAGTCAGGGGTTTGCTTTCTGACTCTTCACATGTCAGCTGTGTGGGCTGAACAAGTTACCAAACCCTTGTAGACATTGTGTTACCATCAGAAAGCGTGGAGATTGTAAAAGGAAATTAAATTTTGGGACCCCAAACTCACCGTGGCAATGCTAATTGATAGCTTATCTTTACAGGTGCAGTCACCCCGGCCTGCCAGACACAAATGCATATTTTGTGTGTGTTATCTAATATAAAATGCAGATTCCCCACATTTTTCCTTTGCCCCTTTTAAGTGAAAACTGTGCTTCTCGATATCCCGCCCTTTCCCCTTTAAATTTGGAGACCTCAGAATCATCTTCAGAGAAAGGCATTGACCTGTCTCCTGGGCACGTCCTTAACTTTGGCAAATAAATCTCCAAAAATGATTGAGACTTGTCTCGTCATTTTCTTTGATTGACAAGGTTAATAAGACCTACTTTGAAGGGTTACTGTAAGTTATTTGAGATAATGTATATAAAATGCCAAATACAGTGCCCAGCACGTGGTTACTGCTTGAGAAATATTAATTCCTCATTCTTTTCTTCAATGGAAACTATTTTCACTCTTCTTTTCAGCCTTCTCTGTCAGCAGGAAGATTCTTTGTGTGTTTAACCTGGCATCTTTGGTCTCATTTTTCAATTCGTTACTCATCTTTGTGGAGTTCTGCTGAATTCTGTTCAATTTTCTCAAGTCCTTCGGTTGTGGAACTAGACTCAGACTCTCCAGAGCTGAGGAAAGGGAGAATTACTGCAAAATTCCTACACTAACACTCCTGTTGTATATATACCTGTGCCTTCTGAATGACAACCTTATCCTGCTGACACAGTGTCATCTGGCCCACCCTTTGGGCCTTTCACCTACTTGAAAACTTTTTTTATTTTTCATTTCAATAGTTTTTAGTGCACCCATCACCTGAGCAGTATACACTGTACCCAGTGTGCAGTCTTTTATCCCTCACCCCCTTCCACCCTTCCCTCTGAGTCCCCAAAGTCCATTATATTATTCTTAAGCCTTTTTCGTCCTCATAGCTTAGCTCCCACGTATAAGTGAGAACATACAATATTTGGTTTTCCGTTCCTGAGTTATTTCACTTAGAATAATGGTCTCCGGCTCCATCCAAGTTGCTGCAAAAGACATTATTTCATTCCTTTTTATGGCTGAGTAGTATCTAATGGTGTATATATACCACATTTTCTGTATTCACTTGTTGGTTGATGGCATGTAGGTTGGTTCCATATCTTTGCAGTCATGAATTGTGCTGCTATAAATGTGTGTGCATGTGCTTTTTCATATAATGACTTCTTTTCCTTTGGGTAGATGCCCAGTAGTGGAATTGCTGGATCGAATGGTAGATCTACTTTTAGATCTTTAAGGAATCACTGAACTGTTTTCCACAGTGGTTGCACTAATTTACATTCCCACCAGCAGTGTAACAGTGTCCCCTTTTCACCACATCCAATCTGTTGTTTTTGATTTTTTAATTATGGTCATTCTTGCAGGAGTAAGGTGGTATCTCATTGTGGTTTTAATTTGCATTTCCCTGATGATTAGTGAAGTTGAGCATTTTTTCATGTTTTGTTGGCTGTTTGTATATTTTATTTTGAGGAATGTCTATTCATGTCCTTTGCTGACTTTTTGATGGGATTATTTGCTTTTTTCTTGCTGATTTGTTTGAGTTCCTTCTACATTCTGGATTCTAGTCCTTTGTCGGATGCATAGTTTGTGGATGTTTTCTCCCATTCTGTGGGTTGTCTATTTACTCTGCTGATTATTTCTTTTGCTGTGCAGAAGCTTTTTAGTTTAATTAGCTCCCATTTTTTTTTGTTTTTGTTGCATTTACTTTTGGGGTGTTAGTCATGAATTTTTTGCCTAAGCCAATGTCCAGAAGAGTTTTTACGACATTATCTTCTAGAATTTTTATGGTTTCATCACCTGCCTTCTTTACCTTTATTCATTCCTTCTTGTTCTACAAGTTCTTTGTCTCCCGGTTTTCATAACAAAGAATTATCATTGAAAATTAGTAACAAGGTAGAAATTTTAAAAAAGAATTCCAGGGACAAATTATAAACAAATAAGCACAAGAAAAGTTACAGTTAAAAATAAAACAAAAAGACCCAGGGAGGCTTTTGGTAAGAAAAGGAGGGAACTAAATGAAGATAAAATTATACAGTAAGTTGAAGTGAAAATTTGGATGTTAGGAATCAGCCTTCACAGTGCTTTGGAGAACGGTTGCAATGCACCTTGGAGAACGGTGCCTTTGAGAACCTTGGTCACCAGTTCACCTCTTTGGATTCATGGCTGGTCTGCCCCTTGGGGTCCACAGTGTGAAGCCCTGAGGCCTGGCTCCCTGGCCTGAAGCAGCAGGAGAGGGAAGTCATCAGAGCCTGGGCTCTGGAATCAGATGGACCTTGATTTAATCCTGACTTCGCCATTTACTGCATTGAATGACCAAGGGCAAATTATCTCCTTCTTCAAGACTCCAACTTTGCAAGGGTGAAGTTGTAAAATTGGTGGTAATAATAACACCTCTCACAGGAGAGTTATAAAGTAATGCATATAAAAGATTGAACACAGCACTGGTTGCATTGTAAGCGCTCAATAAATTTTACTGATGAGGATGATAATGATGATAACATGATTGCCTACTTCTAAATGTCTGCTCTGATTGTCTTGTCTATTTGTATGTATGAATATACATGACTGTATGTCCATGAAAAGCTAAAATACATATGCGTGTACATGTACACACATATGTGTATGTGTATATGTGTGTGTATATGCACATGTATGTATTATAGCTTTTCACGTACATGTAGTTGTGTCCTGCACACAGCTGGTTTGTGTGCATCTCATCTCTTCCCAGCCTTCAGCTCAGTTATATCATATTGGTAGTTGGCCACGGTGGGAATATTTTATAGCACAGAAATTGGCAAACCTATATACATCAAGGGCTTTTCCCCCTCAGAGAGCCAATTTACCAGCATACCACTGTGAATATACCTTGCATCTCCAATTAGATTCTGAATTCCTTTAGGACTCAGGATGTTCTGTTTTCACCCTTTGATCCCCACAGGGCTTTGCGTGTGTCTTTTGTGCAGTAGGCTTCAAAGGGTGGCATGAGTCAATAGTACGGAGGGTGAGTGGATGAAAGCAAGGGAAAGGATATAGCAGAAGTGCACTTAATAAAAGGGAAAGAAGAAGTTGTTTCAGAAAAACTGGTAGATGAGCAGCCAGGAATGGAGAGAAGGAGTAAGGAGAGGGAGTTCTTAGATGGGTAAAATGGTTTGGTGACAGAAAAGGACTTAGAAATACAAAGTCCAGAAGGAAAATGAAATTCAGAATAAGAGTAGATTTCCTATGATTTCAGACTGCTGCTGCTAGTGTATTTCTTGAGTTCCAGTCTTTTAGATGAGTGGCATTTGTTTCAGATGTTGAGATAATTAAAGAATTGTTTACAAGAGAAAAAATTGGACTTAATCTAATGTTCAAGAATAGAGGATTGGCAAAATAAGTAGGATACGTTCATTTTATAGAATACTTTTGGGTCAAAAAACATGATGGAAAATTCCAATAAAGTACAGTGAGAGTAATGACAAGAAGCATGGAAAGCTGGAAGAATGGTATAATAATATGCAGGAGAAAAGGCAGGTTAAAAGTGGCAGCTATAATCTCACTTTTATATAAATATATGTGCAGAGAAAAATATCTGGAAGGGTATACGTTAAAACACTAAAGGTAGTTGTTTCTGATTAGGGTGATTTTTTTTTCCTCCACTATTTGCTCATGGACATTTTCTCTTTTTTTTCTATTTCAAATACATTTTTATTTATTTTTTAATTTTTTTCCCCCTAGAGATGGGTCTCTAGAAAAATGCATTGCCCAGGCTGGTCTTGAACTTCTGGGCTCAAGCCATACCCCCTTGCCTCAGCCTCCCAAAGTGCTGAGATTATAGACATGAGCCACCGTACCTGGCCTAAAATACATTTGAATTAAAAAAATTAAAATGTGTTTTCCACATTGATCTCTTTCTGCCTTTATCTCTGTCTGTCTTTGTCTCTATATATTGTCTTTGCTGATAGCACTGAATTTTAAGATCACAGCTGCTTTAAGATTAACAAAGTGATTAAGACCTGTGGGCTAAGAAATGATTTTCTTTCACTTGCAAATGTATCCAGATGAAAAGTCTTCTCAGTGTAACAAATCGCTGTAATAATCCTTGAACACTTGGCAAATGCCTTTGATTGTGAAAAGCCAGTTGCGTGAACTGGGGCTGACCTGAAAAATTACGGAGTCTGCATCCAGGGTGCAGGGCACGTGTGCAGTGTCTAACAGCAACTCGCCAGGGCAGCTGGAGACGCAGAGGGCTCCCAGAATGATAGGGTGGTTCCAAATACACCAGCCTCCCAGAAACGTGGCCCTGGCGATCTAAAGACCTTCAGATTCCAGGACGGCCCTACCAGATTCAGTGTCTAATGAACGGCAGGTGTTAGGAGGCAGGCAGGGGTTTCCTGTGGCAAATCCTGATTCACAGCTGGAAGATGGATTTCTGCCCTCAGGAAAGCGGTTTAGTGGGAGGTGGTGAGAGTTAGCTGAAATTTCCAATAAAATGCAGTCAGAGCAGTGAGCTAGTGGGTACAGGAGAGCCTCAGTCAGTGGCTCAGTTATCTTCTAGTAGAACAGTGGAAGAATTGGCAATTTTTTTCATATTTCGTTTTCCTGATGTGCAGGATGGTGAAGTGGCGAAGAGCCTGACTCTGGAAATAGCGAGAAGAGGTTTAAGCTCTGGCTCTGTGTGCATCTCGGGTAGGTTACCTAAGTACTCTATATCTCAGTTTATCAGCCCGTGAAATGGACGTAGAGTCCCTGCCTCATGGAGTTACTGTGATAATTCAATGAGGGAATATCCATGAGGCATTTAGAGTAGTACCTGGCGCTCGGGGAGGTGCTATGGAAATGTTCCGTGAATTGTGATTCCTCGGTTTTTCAACTTCTTTCTTCCGCCTCCTCTCCTTCCCCTTACCTTCCTCTGCTCCTTTTCCTCCTCCTCTTTCTACTCTTCTCTGCCCCCTCACCCTCCCCACACACAGATTCCATGATCGATGAATTAATTCCTGCATTCCTGCATTAATTTCTCTGAGAGTCTTTTCCTTTCGACACTGGTGCTGAGAGGAACAGGTTGCTTTTCACGCTGATTGACTAAGTGAATTTTTATTTTCCTGAGCACCTTCTATTTAATTTTATTATTATTATTATTTTTGAGATGGAGTCTTGCTCTGTTGCCCAGGCTGGAGTGCAGTGGCGCAATCTCGGCTCACTCCAACCTCCGCCTCCCGGGTTCACGCCATTCTCCTGCCTCAGCCTCCCGAGTAGCTGGGACTACAGGCGCCCGCCACCACACCTGGCTAATTTTTTTGTATTTTTAGTAGAGACAGGGTTTTGCTGTGTTAGCCAGGATGGTCTCGATCTCCTGACCTCGTGATCCGCCCGCCTTGGCCTCCCAAAGTGCTGGGATTACAGGCGTGAGCCACTGTGCGCGGCCTTTCCTGAGCACCTTCTCTGTGCTAGGCATGAGGATGAGCAGGTTACCTACATTATTTCATTGTATTGCATTATTATCCCAACCTCAGAAAGGTTCTGTGATCCACTGAAGGTCCAGCATCGATCTAGTTCCAGCCAGCTGCAGTGAGGATGAAAGC
Organism: Pongo abelii; assembly: GCF_028885655.2. Taxonomy (NCBI): domain Eukaryota; kingdom Metazoa; phylum Chordata; class Mammalia; order Primates; family Hominidae; genus Pongo; species Pongo abelii. The sequence continues at coordinate 96,296,224 of NC_072001.2, forward strand.
TGGCATTACACAGTTCTCCGAGGGACAGATTACCTTCTTGTACCCTGTGGATCAAGGCCAAGGACTTTTTCCCAGAGTCCCCCAGAATGGCATAGCTGTGAGCATCCTGTCAAACCAATGTTAATTGGCTACAGCTCTTAAGAATTCACTAGCACTTAAAGTCAAGAAAAAGTCCTTCTACATCAGAAGAACATCTTTTGTTATATTTTTAAAATTGTGGTTAAAACCATATATCATAAATGTTACCATCTTAACATTTCTTAACCATTTTTAAGTATACAGTTCAGTAATGTTTAGTATATCTGCATTGCTATGAAAGAGATCTCCAGAACTTTCTCATCTTGTAGAACTCAAATTCTGTACCCGGCCGAGCGCAGTGGCTCACGCCTGTAATCCCAGCACTTTGGGAGGCTGAGGCGGGTGGATCACTTGAGGTCAGGAGTTTGAGACCAGCCTGACCAACATGGTGAAACCCCATCTCTACTAAAAATACAAAAATTAGCCGAGTGTAGTGGTACATGCCTGTAATCCCAGCTACTCAGGAGACTGAAGCAGAAGAATCGCTTGAACCCGGGAGGCGGCGGTCACAGTGAGTCGAGATCACGCCACTGCACTCCAGAGATCTTAAGAAAAAAAAAAAAAATCTGTACCCATTAGACAACAACTCCTTTTTGTCCTCTGTCCCCCAGCCACCATTCGACTTTCTCTATCTAGGGATCTGACTGCTTTAGAGGCTTTATATAGGTGGAATCATATAGAATTTGTCTTTTTGTGATTAACTTATTTAACTTAGCATAATGTCCTCAGTGTTCATCCAGGTTGTAGCATGTAATGAGAGTTTCTTCCTTTTTAAGGAAGTATTCCATTGTGTGTAATACCACATTTTGTTTATGTATTTATACGTTGACAGATGTTTTGGTTGCTTCCACCTCTTGTCTCTTGTGAACAGTGCCGCTATGAACATGAGTACACAAATATCCCTTTGAGACCCTGCTTTCAATTCCTTTGGGTATATACCCAAGAGTGAGATTGCTGGATCATATGGTAGTTCTATTTTTAATTTTTTGAGGAACCTCTGTACTATCCACAGCAGCTGCACCATTTTATAATCCCACCAACAGTACACAAGAGTCCCAACTTTTCCACACCACCACAAATGCTTTTTTTTATAGTAGCCATCCTAGTGGGTATGAGGTAATATCTCATCATGATTTTGATTTGCATTTCTCTGATGATTAGTGATGTTGAGCATCTTTTCATATGCTTGTTGGCCATTTGTATATCACCTTTGAAAAAATGTCTATTCAAGTCCTTTGTTTAAATTGGGTTATTTGATTTTTTATGTTGAGTTGTAGGAATTCTTTATATGTTGTAATTTTTTTTTTTTTTTTGAGACAGAGTCTCGCTGTGTTGTCCAGGCTGGAGTGCAGTGGCATAATCTCGGCTCACTGCAAACTCTGACTCCTGGGTTCACGCCATTCTCCTGCCTCAGCCTCCTGAGTAGCTGGGACTACAGGTGCCCGCCACCACACCTGGCTAATTTTTGTATTTTTAGTAGAGACGGGGTTTCACCTTGTTAGCCAGGATGGTCTCCATCTCCTGACCTCGTGATCCGCCTGCCTCGGCCTCCCAAAGTGCTGGGATTACAGGCGTGAGCCACTGCGCCCGGCTTTTTTTTTTTTTTTTTTTTTGAGATGGAGTCTTGCTCTGTCGCCAGGTTGGAGTATAGTGGCACGATCTCGGCTCACTGCAACCTCCGCTTCCCGGGTTCAAGTGATTCCCCTGCCTCAGCCTCCTGAGTAGCTGGGACTACAGGTGTGCACCATCACACCTGGCTAATTTTTTGTATTTTAGTAGAGACGAGGTTTCTCCATGTTGGCCAGGGTGGTCTCGATTTCCTGACCTCATGATCCGCCTGCCTCAGCCTCCCAAAGTCCTGGGATTAGAGGCGTGAGTGCCTGGCATATTCTAAATATTAATCTGTTATCATCTATGTGATTTGTAAATGTTTTCTCCCATTTCATTATTTTGATTATGTCTTTTGATGAACAGAGTTTTTCAGTTTGAAGCAGTCTCTGTTCTCTGTTTTTGCTTGTGTTGAATTTTGTTGTCTGTGCTCTTGATGTCTTAACCAAGAAATTATTGACAAATCCAAAAAATCATAAAGCTTTTCCTTTGATATTGATTTAAAAATGTTTATACCAATTTATGTGTCACTGGAACAATCTTACCAATGGTAACTCCATGTAGGTAAAAGATTGTTAGCTAAGGTCTCAAAAAAAAAAAAAAAAAAAGATTGTTAGCTAAGTGGGGAAGAATGTCTGTGTGGGAGAGTCATGGAGCAGTGCGTGTTGGGGGAATGGGCTTACACGCTGGGGATACATAAGGACTGATTTGGGACATAGAGATTAAATATAGTGGATCCACAATTCCTGATGAATGTATTAATGTTATTGACAGTTATTTGGAGAATGAGGGGGTGCAGAGTCTTGGAAAAAAGACACATCACAAAGCATGCAGCCTCTCTTATCTCCCTTTTCCTTTCTTCTTCCTTCTTCTCTGTGTGACGTAGCATCTTTTCCTGCCCACTTTTAGATCCTAGAAGTTCAGCTCTGTTTTGGCAAAGTGTCTTCACATTTTCTCAAAGTAAGTGAATCTCTCCCCACAAAAATTCCTAGCTACAAAAAGACAAAAGGAGGCGTAGTGATTGGTGTGTTTTTATAATATTCAGGATTATATAAAGTATTTTGACATTTATCATTTTAATCAACTATCAGGTTTTTTTTTTTAAAGACCAAAATACCCTATATTCAGACATGTGTTTTGCTCAAGGTCACATTCTCACTCTCGAGCCTGGGCATGCGTATACGGGTATCTTTCTGGAAGTGGTCTTGCCGGGTCGAAGAGCACGTACATTTTAAATTTTGATGGACTCAGCCAAAACGCCTTCCCCAAAGGCTACACCAATTTTCACTCCTACATTCAGCATATCAGGGTCCTAATTTTAGCATACTTTGGCCACACTGTCTTTAATTTTTGCTGATTTGATGGATTAAAAATATCCCACTATTTACAGTAATATTTCTCCATTTAGTAGGGTGGTTGATTATCTTTTTGTATATTTATTTTCCATTCTTATTTATTTTCATTTTTTGAATATTTGTTTATATTCTGTGGTCATTTTTCTATTGATGTGTTAAATCAATATATCCTGATGCACCATTTAATTCCCTTGTCTCTTTCACTACGTATTTTTTAGGTTATTTTCTTAGTGGTTGCTCTGTGCTTATCATTAACATTTTAATTTATAACAATACAGTTCAGATTAATACCAACTCAGTCTCATTTGTGTGTATGCTCTGAGATATTTCCATTCCCTCTTCCTTCTTTATGCTGTTATTATTACAAATTACAAACACTATGTGCTCAACATAGCACATTTATAATCATCTTGTTTTCCAGCTTTATTGAGGCGTAATTGACAGATACAAATTATATATTTAAAGTGTACAATGTGATGTTTTACAATACATATCTATTGTGAAATGATTACCACAATCAAGCTAATTAACGTATTCATCATCTAACATAGTTACCTTTTTGTGTGTGTGAGCATACTTAAGATCTCTCTTACCAAATTTTTATTTATTTATTAACTTTTATTTTCAGTTCAGGGGGACATGTGCAGGTTTGTGATATAGGTAAACTCATGTCATGGTGGTCTTTTGTACACATTATTTCATTACCCAGGTATTAAGCCTAGTATCTATGTTATTTTTCCTGATCCTCTCCCTCCTCCCACCCCCCACCCTCCAGGAGGCGCCAGTGTGATCGTTTCCCCTACCGTGTGTCCATGTGTTCTCATCATTTAGCTCCCACTTATAAGTTGGCAAATTTCTTGAGGGCATTATGCTAAGTGAAATAAGCCAGATAGAGAAATACTGCATGATCTCACTTATATGTGGAATCTAGAAGAGTTGAGGTCATAGGAGCACAGAGTGGAATGGTGGTTATCAGGGGACAGGGTGCGGGGGGAAATGGGGAGATGCTGGTCAAAGGGCACAAACTTCCAGTTATGAGATGAATACATTCTGGAGCTCAAATGCACAGCACAGTGACTATATTTAATAATAATATACCGTATAATCACTTTTAAAATAAACTTTTTGTATACCTTTATAATTTATAAACTTTTTGTTATGGACTGAATGTTTGTGTCTCCCTGCCCCCATTCATATGTTGAAGCTGTAATCCCCTGTATTTGGAGGTAGAGCCTGTGAGGAAGTGACAGAGGTTAAATGAGGTCATAAGTGTAGAGATGTAATTTAATGGTGCTGGTGCCCTTTTGAGAAGAGGAAGAAACTCCAGCGCTCTCTCTTCCAGCCACACGAGGATAAAATAAGGAGGTGGCCATCTGCAATTTAGGAAGAGAGTCCTTTCCAGAAACTGAATCAGCTGGTACCTTGATCTTGAACTTCCCAGTACCCAGAACTGGGATGAATAGATTTCTGTTGTTTGTGCTATCCAGTCTGTGTTATTTTGTTGTGGCAGCTTGAACAGACTAATACGCTTTTTATACACTTTTGTAAACTTTCTGCATACTTTTATAATTTATAAAAATGTTTATAATGACCACGTTATCTAGTTGTGCTTTTTTTTTTTTTTTTTTTTTTTTTTTTTGAGACAGAGTCTTGCTCTGTTGCCAGGCTGGAGTGTAGTGGTGAGATCTCGGCTCACTGCAACCTCCACCTCCCAGGTTCAAGCGATTCTCCTGCCTCAGCCTCCTGAGTAGCTGGGACTACAGGCACCTGCCACCACGCCTGGCTAATTTTTTTGTATTTTTAATAGAGACAGGGTTTCACCATGTTGGCCAGGATGGTCTCGATCTCTTGACCTCGTGATCCACCTGCCTCAGCCTCCCAAAGTGCTGGGATTACAGGTGTGAGCCACTGCACCAGGCCTCTAGTTGTGTTTTAAATCAGATATGAGCCAAAAGGACTCACAAACAAAAACTAAATGTACATTGTCTTTTGTATTTACTTATTGACTTATGTCATTATCTTTATAAGTGCTCTTTATTTCTTCACGTGTCTCTGCATTACTGTCTAATGCTCTTTCATTTCTGCCTTTGGGGCACTCTTTATTTCTTTTAGGGCAGGCCTGCCAGTGACATGTGTATTGGGAGCACACTTCAATCCTTAGACAGGCAGTTTGCAACTCTGCCTTAGCCCTCACCTTCTGTTTGTGCAGAGCCTCAGGGTTGTCCATATGTGAGTGCTTAGAGCCTTCTCAGATCTTTACTGAACACATGCATATCCGCCAGCATGCACACAGCCCTATGCATGCATGTGGCCTCTTAGATTCCCAGGAATATGACAGACATTTCCAAAGCCCCATTGATACCTGACTCCTGGCTTTTCCTTCTTTTTTTTTTTTTTTTTTTTTTTTGGTTTCTGATTGTTGTTTGTCCTAACTGATATCACTGCCTCAGGCAGCTGCAGTGTTACACAATTGCTGCAGATTGTTTTGGATAAAAGCTTAGGGAAATGCTGTTTGTACTGAGCAAGCTGTGAGGCAGGTCAAATAAAGACAAACGCTGGTGGTGGGATTTTCCAGGAAAATGCCAGATATGACAAATTATGACACTTTTCTGGGATTCTGGAGAACATTCAACCTCATTTTATCTCTTGGAGTGGCTGTCAGGCTGCTGGTTTTTAGGGCTGTTTGCAGGACTGTCTGCAGGACTGTCAATTTTCAAAGCTACTACGGGGCTAGAGAGAAGGAGTCAGGAATTTAAAATGCCACAAAGCTTGCTGTTCTTACTGAGACTCAGCCAATTTCATGAATAAATGTCTCATGGATTTCTGCAACTGCTGGTTAACTTCCACAGTTCTGAAAATGCTGATTTTGACCATTTCTACCAGCATTTTTATTTCTTTAATGGAGGAGAAGGCTTTCAGAGGTCCTTACTCCACTATTTCCACTGATGTCATGCCTTGTTAATTAAGTATATATATATATATGTGTGTGTGTGTGTGTATATATTTGAGGTGGAGTCTCCCTCTTTTGCCCAGGCTGGAGTGTAGTGGCACAATTTTGGCTCATCACAACCTCCAACTTCTGGGTTCAAGTGATTCTCCTACTTCAGCCTCCCAAGTAGCTGGGATTACAGGTGCCCACTACCACACCTGGCTAATTTTTGTATTTTTAGTAGAGACAGGGTTTCACCATGTTGGCCAGGCTGGTCTCCAACTCCCAACCTCAAGTAATCAGCCCATCTCTGTCTCCCAAAGTGCTGGGATTATAGGCGTGAGCCACCATGCCTGGCCTTTTTAATTAAATATTAAGAGTGTGTGTGTGTGTGTGTGTGTATGAATGAGTGATACACACACCCAGGCACACACAATACACATGCACACACACACTCGTAAATTTTTCTCTAAGAAATTCCTTAGCTATATTTCTACAAATTTTCATATGTTGTTTTTATTATTATTTATTTATAAATAACTTATAATTTTCTTATTTTTTCTTCTTTGACTTTAGCACACTATTACTTTCCTCCTCGGCTTTTATCCCGTTACATGCTATAATTATCGGGGGTCTATTTCTTCTTCTTTTCCTCCTCCTCCTTCTTCTCTCCATCTTCCTTGTTTCTCCTTTTTTTTCCTTCTCCTTTTAGCATTATGTTACAGTATTTATTTAGACTAAATTATGTTTTATTCATTGATTTGTTAACCATTATTTCTCAAATCCCACACCCTTCTGTTTTGGAATTAATTAATTAATTTATAGAATTCTTGACTCATTCTCCAGTGAGAGTCTGGATGCAAACACTTTGAGTCCTTAATGATTAAAAATGTCTTCATTTTATAGTTGTTGTTTTTGCTGCATATAGGATTCTGGGTTCAAAATAATTTTCTCTGTGACTTTGGTGCTTTTTTCTAAAATCCAGTCTGGTTTTTCTTCAGAATGAATAAATCTTTTGCCTTTTAAAATCCAATATTGCAGAAAAAGAGTTTTATTTCTATCTATTTCTTATTTCTTAAAGATGAGGCACTTTTCTTTCTGGAAAAGAAAGTTCTTAGAATATCTTAGGTGTACTAAAATTTCATTGAGCATATGGCTCCATTAATTAGTAGCTGTCTATACTTGGGCAAGTGATTTTAGCCTCTCTAAACAGTTTTCTCTTCTGTACCGTGGGAGAACTTATGGGTTGGGAACTCACAGGGTTGCTACAAAGATGAAAATACATACTGCATGTAAACCATTTAGCCCAGCGTCTTGCTCTGAAACAGTTCAGCTTTACTATTATTGTATTATCTACTCAGTAGGCTATTTTAATCTGAATGCTCTTTCTTCCATTGACCATTCCCCTCCTGCCCCATTAGTTCTTTTGTTTTTCTCCCTTTTCCCCATTTTCTCTGTTTTCTCCTCCCAATGGATGGAAGTTAGATTTTTGGATAGGTTCTTCAAATATGTTTTCCTTCTTATTTAAAACCTGTCTCTTTTACCTATATACTAAGAGATTTTGTTTTTATTCTCTTCCTTCACATTATTGATTTTCCTCAAATATCTAGAGACCCCATTAGCTTTCTGTATGTCAGGAATTTCTTATGATATCTACCCTATGGCTGGTATGCCTTCCTGTTGTCCAGAGCTTTTATGAAGTTTTATGAAGTTATTAAAACAATAACAACAGCAAAACAAGAAAACTCTTGTTTGTCATTTTAAGTGGTATGGACAAGATTATAAACAGTAACATATCTTAAACCATCATCTGGATCCTCTAACTTGCTCTTTTTTTCTCCTCTCAAGATAGTTTCAAGGTAGCTTTGTTTTTGTATAGATGCTGAAATCCATGATCTCTATAGCCATTTTGGAAGATTGAAAGAAATACAAGTAAGGAAATAAACAATGCCACTATTCCCACCACCATTCTAGAGATATCATTAATATGTTCATGTTTCTCTTTTTAGTTATTTTATGCATGTGAAAAAATAGAATCATATTGTACATTGACTCTTGTAGCATGTTGTGTTTATATTCATAGAATGTGAACATATTTGCATGTTATTAATATTCTAAATATTTTTTAGTAAATGTATAAGATTGCATGTATATACCAAAATTTATTGACTCAATTCCCTCATTGGTGAACATTTCCATTCTTTAGTGCAGCAGTGAGCATCATAACAGGTACATCTTTGCTCATGTCTATGGTTGTGTCTTTAGAATACATGAGGGAAGGGTTTTGCAGAGACCATTCCCTCCATAATTCCAAACAGGTGTCCAGAGAAGTTACACCAACAAAGAGGGCTGTGATTTAATATGAAAATTCCTTTGCTTTGGGTGATGGATATGAATAAGGAACACAACCTCGTTGAATGTAATGCTTCCCAAAGCTAGCCAATCATCAGTTATCTAGGGGTACTTATTTAAATCACAGATTTTTGGACCCACCCTTGGAAATGCTGATTCATTAGGTCTAGTGCTGGGCCCAGGAATTTATATTTTTAATAAGCTCCTAGGTGATTCTAATGGTTAACCAAGGTTAGGAAACAGGATCTAGCAACCGCAGAGCCTGGGCACGGGGGCTGAGGGTAGGAGGGACAGATGCCAGGTCCCAGGTGTTTCCCAGTAAGAAAGGTGGTGATGGTGAGAACAGAAAAGGGACATTCTGAAAGTAGGACTGACCATGTTGGAGACTGTTTTGAAGTGAAAAGCAAAGGTATGAGCTCCAATGAGTACTTAAGGTTTGGAGCACAAGAGAGAGACTTGGTTGATTGTGGTGGCATCAGCTGTTTGGAAGGAGAAGATAGCTTTGCCCAGGAATTGAGACCTGGATTTCAGTGGGCTCTGTAGTGTGTGCCACGTGAGACTGGGAAGTTCCCTTTCTTTCTCTGGGTCCTCAGCGTTTGTATAATCTGAAGGCCTTGGACTAGATCAGGGACTTTTCAAGCTGTGGGATCCCAAAGCCCCTATGGTGGAGGGGTGGCTGAGAAGGTGAAAATCCTTCTATGCTCACTCTTACCCTCCTCCAGAGACCCCAAATTTATTTGCTTTAAATTAGAGCCCCGTGTAAGGTTGTGTCTGCAATTTTTTTTTTCTGCTGCCAGAAAGTTTGAAAATCTCCAGACTAGATGGCCTTTCTGTTCTAAAAAGCCATATTATTTTGTGAACCAAGACCGCGGGGAGGAAGAACAGGGGACAGAATGGATCAGAGGGGCCATCCGGAATGGACATTTCAGGCCTCATTTGAATTTGAAGGCTGACCCGTTGGGTTGTGGCAGTAGCTCTCAATTTCCATCTCAGAATCAGTGTATTGCCTGAGTCAACTCAGAGTGACCTCCAAGGAGAATTCTAGTTGACTTCTCATCAGATGCTTATATTTGACTTACTGGGGGAAGTCCCTCACTTCACAGGACCCCAAAGTCCAGAGAGATGACGCTGGTTCATATGTTAACACTTTGGTCATGTCTTGCTGTTTAAGTATTTCAACAATAGAGTATGTTTGACCTTCTTTCTGCCTCCTTTCAAGCTGGGAATTTAAGGTGTTCTGTGGAATGTTGCGCAAACAAGCCTTTGGCTTTGATCTCTGAGAATTCTTAGGAGTAAGAAGGGAGAAGATGAGCTGGGGGCCTGGAGGGATTAACTGTGAAAACCTGGCCAGGCTTTGTTGGACAGGGAAGCTGGGGTGGAGTGTGGGGTGTCTGGGGAACAGATGTGAGCCTGACTTGATCTTCTGCAGCTGCAGACAGAGGTTTGCCAGAGGTGACTGCGAGTTCCCGTAGCGGCCAAAAGTCCTCTTGGGGTAGTCCACCAGTGGTGTCTTCTCTGACTAGAGCTGGAGTTGGTGTAGGATTTTTGCAATTTGATTCCAGCAACCATGTAACAGGTTGGATGGAGAAAGGATTTCTTTTGACAAGCCAGGGATTTGATGTGTCTTATCTCTGTGTTATTATATTCATTTCTAAACATTCCAGAGAGGTGATGGAGGAACAAAGCCCGCCTTTCTCAGTAATCTTTTATTACTTTGTGATCCCGATGAAAATGATGGGCAGGGCAGGGTAGGGCAGGGTCAGAAAAACTGTCTCCCCTGGAGCAGCGTGTCCCTGAGTTTGTTACGGGGAATACTAGTCCCGAGAGATGCTTCAAATGATTTCATGATCAAGTAGGTTTAGAAATTGTGCACGTGGTGTTTTCCTCTGGATATTCCCAATGCACGTTCAAACACTAAAGGCTCTGAAATATCCTATAGTCAAGAATTCTCTGAATTTATTGAACTGAAAATTTCTCAAACTTAATTGGCCAGGGAATTGCAATCATTTTAGGTGGAGAAGAGGCACCCATTGATATCAAATAGATGGAACTTCAAGAAGGGCTGACCTCCAGGTTGGGAAATCGAGGCATCCATGGTGTGCTCACAGAGTGGTGTTCCTGAAGCTATTTCTTTCCTCTCTGGTGGTATCAACAACTTGGGAATTTTTCCTTAGCAACACACTCTCTGAGTTATTCTAGATAGAGTAGCTCTGCTTGCGATTTCATTTGAAGAACAAGACCGATAGCTGAAAAGAGCTTGAGTCAAATTCCCACACAGAGGGAAAAACATTCAGAACTTAGAATGAAACTTTCACTAATTTATTTTTTATTTATGTTTTGAGATAAGGTCTCGCTCTGTCTCCCAGGCTGGAGTGTAGTGGCTTGATCACAGCTCACTGCAGCCTTGACCTCCCGGGCTCAAGAGATCCTCCCACTTCAGCCTCCTGAATAGGTAGGACTACAGGCTCGCACCACCATGCCCGGATAATTTTTATGTTTTTGGTAGTCATGTTGCCCCGGCTGGTCTCGAACTCCTGGATCAAGAAATCCGTCTGCCTTAGCCTCCCCAGGTTCTGGGATTACAGGCCAAATGAGGCTGTTTTTAATGCCGGCTTCATATTTCCTCTCTATTATTCAGAAGGAACCAGAGGTGGCCGGAATGTAGCATCCTTTTGGCCAAAGTAAATATTTCATGAACAGATAGCTGACCCATAAACAAATCAGGCTCAAATAGAGCTTATCTCACGACTTGAGGCCCAACAATTTACAAACAGGTATTGTCTTTTCCACTGGACTTGGAGTGGTCGGGATGTGAGCCTGTTGACACCCTTTCCCCATGAGAGAGAGCCTGATAAAGGAATGAGCCAAGATGTGGAGAAATATTGGGCCTTGATGAGTCATTTGAGTGCCTGGATCCAGCCAAGCCTGGCATCTAGGCTGTTTGGTTATGCCAATTTGAGTTTTCTAAGTGTTTTTACCAATATGCTTTTCATGAGAGACTTTTTCTTGGAGCTGAATGTCTGAGATAACAATAATTCACTTAAACACCCATTTCCACCTCGCTCCACCCCTAAAACCAGAGCAAGCACCATTAAATAAATTAGGACAGTCACCATTGTCATATAATTTAAAATAGTAATTTACTCTCTTTTGTCCTAGAAGATACTTGGAAGTTTGTCTAGTACAAAGCTCCATCTGATCCTTCAGGTACCTCTACAGAATGTCCACCAGGAAGTTTTCTGGCTTCTGCTTAAGTTGTCCTCAGGACCAGACAGCTCAGGAATGCTTGAAGAAACACGTGCCATTTCCAGGCAGCTTTAATCAGGCTGATTGGCATCTGCCCGCCTGTCATTTTGCCTTTTGGTCCTGGGCTAACTGCAGACCAAATCTAATCCCTCCTCCATAGGACTGACTTTCAGATTGTTGAAAATAGCTAAGCCTCCTCTCTCACACACCAGAAAAATGTCCCCAGCTTTTGCAGTGGGGCCAGTGTTGGTTTTCTTCACTGCCCTACCATGAGCATACTATAATGGGTTGTGAATTTATTTCAACTGGGGTTGCTTTCATCTGTGATTCCTAAAGTACTATACGTCCATCATAGACTATGCAGAAAGGTAAGAAGAAGAAAACGAAAATTCGCCTGTGAGTAAGCGGCCAAGACATGAGCCCCTTTGACCTTCTGATGGCTCTTCCTCCGTTAGTTTTACGCATGTGGCGCACACGTGGTTGTGCTGATGTTGCGTCCCCTTCTTGCTTCTCTCTGCCCAAGAGGTTGGCCTACAGTGGGCCACACTTGCACAGGGGCTTCTGTGTCCCTGGGTTTCTGCTGGGTTTAGACAATGAGGTGCTCAGGGCACAGATCTGACAGAGGAGAGAGGTCAAGTTGTTTATGTCCCTGATTCCTCCCTGTGGAGTTGTCCGGGGCTGATTTGTCCCAATCAGGGCAGCCTACTTAACACTTCTCTGTTGTGCCTGCAACAGTGGCTTCCGCCCTGGGCCCTTTGCTACTTACTAGCTTTGAGCTCCTGTGCTGGCCTTTGTAGTTCCCTGCTCCTACCCCCCATCCTCCTGTTGTCCTAGTTGAGTGCTGTTTCCAGTAGGAACTTAAAACTGACATGATTGTATTTTGCAAATAAGAAACAGACTCTGCACACTGACATGTAACCTGCTAGGTCATTTCTTGGGATATCGAAAATCTCTTTTCATGTTGTTAAATATTCCTCTACAACATGTGATGAATGGCTGAGCAGGTTTTAGATATATTTTAAAACAAATGTACCAGAGTTTATTTCAACTTTGAGGAATAGGAAGTTAGTTTTTCCTCCCAATTTACTTTCTTCTTATGACTTTGAGAGTACTTTGGTGAATATCCTTGTCAGCAAATCTTTGCACATGTTCATGTTTATTTCCTTAGGATAAATCCACTGAAGTAAAATCTCTAGATTAATAGAAATGAACATCTGAGAAACTTTTGCTGTATGTTGCCAGGTTACCCTCCAAAATTTTTAAAATAATTGACGCTGCTTCCAACTACCTGTAGGAAGATTTGTTTTCTGACACTTTCGCCAACATTTATTTAATATTATAATAAAATAATACCGTGTTTGCATTGTAATAGGTGCTCTCCATTCCTTTGAAGATGAAGTCCCTGGGAGTGAACACAGACTCCAGGATAGAAAGGAACAGACTCCATCACCTTCTTTTTCCTGAGCATAATACCTTCATTGATATAGCCTCAGAGATACTCACTGTGGTAGGCTGAACAATGTCCCCTCCAAAATGTCCATGTTCTAATCCCTGGAACCTGTGAATATGATACTTTTCACCTAGTAAAATGGACTTTGCTGATATGATTAAGTTAAAAATCGTATGGGGAAATTATCCTGGATTAGCTAGATGGGCCCAGTGTAATCACAGGGGTACTTAATAAGAAAGAAAAAGGTGTTGTGACAATGGAAGCACAGAGAGAGAGAGACAGAGAGAGAGACAGAGACAGAGAGAGAGAGAGAGACAGAGACAGAGACAGAGAGAGAGAGAGACAGAGAGAGAGACAGAGACAGAGAGAGAGAGAGACAGAGACAGAGACAGAGACAGAGAGAGAGAGAGAGAGAGAGACAGAGACAGAGACAGAGAGAGAGACAGAGACAGAGAGACAGAGACAGAGACAGAGAGAGAGACAGAGAGAGAGAGAGAGAGAGAGAGAGACAGAGACAGAGAGAGAGACAGAGAGAGAGAGAGAGAGAGAGAGACAGAGACAGAGAGAGAGACAGAGACAGAGAGAGAGAGAGAGAGAGAGACAGAGAGAGAGACAGAGACAGAGAGAGAGAGAGAGAGACAGAGAGAGAGACAGAGACAGAGAGAGAGAGAGAGACAGAGACAGAGAGAGAGAGAGAGACAGAGACAGAGAGAGAGAGAGAGAGAGAGACAGAGACAGAGACAGAGAGAGAGAGAGAGAGAGAGACAGAGACAGAGAGAGAGAGAGAGAGAGAGACAGAGAGAGAGACAGAGACAGAGAGAGAGAGAGAGACAGAGACAGAGAGAGAGAGAGAGAGACAGAGAGAGAGACAGAGACAGAGAGAGAGAGAGAGACAGAGACAGAGAGAGAGAGAGAGAGAGAGAGAGAGACAGAGACAGAGACAGAGAGAGAGAGAGAGAGAGAGACAGAGACAGAGAGAGAGAGAGAGAGAGACAGAGAGAGAGACAGAGACAGAGAGAGAGAGAGAGACAGAGACAGAGAGAGAGAGAGAGAGAGAGACAGAGAGAGACAGAGACAGAGAGAGAGAGAGAGACAGAGACAGAGACAGAGACAGAGAGAGAGAGAGAGAGAGAGAGAGACAGAGACAGAGACAGAGAGAGAGAGAGAGAGAGAGACAGAGACAGAGAGAGAGAGAGAGAGAGACAGAGAGAGAGACAGAGACAGAGAGAGAGAGAGAGACAGAGACAGAGAGAGAGAGAGAGAGAGAGAGACAGAGACAGAGACAGAGAGAGAGAGAGAGACAGAGACAGAGAGAGAGAGAGAGAGAGAGACAGAGAGAGAGACAGAGACAGAGAGAGAGAGAGAGACAGAGACAGAGAGAGAGAGAGAGAGAGAGAGACAGAGACAGAGAGAGAGAGAGAGAGAGAGACAGAGACAGAGACAGAGAGAGAGAGAGAGAGAGACAGAGACAGAGAGAGAGAGAGAGAGAGACAGAGAGAGAGACAGAGACAGAGAGAGAGAGAGAGACAGAGACAGAGAGAGAGAGAGAGAGAGAGAGACAGAGACAGAGACAGAGAGAGAGAGAGAGAGAAAGACTAGAAGATGCTATGCTGCTGGCTTTGAAGATGGAGGAAGGTGTGTATGGTAAACGCACCTGACAGTGATGACTTGAGCATACACTAACAATGACCCTCTGATATGGTTTGGCTTTGGGTCCCCACCCAAATCTCATCTCGGATTGTAATCCCCACATGTGGAGGGAGGGACCTGGTGGGAGGTGATTGGATTGTGGGGGCAGTTTCCCCCATGCTGTTCTCATGATAGTGAGTTCTCATGTGATCTGATGGTTTAAAAGTGTGGCACTTCTCCTTTGCGGCCTCTCTCTCTCCTGCTATCATGATAGATGTGCCTTGCTTCCCCTTTGCTTTCCACCATGACTGTAAGTTTCCTGAGGCCTCTCCAGCCGTGCGGAACTGTGAGTCAATTCAACCTCTTTCCTTTATAAGTTACCCAGTCTCCGGTAGTATCTTTATAGCAGTGTGAAAATGGACTAATACACTCCGTATGGCAGATGCACCTGAATGTGTGTTCAGAGTCCCAGGCTAAGAAATCCGGGAGTAGCCACCCCGGAGATCCATTCCTTATTTATGAGGAACATCTGAGACCCCGGCCTGGCCCATGGAATGCAGGCTGTATAGGGGATCAAGGCCCTTTATTTTGGGTAAAATGAAGGTTGCCAGGTGAAGATTGTGTGGGGGAGGGTGCTAAGTGAAAATGCTATATAAACTGCATGCCTTTTACAAGTGCTTGCAGTTCTTCTGCCCAGCCTGCTGCCATTGGACTCTCTTCCCTGTTTGTAAGCTCTCAATAAAACCCCATGTCTTATTTACTGGCTCCAGGTCTCTTCTTTGGCCTTTTGAACATGGGGTCCTCCCCATTGGAGTCTACTGGGGCTTGGCACAACAAGGTGTCACAGGCCAAGGAATGCCGGTGGCCCCTAGAAGCTGGAAAAGGCAAGGGAACAGATTGTCCCCGAGAGCCTCCAGGAGGAACACAGCCCTGTTGATGCCTTGACTTTAGACTTCTGACCTCCAGACCAATGAGAATAAATAAGGGGTTGTTTTCATCTAGGAAACCTGTGGCAATTTGTTAAGCAGCAATCAGTAATTACTACAGTCACTTTCTTGTTTCCCATTGGCTTGTGTTATTTTCTGCTAAATCCAAGGTGTGTGGTTTGTATATTTGTTTGTTTTTGTGTGTTCTGCTGCTAAACTATATCAACCCTCTCTTCAATTTTGCCTTTGGTTCTCAGGATCTCAGCTGGGGCTTTGTCTCTGTGCTTGAAGTTAAGGGCATCAGAGCAATCCCGTAAGTGTGAGGTTGCAACAAATAGCTGCAGGGAGCCAGGTGGTGTGTCTTTAGGGAAATGGCTCCCAACCGTCTCTGCAGCTGGAAGGGGCCTTTTTTTATTTTATTTTATTTTATTTTTTTAACAGGCTCTCTCATTTTTTTGCCTGAAATGTCTCTTTCACATTCTAGCTTCTGAATTCCTTTCCCACACTTTCATTTCTCCTTTCCGTAATTTACTACTTTTTCCACTTGATCATTAGAACATGTTAACATAATACAATCCTTGATACTTGAGGGATCTTCTCTTACCAAGTGCTTTCACACAAATGATCTCATTAAATCTTCCTGTCACTGTGCTTGGTAAGTAGTGTTCGGTGTCAAATGAATGCCCATGCCCCTTTCCCACAAAGAAACATATTTTTACTTCCAGGATTTCCTTATATAAAACTCTAAGGCCCGGGACATCAACGTGGACACACACACACACTCTCACTCACAAATAAGGTACATAGCTTCTCACCTGCACACGCACATTGTGTGGAACTCCTCTGGGTTCAATATGTTAGGAGAGGTATCTTAGCTTATGCTACAAAGACAGTCATGATCTTTATGCAAATTCTAGA
Source organism: Pongo abelii (assembly GCF_028885655.2). Classification (NCBI taxonomy): domain Eukaryota; kingdom Metazoa; phylum Chordata; class Mammalia; order Primates; family Hominidae; genus Pongo; species Pongo abelii. The sequence goes on from NC_072001.2 coordinate 96,312,715, forward strand.
GCTCCAAGAGGTCCCTAGTTTGATGATCTGCAAAAGGCGCTCACCTGCCATGCACAGGACATGCACGGATCATGCACCCCTAGCCATAGCTCAGGTCTGGCTTTGGGTGAGCCTGGCCCAAGGCTGGAAGCAAGAGGAGAGGGCCTGGCAGAGCAGAGGGGACCTTTTTTTCCCTGCTAGCCGCCCTGCAGACTGCTCAGCATTTTCCAAACCTCCCCACTGCTCCTCAGGGGGGCTTCACAATTGAACATTGTCAGCCCAGAGCTGACACCCAAGCTGACCACAACCCTAAAGCATGCTGAGTGCCTCTTGGACCTGAATTCCCATAGTCTGTACCGAAATCCACGCCCCAAGGCTGCGGTTTACCTCAATCTCAGTTTGCCTTTGAAATCTGTTCACAGGCTATCTCTGAAAAAGTCGTTTGGGTTTGGAAAACGGGACTTTGAAAACAATTCCGTTTTTATTGTAGATTCAGGGGGCACGTGTGCAGGTTTGTTACCAGGGTATATTGGGTGGTGCTGAGGTTTGGGCTTCTATGGATCCCATCACAGAAAATAGGACTTTTCATTAATAAAGGCTCCCGAGGGCTTAATCCAGAGCTGGGTTCCCATGCGTGCTCAGTAAAGATCTGCTGATGGATGGGTTACAACACCCCGTCACCTTCAATTTTCTGTTTTGAAATAGCTTTATCAGAGATGTTCAGATTTCTGTTCTCTGCGTTTATTTTTGAGTCTAGGAATCAAATGATGATGCTATCTGGTCCCAGCAGCCTAGAAAGGCAGCTCTTCCAAGCATTTCTCAGAGGCTACACTTTACATGAGTCCTAGGCAGACAGAGAGGAGGCCCACCCCACATTACATACACTTCCCGAGGGCCCAGGCCCTGCATAGGCTCTTGGCTAAGATGCCGCTTTCAGAGTTGGAGAGGGGAGCTGTTTGCTGAGTTTTCTGACACTCTTAACTGTTCAACTGGGCAGAGTTGTGGTTTGTTCAGAGAAGAGGCTTGTATTTAGGGAAAAAGTCATGGACAATGAATTTCTAACTAACAGAACATATTTCAGAAAGGCTGTGTGATGAAGCAGAAAGAGTTGAAAATTTGGGTTTGGAAGACCTGGGTCCAAGTCCTGTTGTCGCAACATACCAGTGGTGTGGTCCTGGGCAGTTACTGTGAGCCTGTTTCCTCACCTGTACAATGGGTATAGTAATAATAATGATCATAACTTACAGGGTTGCTGGGAACCTTGAATGAAAGAATGAATCTGGCTGGGTGCAGTGGCTCACGCCTGTAATCCCAGCACTTTGGGAGGCTGAGGTGGGCAGATCACCTGAGGTCAGGAGATCGAGACCAGCCTGGCCAACATGGTGAAACCCCATCTCTACTAAAAATACAAAAATTAGCTGGGTGTCATGGCAGTCGCCTGTAATCCCAGCTACTCGGGAGGCTGAGGCAGGACAATCGCTGGAACCCGGGAGGCAGAGGTTGCAGTGAGCCGAGATTGCGCCATTGCACTCCAGCCTGGGGGACTAGAGTGAGACTTCGTATCAAAACAAAACAAAACAAAACAAAACCAGGCATGGTGGTGTGTGCCTGTAATCCCAGCTACTCAGGAGGCTGAGGCAGGAGAATCACTTGAACCCGGGAGGTGGAGGTTGCAGTGAGCCAAGATCACAACCACTGCACTCCAGCCTGGGCGACAGAGAAAGACTCCATCCCCCCCAAAAAAAAATTAATCTGAGGCATCTGAGGCTGGGTGCAGTAGCTGTAATTGCATCCAAGAGTTCAAAACCAGCCTTGGCAACATAGTGAGACCCTGTCTCTACAAAAATAAAAAATAAAAAATAAAAAAATTAGCCAGGCATGGTGGCACATGCATATAGTCCCAGCTACTAGGGAGGCTGAGGTAGGAGGACTGCTTGAGTCCGGGAGGTTGAGGCTGCAGTGAATTATGATTGTGCCACTGCACTCCAGCCTGGGTGATGGAGCGAGACCCTGTATCAAAAAAAAAAAAAAAAAAAAGAATGAATGAATTTGAAAGCACATGGTATCTGAGTTTGTGGCTTCTACTAAGGTTTGATTTTTTGCAGGTGGGCATAATATCCTCTTTGACCATTTCTGCTATGAAACATCTAGTTCAATGTTAGCACATGATCTAACGCAGGTAAGTATTCACTGACTCAAGAAAATTCCTGATGAATGCAAAATTGGAATTAGGAGCTGGCTATTTGCTTTTCAAAACATTTTTCTTCAGTGCTCTTTTTGATGCCCAAATCTCTTAGAGTACTGACCAATAGAAATATAATGCCACATATTTAAAAATTTCCTAATAGCTACATTTAGAAAGTGATCGGAATAGGTGAAATGGATTTTGACAACATAATTTCATTTAATTCACTATATCAAAAATATTACCTTTTCAACATAGAATCAATATAAAAATTATTAAGGAGATATTTACATTTCTTTTTGGTAGAAAGTCTTTGAAATCCAGTCTGTGATTTATACTTACAGCACATCTCAATTCAGACATGGAATTTTTACCAGAAATACTTGATCTGTATTTAGAGTTCACAAAATTTATGGTTGAAAAGTAGATTTATATACCCAAGTTGTTGCAAATATACTTAAAGGTTTTTTTGTTTGTTTGTTTGTTTTTCCGAGATGGAGTCTTGCTCTGTTGCCCAGGCTGGAGTGCAGTGGCACGATCTCTGCTCACTGCAACCTCTGCCACCCAGGTTCAAGTGATTCTCCTGCCTCAGCCTCCCAAGTAACTGGGATTACAGGGGTGCGCCACCACGCCCGGCTAGTTTTCATATTTTTAGTAGAAACTGGGTTTCACCATGTTGGCCAGGCTGGTCTCAAACCCCTGACCTCAGTGATCCACCTGCTTTGTCCTCCCAAAGTGGTGGGATTACAAGCATGAGCCACTGCACCCGACTGGTTTTCTAAGAATTAAATTGAGTATCAGTTTTTTAATTTAAATTTATTACAATAAAATAAAAATTCTGTTTGTCAAGGGCACTGGCCACATTTCAAGGACTCAACTGCCAAAGTAGCGACATTATTGGACAGTGCAGCCTTGGGGTGATTAAAATTTGCTCTTGACATTCCTGTCCAGATATCCATTCTAGGGTCTTGTCTTGAACGGATATTGCAGTATAGTTGTAAAGGTTAGAACTGCAGCTCTCAGATCTGGGGATCTATTTAAAATACTGATGTCCAGGTCCTCTTTGATTAAGAGAAACTGAATTTTTCAGGTAGGCCCTGAGCATGAGTATGTTTTTCAAAGCTTCCGAGATGATTCAAATATGTCGCACCAGTTAAATGCTCTGAAAGATGAATTTGGGGCTAACTCAATGCAACATGTCACTCCCTATTGACTGAGCAGTCTATGGAGACCTGAACAGAAACAAGTTGGGCTTCTGTTACATTTTTTTCTTTTTAAAAACAACTCCTCTCTCAGAGCTTTTACAAACTTTTAAAAGTCTTATTAGTGTTCTTACTAAGTGTGAGAATTGTATCAATGCATTTTTAGCTGCTTTATTACTTTATAAATTAAAAAATAGCCTTTGGGTCAGCATTAAGTTGATGTGTTCTGGGGCTCTTCCCAAGAACATGCTGTTGCCAATTTATTATAAATGTTGAGGGCACCTTTCAGTACTGTGTTAATGCTTTTACTTATACTTTTTCGTAAACTGTATGATCATAGCGAGATCACGCATGCCAGAATTATAGCACAGCTACTTCTTGCCAACGTATATTGACATAACAGCTATCATTTGATGGTTACTCACAGCAGTTGATCAGCCTAATTGGTTTCAGCAACATGTCTGATCTAACGCAGTTACATCATTGTGGTTGAGTTCGTTTGGGTGAATTTCCCGAGCTATTGTTTTCGTGTCTGAATTTGCCAATTGGTCATTTATATGCCTGTCCTAGTTTTTATAGTGTGGGCATTTGCATTACTTTATTCATCCACTATTGTTCTTTCCAGAAACCTAGTTTTTCATTTTACTTATTTAATCAACAAAACTTGGAGGTGCACCACCTACCTTGCTCCAAGGCACTAAGGTAAGTCTGATTGGCAATTTGACTTCATTTAGCTTGCCAGCTCCAGCTCCTGATTTCACGGTGTTGAAAAGCAGTCTGACTGAATTCACACCTAGGCTCAGTGGGAAAGAAAGTTGTGATTGGAGGAGAGAGTGTGGTCCCATTGGCAAAATATTTTCTGCCCTGTGCTTGGAGCTTAGGATATAAAGACAATAAGCACTTATTCCAGCAGAGATAAAAAATTAGGAACCATTCTATGATACTGGTTTATAGAAAGTTCTATAGAAACACAGAAGAGAAAGCAATTTCTCTTCTGTGGGGGGTATGGGGGCAATGAAGGTGGGGATCAGGAGAATATGAAGTTGTCACAAAGGTAATATTTCAAGTGGGTCAGGAAGGAATTCTGGGAATTTGGCGGAAAATGAGGAAGAGCAATTTTTATGTGTGTGTTTTTCATACTTTGATATGTTACTATCAGAATAAATGAAACTGATTAATGCTATTGGTCAAGTTTAGGTACATTAAAATTTGTACCTCACATATACCACGAAATCTAGTATCTATTTGTGAGAAATTCCAGGCACTTTGCAATGTCTGGCCTGCTTTAATTTTTTTTGTTTCATTTTATTATATTGCCCTTCTTTTGCTAAAGTAATGAGGTTTATATATATACATAAACTGAGAGGCTGAGATCACTGCCTGGCACGTAGTAGGTAATACATATCTGCTGAATCACTGAATGAACATATTCAGATTACCTATATGTTTAGTGTAACTGGAGATCCTATCAAATTCACTTGTCATATATATATATATATATCTATATCTCACAGACACACCCCTTTCTACCATCAAAGCAACTAATTGCTGATGTGCTGATGGAACAACACCAGCAGGCAGGATGATCCTGTTACAACATATTCAGGTCATGCTGTTCGGCTCAAGCCCCAGTGGTTTTCCATGTCTGCGAACCGAAACCCTCTTACCCGCTGCTGGCCTCTTCTCTGGGTGCTAAGCCCCTGCCCCCTTGGGCTGAGATCACTGGGCTCACTGACCTTCCCGTAACTCAGCCAGGCTGGTTCTTGCCTCCGGGGGTTTGACACTTACTCATTTTCCCCTGCTTGGAACTCTCTAGCTCAGGATGTGCTCATGACTGGCCCCTCACCTCCTGAAGGAGGTTCTTTGCTTCTCATGGAGGCCTTCCTCACCCGCAAGTTTATTTTTATTTTTAATTTTTTTTGAGACAGAGTCTCACTCTTTCACCCAGGCTGGAGTGCAGTGGCGCAATCTTGGCTCACTGCAACCTCCGCCTCCTGGGTTCAAGCAATCCTCCCATCTCAGCCTTCTGAGTAGCTGGGATTACAGCCACGTGCCACCATGCCTGGCTAATTTTTGTATTTTTAGTGGAGACGGGGTTTCCTCATGTTGGCCAGGCTGGTCTCCAACTCCTGACCGTCCAGTGATCCATCCATCTCAGCCTCCCAAAGTGCTGGGATTACAGGTGTGAACCACCACGCCCATTGCAGTCGTTCCCACTCCACCATCATTCCCTACTTCCTCCTTGAGTTTTCACCAGTGCAGGTGTCACTGATATGCTACAGATGTTACTTACTTATTTTGTTGATTGTCTGTTTCTGTCCCCTCCTCTGAAGCACGTCAGCATCACGAGGAACAGTGCTTTTCTCTGTGGTATTCTCTGTTGTATCTCTACTGCTGAGAACATAGTAGGTGATGTGTATTTGAATCAAAGAGTGAACATATTCATATTGTGTGTGTGTTTAGCATAAATAACTGGGATCCTAGCATATGCAACTTATGCATTCATATCATATGTATTTTCCACATCATAAACATTCTTTAACATGGCTTTTACTTACCATATCATTTTAGCTTGTGCATATGTAATAATATGTGCTGTGGTCTAAATGTTTGTGTCCCTCCTCAAAATTCGTATGTTGAAATCCTAACCCCCAAGGTAATGGCACTATGACTTGGAGCCTTTGAGAGTGATTAGGTCACGAGGATAAAGCCCTTGTGAATGGCATTAGTGCCCTTATAAAAGAGACTCAAGGGAGTGCATTTGCCCCTTCTACCATGTGAAGACACAGGGAGAAGTCACAATCCATGAACCAGGAATGTGGACCTCACCAGATACTGAATCTGCTGGTGTCTTGATCTTGGACTTCCCAGCCTCCAGAACTGTGAGAAATAAATTTCTGTTGTTTATAAGACTGGTCAGTGTACTAGACTATGGTATTTTGTTATAGCAGCCCAAACAGACTAAGACATTAGGCTACGCAGCTCGGCTGTTCCTAGGTGGTTTCAGTCCTTTGCTGTTCAAAGTCTGTCATGAACCTCTTGTTCATAAGTTCTCTCCCTTTATATAGAAGAGAAGTTCTCTTCTTTTATGTGGAAGTGGTGTTGCTGAGTGAAAGGGCATGAACAATTGAGATCTGAATCCACACATCAAACTGTAAAGCCTCATTTTGAGGTAGAATTTCTTCTTTTCATGATGTTACCTGGTAAGGGGCATGTCCTCAGCTTTTGGGAGGCGCAGACTGCATGGGAACTGCTGAAAGGTCTATGGGGACCCATTGGGCGTACTAGGCCAGTGACTGCACGTATGGTCCCCAAGGCCTTAAGGTGAGCGACAGCAAGTGGAAGGAGGGTGCAGAATGTGGCACTGGGCTGGAATGACTTAGTGGAGTGGGGTGAACACTCTGCTCATTCAGAACTGGCTTTGGGATTGTGACAGGTCCTAAACAGCACAGAGTACTAAGAAGAGCCCTGGACATGAACTGGAATATGCAGGTTCAAATCCCACCTTTTCACTGCCCAGTTCTGTGACCCTGAGGAAGTGACTTAACCTCTGTGAGCCCCCTGTAAAATGGAGGTATGAATGCCTGTGAGAACAGGGTATGGAGAGGGTTCCTGTATAACGCTTCGCCCTGCCCATCTGAATAAAAGGCTGCACTCACCCTTCCTAAGGAAGACCACTTCCCGATGTTGCAGTTTGAAGGTGAGTTTTGAGCCTAAATTCTCTATATAGTCCAATTCTATTAGTTCCAGGTTCAAAGATCTCAGAAGAGATGCCAGCGATTCTGGGTGTAGGCCTCTCCTGCCTTCCCTCCCTTTCTCTCCGGAGAGGGGACATTTCTACACCTCCTCTGGGTGTCCTGAAAGGTCCATGAAGAGCAGGATGTGGCAATGGTGAGGGCAGTGGGCCCAGCCAGTGTCTGTGTGGGCAACTGAGGTCTGCAGATGAGCACAGCCAACTGACCTCCCATGAGTGCCAACATGGCCACAAAGCCCGGCAACTTGTTGATTAAACTGAAGTGCTATTCTTAGTGGCAAGCTGTCATCCAGCCCTTATGAAAAAGGAGAGAAATCACTCAGCCAGGATCTAAAAATACTTAGAAACTGACAACCAGCTCTGGGAAGAGCTTGGACCTGGAGCCTGGCCTGGGAAGAACCAAGTAGGGGAAGACCACTTGGTGGAACTTTGCAAGATCACAGAGCCCATGGCACAGACAAATAGTTTTCTGTATTTATGGCTCTTCATTATCTATTATAATTAAAAATAAAATTTGTAAATATTTCATACTAAGTAATAATGGTAAAAGCTGCTTTTAGAATACTTCCAAAATGGCAGATGCTGTTCTGAGCCATTGAGTACATTCTGTGCTTGGACTCTGCAGGGTCTCTGTGGTTGGGTCATGTTACTGTTGCCATTTACAGACGAGGAAACTGAGTCTTGGAGATGGGGAATTTGGGCCACTCTAGTCGGTCTGATCACAGAGGCTAATTATCTGGAATGGTCTGGAATTGGCCTTTGGTTTCCACCCCTCCTATTTGGCAGCTCAGGGTTGCTTGGTATTATTTTCCCAGTTGTTAACAAGCTGCTTTCTTCCAACTTCTCCAGGGAGAAAATCTTGGTTGCTGGACCTCTCAGGAAAAACTGTCAGTGGTGATTTGATTTTGGGTTTCTTTGTGGAATTTATGCCTCATATGCACTTAAGCACATGGTCAGGTTGAAGGAAGCCTGTTTCAATTTGCGTAGAGATGGAAGAAAGAGGCATATGGCGGCCTCATTGCTTGTGGATTGGCTCAGCACCAGAAGGCACTATTCCTTGTGGATAATTAGCACAGATGCCTGAACATGGATGCTTTTTATTTTAAAACCATGTTAAACATGTTTATTGGCTTTAGCTTTATTTGGCCCAATTTGTTGTTCCCTCCTGCATGCTGGGCATCTAGCATGGTGGAAGGCTCAAAGGCTTTAGGACTGTTCTGCATGGGTTCAATTCTAGCTCATTAGAGTCCCCAGTGACACAGTTACTATGTAGGCATATTCATTTCTGTCCTTTTATATTTTTATTGTAGAGGTTCTTAGAAGAGATAGAAGATGATGGACAGGCTGATCTCAGGCTGCCATCTTGAACTGGAAGCCTGTACCTCCCAATGCAGTTTGGATTTCTTTGGTTCTGGTATTTTTATTTTATTTTACTCGGATATTTTATTTATTTGATTTTTTTTTATTTTGAGATGGAGGCTCGCTCCGTCTCCCAGGCTGGAGTGCATTGGCGTGATCAAGGCTCACTGCAAGCTCCGCCTCCTGGGTTCACGCCATTCTCCTGCCTCCCGAGTAGCTGGGACTATAGGCGCCCACCACCACGCCTGGCTAATTTTATTTACTTATTTATTTATTTATTTTTTAGTGGAGACGGGGTTTCACCATGTTAGCCAGGATGGTCTCGATCTCCTGACCTTGTGATCCACCCACCTTGGCCTCCCAAAGTGCTGGGATTACAGACATGAGCCACTGCTCCCGGCCTATTTATTTGATTTTTTAAAGAGATAGGGTCTCACTGTGTTGCCCAGGCTGGAGTGCAGTGGTGTGATCATGGCTCACTGTTACCTCAAGGTCCTGGGCTCAAGCCATCTTCCCACCTCAGCCTCCTGACTAGCTGGGACTACGTGTGTGCCACAAGGCGTAGCTCTTTTTTTTTTTGTAGAGATGGTGGTCCTGCTATGTTGCCCAGGGTGATCTCAAACTCCTGGCCTCAAGCAATGGTTCTGATAATTTTTTTACTTACAGGTTCTGTTTTATGGTTATCTTGTTGCCACTTCAAATTCTATGTGAAAGGGCTTGGGGACAAATTAGTAAACAAATACCCTAAACAAATACCAAAATGGTGACAGTAGTTTCTTAGTCTGATGACTGGGACTTTTCATGTTGCTGGTTTCTTTGTTCCTTCTCTCCGTAGGCTTTCTGCTCTTAGCTCATCTCTTGCTTTCTTTTCTCTAACTCTTACAGAAAAAGACATTTAAAATCAGACTCAAGCATCTTGGAGAAGGGGTTTTGCTTATACTTGGCAGGCTGTTGCTTCTTATGTCTAAGACAAAAGAAAAGGAGGCTTTGAAATGTCATGAAATGTCCGGGAAGGTTTCCTGGATGTCAAGTAGCTGTTTCCTCACATCACGGGAATGAGTGAAGTGTAGAAGGATCAGAAACATACAGATTCAATTTCACTGAAAACCCACACGTGGCTTTAAAGTGTTGGGAAAATATGCCTGGGGCCAAGTCTGATTTGGGTTTAAAAAAGAATGCAGACATGATGGGTGGTGATGGAAAAGTCTAGAGGCCACTGGGTGTATCTGCCCATTCTTCACCAGGACTCTGGGGTCATATATTCCTCCTGGGATGGCTAAAGCCAGGACCTGTTAAAAGGGCATGTCCAGAAACACAGAGCAGGAAGACTTAGAGAAATGAGTGTGGAGGAGGGAGTACCTATCTTTGGGAACATTCTGGTCACATTGGCAGAGCCAGAAGAATACTTCTAAGACAGAAGTATTCTTCTAAGTGTCTGGCCTGGTGCTAGTAAATAGTTGAAGAACAGGGCCAGTTCCATTGTTGTTATTCTCAGATCTGAGAGAATTCTTCTGGTGGTCCAATAATCTGTGTGGAGCTCGAGCCAGGAGCCTGGAAGCTGGCCTCCGTATCCCAACCCCTGCCCCGCTTTAACTCTCCCATTTCATCAGCTATTGTCCAGTTGATTCTACTTAGCAAAGGTCCCTGGAATTATCCAAATGCCTGTCACCCCCACTGCTACTCCTCTAGTTCAGGCCACCATTACCTCTCACTAGATTGGTCCTCTCACCCTCCACCAACCTTGCTTGCATTCAATCTAATTTCCACAAGACACATGGCATGAGCTTTCTAGAGCCCACCTCAGCTCCTAGCATTACCCCCTTGAACTTCTTCAGGGGTTGCTTACATGCTTGCAAATTCCCAACATGATATGTGTGGACCTTCCCAATTTGGCCTCTTCCTGATTTTATATCTCTTGACAACCTGTTTCCCCCTCATTCCCCTCACCCTCTCAGACCCCCAATATTTTGAACTACTTTCCAACCATTTTGAACTACTTTCCACCAATTCCTGGCTGGGGGATCTTGGGGAAGTCAATCAACCTTCCTGTACCTCAGGAAGTTCATTTGTTCATTTGTAAAGTGAGGATGAAAGCAGCACCTGCATGGGTTGTTGAGGATAAAATAGGTTCATATATGCCCAGTGCTTCTAGCAGAGCCTGGCACTGACTCTGCCACCTCCTCGTGCCTCTTTGTATGCAGAAACTTTGTACCTGGAACTTCCTCCCACTTTCTTTGGCTTGCTTTTGTAGCGTGGTGATCACCACTTCTGTAGAATGAGCCACAGGCCATGTTGCATCATAATTATCTGCATTTCATTCTGTCCATGCACCAGACTAGAAGCTCTTTGAGAGTAGGGACTGTTTCTCAGTTGCCTTGACACCCCATAGTCAATCAATATTTGCTGATATAAAGAAAAAAAAAAACAGCTCACAAGAAGAGACTATGACAAATTCCAGGTAGTTGCTTGTAGACCCTGGGAAGGTAATATTTCTTTTCATAAATGCACAAATGGTTATTCTTTTTTAATGAACCAAAAGAAAAACAAATTCACCATGTTGGCATTTGGCAAAAGCCATTTCAACATCTAAAGATATTTCTTGTTCTGGAACTCAGAACGACTTTGCACTTCCAAATGTCATTTGCAAGGTTACTGGACTGATTAGGTTTGCTCTTAGCCCCTTCCCTGCCCATTTCCTGCCTTGGCTGGTGTTCCTTGAATGGTTTGGCATTCCAACTTGGCCTGGGATGCCAAGGCTCCCTGCTCTGCGTTTAACCTGCATTTCTCCTGGGTGCTGAGGGAAGCTGGGAAATGCACTCTGCATTTTTATCTCATGTGGTTGGGACACAGGGTGGTGTCCCAGGGAAGAGGCACTTTCTTCTGCCCTGGGCCAGCTGTGGTGGCATTTGACATGGCTGAAGGATTCTGTCACTCCAGTTGGCCATGGCTCATTAAATTGCCTGGGCTTGCTGGGAATTGTATTTCTAAATCTGTGCTTCTCATAGGGCCATGGAAACAGATTAGGGTGTGTCTTTCCCAATGTGTCTGATTTGTCCATGGTCACATGAGGTGGAGGAGGGAGGAGGGTGTGTAATGCAGAGAGGTGCTTTGCAAAAGTTTGCACCTGCCGTTTCCTTCTGGAAGTGTACAGTCTCTCACCCCTCCCCATCCTGTAGGAATTTCTAAAAAAAAGCACCCCATTTTGTCATTTTTGCATGTTATATGTTATAAAAATTGACTGTAAGATTTTTTAAACACCCAGCTAATAAGTGATGCATACTGTTTCATTTACTTTAATTATGTAAAAGAAGCATGATTTGTCAACAAGTACATCACAAATTATATAATTTATCAGACTTGGTTGAGAAAAACAATCTTAAAACATAGATGGAAGTTTAATTATGTATTAGCATTGAAAATAGGCAAAACCTGTCCTTGTGACCTAATATTGGGAATTCTTGCATTTTGCACTTAAAAATCAACTGGATAATTGGTGTGAATTTTTTTTTCTTTTCTTTCTTTTTGAGACAGAGTCTCACTCTGTCGCCAGGTTGGAATGCAGTGGTGAGATCTTGGCTCACTGCAACCTCTGCCTCCCAGGTTCAAGCACTTCTCCTTCCTCAGCCTTCTGAGTAGCTGGACTACAGGCACGCGCCACCACACCCAGCTAATTTTTGTATTTTTAGTAGAGATGGGGTTTCACCATGTTGGCCATGGTGGTCTCAATTTCTTGACCTCGTGATCCGCTTGCCTCAGCCTCCCAAAGTGCTGGGATTACAGGCGTGAGCCACCGCGCTTGGCCAGTTGGTGTGAATTTTTAGTTAAATTCTTAAGTATTGAAGTAAAAGAGAGATTTAGGCTACTTGCCATCATTTCTTCAAAGTATCCCATTTCAAGAGTGGATACCTTCATTTCTAGTAAAGAAAAACAAATTGGATATAATTCTCACAGTTTTCTCACATTAACATGGCTTCTGAAATGTTGGAGACAGCTTGAAGGGCTACTAAGGTAAATGAAATTCAGAGATTAAGCTCAGAAAATCTAGGAGTGGACTGACAGAATTGTCATTTTTAAGCTCCCCTTTTCATAGTGATGTGGTTTGGCTGTGTCCCCACTCAAATCTCATCTTGAACTGTAGCTCCCATAATTCCCATGTGTGGTGGGAGGGACCCTGTGGGAGATAATTGAATCATGGGGGTGGTCTCCCCCATACTGTTCTTGTCGTAGTGAATAAGTCTCATGAGACCTGCTGGTTTTACAAAGGGAAACCCTTTTCACTTGGTTCTCATTTTCTCTCTTGCCTGCCACCGTGTAAAACGTGTCTTTCACCTTCTGCCGTGATTGTGTGGCCTCCCCAGCCATGTGGAACTGTGAGTCCATTAAACCTTTTCTTCTTTATAAATTATCCACTCTCGGGTATCTCTTTATCAGCAGTGTAGGAACAGATTAATACACAGTCTCCCTCTTTTTGAGTGTGGACTAGACTTAGTGACTTGTTTATAATGAAGAAAATAATGGGATATCACTTTCAAGACTAGGTTATAAAAGACTGATTTCCGTTTTGCTCCCTTTCATCCTCTCATCTCACTGCTCACTCTGATCAAGCTAGATTCCATGTTGTGCAAAAGCCTCCGCACTCACCCTCCAAGGCAGCCTCTGGCCACCAGCTGGTTGGACTTCAGTCCAATATTTTGTGAGGAACTGAATCCTGTCAGCAGCTATGGTGTGAGCTTAGAAGTGAATTCTTCCCCTGTCAAGCCTTCAAATGACTGTATCCCTGGCCAGTGTCTTCATTGCAGTGAGAGATCTTAAGCTGGGGACTCAGCTAAGCTGTGTTCAGATTCCTGACCCACAAAAATAATGTGAGATGATAAGTGTTGTTTAAATCCACTGAGGTTTGAGGTAATTTGTTATGTTGCAATGGAAAATTAATACAACCTATTACTTCCTTGTTGAATTTCAACATCACTGTTCCTTATGCTTCCTGTCTTTAACCAATGGGTATATATTAAGAGGGATATCTGGGTGAAGCACAGTTTCAGAAATACAACAACTTCATTCAAAACGGCCTGCTAGACAGCGTGTGCGGCTGAGCAGCACATCACCCAAGGGTCTGAATCACAAACGTGCTCATTTGCTCTTCCAAACAATTACATGGTAAACACACAAGGAGGCTCTCAGACAACTTTGTTTATTTTAAAGAGAAAACTTTTTTTTGGCGGGGGTGGGGTGGGGCGCAGGGGTGTTGATTAAAAAAGGATACCAGGCCGGGCGCGGTGGCTCACGCCTGTAATCCCAGCACTTTGGGAGGCCGAGGCGGGCGGATCACTAGGTCAGGAGATCGAGACCATCGTGGCTAACACGGTGAAACCCCGTCTCTACTAAAAATACAAAAAATTAGCCGGCCGTGGTGGCGGGTGCCTGTAGTTCCAGCTACTCGGGAGGCTGAGGCAGGAGAATGGCGTGAACCCGGGAGGCGAGTTTGCAGTGAGCCGAGACCGCACCACTGCACTCCAGCCTGGGCGACAGAGCGAGACTCTGTCTCAAAAAAAAAAAAAAAAAAAAAAGGATACCATTGCCACATTTCATGATGTGAAGTTGGGTGATGGTAGAGGAGATGAAAAAGCATCTGGCTGGCAGCCAGGACAGGAGAGAGAGTGGAAGTTCCAGTGAGAGACATTGATAGACCAGGACTGTAGGTGATAAATAGCCCTTCTGTTCACGTGATTGGTCAGAATTCAGTCATATGGCTACAGCACACTGCAAAGGAAGCTGGGAAACGTAGTCTCGGGCAGTGCCCAGAGAAGATGGGTTTTTAGCAACACACAGCAGTGTCTGCCAAAGTGATTCACTCTTAATTCCATTACATAACATTTAATTGAGCACCTAAGATGTGAAGACATGATTCCAGGCATTAAAGATACAAACGAGGTGGAAAAAGTATGGTCGTTGTCCTCAAAGATGTCACAGTCTAGCTGATGGGGTCTGTTTGAGGAAACATGGTTTGGAAGTAGAGTCTTAGGCTAGCTTCCACCATCCTCAGGTGAAAAACAGTGGCAGTTGCAGACTGTTCTGTCTGTGGACTGAAAAGCACAAATTAATCCTGGGGCGGTTTTATCCCTAAAGCCAGGGGGGCCCCAAAGCTGCTCACCTTAAGACTTTCTTTGTAAGATATTATGGACAGGACAAACCTCTCCTTCCCCTATTAAAATGTCTGTGATCGTGAACTTCCAGGTAGCATGTGTGCAAACCTATTTGGCCAGTGTTCCAAAACTCCAGCAACCTCTACTTGCAGGAATAACATTCTCCAAGGTAGTTTTCAACATTTCTGCCAAGAATTAGGAAATTAGACTGTGAACTGGGAGAAGCTCTTTGGAAAAATAATTTGACACTATAGTCAAAAGTCAAAATAGGCTAAAGTCAAAATTAGGCATAACCTTTGATCCAGCAGTGTTCTTCTAGCCATATGTATTGGAGAATCTTTTGATCATGTGCACCAGTACAAGAATGTTCATTGCAGCACTGTTTATAATAGCAAAAAATTGGAAACAGCACAGATGTTTATCAGTGCTAGAATACATTCTGGTATAGTCACACAATGAAATATTATACAGTAGTGAACAGGAAAAACTACAGCCTCATGCGTTAACATGAATGAATCTCAGAAAAATAATGTTGAATGAAAAACAAAAGTCATACAGGAATAGATAAGGATGGCTTCATTTATATAAAGATTAAAAACAATCGAAACTAAACAATATATTGCTTAGGGGTATGTGAGTAGCGCATATGTGCGTAGACTCCTGTCAGCACTGCCGCGTGCTCTGCAGGCCAAGTGAGTGAAGTGAAGAGGGGTAGATTAGGCCTGCATTCTGCCACCTCTCTGTTTCTGACTTTTACTTTCAGAAGAATGACTTGTCTGGGCCCTTCTGCTCCTCCTGCCTCTCAAGCCAACCCCTGCGCTGTAGTACAGGCCCAAACAAAGCTGAGAGAGAGAGTGTGCATGAGAGAGGGATTGAGTGTGTATGTGAAGGGTGACAGGTTCGAGAATGAAAGCAAGATCCAAGCACACTGGCCCAAGCACACTGGATCCAAGCACAGTCTTGGCCCTACCTATGTGATTTTAAAAAATCGCAAATGTGGACTGGACAACATTTATTGAGCAATTATCATGCCTCTCTCACTGTGCAATGCAATTTCTTCTATTTCATCTCGCTTCATTTTCACTGCCACCCTGCAAGTTCATGTTGTTGCTGTCATTTTACAGACAAGGAATGCAAAGCTCAGGGATGCCGAGGAATTTATCCAAGATCACTGTGATGGGATGGGAACTTTGGTTTTCAGCCTTTAAATACATTGATGCAGAAGTCCAAGAAAGATGCTTGGAAAAACCTAGTGGTACATAGCTTCATCTAAACCATCACCCCTTTGAATAAAAGCTAGGCAATCCCTCTGCCCCATTTTAAGTTATTATTATTATTATTATTATTATTATTATTATTGCTCCAGGGTGGAGGGCAAATAAAATGTTAGCAGCCTTCTCTTGCCTTGGCTTTGGAGGCCGACTCCTCTGAGCAGGTGGCTGGTGCTTGCAGATGTGGTTGAACCTGCACATCTGGCACACATTAGTCCATGGGCAGGACATGCTATTACAGTCCTAATGAAATTTGGGTCTGCTGCATTTCCATAAGCCACCCAAGGAAGCAGGATTCCTGGCATTTTGTCAGAAGTAAAAGCCTGGAAGATATAGAACAATTTCTATCATCATGATGGATTAGGTTATTTTCATCTTGTACAAAGTTACTCCCAATTGAAAGGTTGGAGACAAGATAGCTCTTGATTAAATGAAAATTGTGCCTGACTAGGACATAAATTATGTAGTGGAGCAGCAAAAAAATCTGAATGTGCTTTTATGAGCTCAGTCCCCATCATAGTTTAACTCAGAGAAAAAACCTTTTCCTCCTTTGCAAGGATGTCCACGGCTACATGGTTGAAGCATTTCCCTGAAGGAATACTCTGTGGTTGGAGTTTTGGTAATGGGCATGAGCTGCTTTGGTTAATAACATTTTCATTCTGTAGTTGCAGCTCTTTGTTTTGTGCTTATTAATCCATATAGACCTGTCCCCCACCACACCCACACCCAAGGGTCCTATTTCTATATCTTATGGGGTACATTTGCTTGGCCTGTGACTCTGAATTGTCCTCCCATCCTCATCCATCCATCTCATGTTCCCATATATATATGAAGTATACAGTTTCCTCTTTCCCCACCAGCCCATAGGCTAGATAATTGAAGCAGGAGGGGACAACACAGTGAGATGGAACCCACTCTATTCTTCTAGAAATTTGAATTTAGGAGGGAATGGTAGAAAATGAGGTTCAACAAATATTCCTAGTTCTCCTTTTGAACGCGTGGTAGGATTGCGCTTCTTGGCTCCATTGTGGTTTGAATAATTCTGACAAAAGTCTTGTGAGCAAAAGGGACATGGGTTATTTTGGAGACACACAAGACCCCCAGAAATCTTTTTCCTTTTGGCATGGCAACCCGCTGGGGCCCCACAGCAGCTATGATAAGCAGAGGCTCTGCCAACTCCTCATGGACTGCAGAATGAGTTAGAAATAAAACTGTTTCTGAACCACTGAGATGAGATTATTTGTTACTGCAGCATAATCTAGCTGATCCAGACTGATACACAGGGAGAGACAAAAAATGTGAGTAAGCAAGAGAAGAGAGAAGGATCGAAAGGGAGTTTTCTTAAATCTCGTGGTCTGAGATAGTAATGCATGAACTTGGGAGTGTGGTTGTTAACTTGTCCGTTCATGCAGTATGTAACCTTTTGAGTCTGACTTCTTTTATTGAGTATAATGCATTTGAGATTTATCTATCTTGTTGCACATATTAAGTTTGTTTCTTTTTATTGCTAATTTGGAATAAGTAGCAGAGAAGGCTATCCCACAGGAAGCTCACAATCATTGCACTGTCAACATTTCTACCCTAACCCCTTATAACCCCAAGATATCACTGACACCTTATTTTGCTTTGGCAAAACAGAGACATAAAATTTTTACTTTTCAAAAAAGTAAAAAAATCTGGAGGTTTCTGGGTAAGCCATAGAGCATTGCAAAAAATCTGTTTATTTCCAAGCAGACTATGAGGATTAGTTAACGGTAATATTATTGTTGCGGGACAATCAAAGATGGGAGAGACCGAACGGAGTGAGTTCAGGAAAGGTCTTTATTAAAAGGTGATCACCTGGCTCAGTAGGACCAGCGTCCAGGAAAGTCTGGGCCCTGGACAAAGAAATCAGCCACCTTTTAAGCAGTCAGTGGCCGGGAGCTACGTGACACAGGAAGCGTACTTACAGAAGCGAGAACGAAGGCAGTTGATCAATCTTTTACATTTATCTATACTACATGTTCCACATCCCTGGGAAACCATGTTTCTGTATCAACCTTGTAACTTTTCAGCCGAGCTAGGGAGGTGAAGCAGGAACTCGCTGAGCCTCAAGGAATGTGAAACTGGGGAGTACAGATAGGGCTCGCTGAGCACAGAAGGAAAAACAGGCAGTTAGTATTCTTCTCCAACTTAGACTACGGGGGACACTACACTACACTTAGCTTTTGAAGGAAAAAGTAGAAATTTTTGGTTGTCTTTGATTATACTTGTAAAATTCATGTATGCCTTCTTCATTATGACTGTGTGTCTCAAACTGCAAAACACAGACTCATATCTGCCAGGGTTATTTGAAGCTCTTGGTGTATTTTTCTGGAGCTCTTGACTCAAATATTTGGAACAAATGCTTAATACTTTTTATTTAAATTTTTTTAAAAATTAAATTTACAACTCATATGTAGAAAAGTGCACAAATCACAAATGCATGTATAACCAAGTTTTCAAAAACGGAACACACCCTTGTAACAGACCACTCTGACCAAGAAACAGTTACTGTTCTCTCAAAGGCACCCACCTGCCTCAACTCCTAACACCACTGATTAGTTTCGCCTGTGTTTGTGCCTTTTTTTTTTTTTTTTTTTTTTTTTTTGAGATGGAGTCTTGCTCTGTCGCCAGGCTAGAGTGCAGTGGCGTGATCTCAGCTCTCTGCAACCTCCACCTCCTGGGTTCAAGCAATTCTCCTGCTTCAGCCTCCCGAGTAGCTGGGACTACTGGCGGGTGCCACCACGCCCAGCTAATTTTTGTATTTTTAGTAGAGACAGGGTTTCACCATGTTGGCCAGGATGGTCTTGATCTCTTGACCTCATGATCCACCCACCTCGGCCTCCTAAAGTGCTGGGATTACAGGTGTGAGCCACCGCACCCGGCCACGTGTTTGTGCCTTTTGTTGTTTTTTGGTTTTTTGTTTTTTTGTTTTTTTGAGACGGAGTCTTGCTGTGTTGCCCAGGCTGGAGTGCAGTGGCGTGATCTCGGCTCACTGCAAGCTACCCCTCCCAGGTCCACGCCATTCTCCTGCCTCAGCCTCCCAAGTAGCTGGGACTGCAGGCACCTTCCACCATGCCTGGCTAATGTTTTTGTATTTTTAGTAGAGACGGGGTTTCACCATATTAGCCAGGATGGTCTCGATCTCCTGACCTCATGATCCGCCTGCCTCGGCCTCCCAAAGTGCTGGGATTACAGGTGTGAACCACCGCGCATGGCTGTTTGTGCCTTTTATGAATGAATTCATATATTATGTACGCTTTCGTGTCTAGTTCTATGGCTTAACATTGATTGTGAGATGTGTAACTATAAGCTGTTTATTCTTATTGCTTTATACATTGGTTCTGAGATGTGTAACTATAAGCTGTTTATTCTCATTGCCTCATAGCATTCTGTTGTATAACTGTACCACAATTTATTTATCTGTTCTATAGCTAATGCACATATGGTGGTTTCTGGGGTTTGGCTACTCTGCAGTGCTGTTACATCTTCTGGTGAATATATGTAGGCATTTCTGCTAGGTCTCTATATCTACTCCCAGTGAAAATGCTGAGTGATAGGGTATACATATGTTCACCTGCAGTGCCTACCACCAAATACTTTTTCAAAGAGGTGTATTGTAATTACTTTTATTTTGAATTTAAATATAGTAAGTTCACTCTTTATTGGTGTACAGTTTATTGTATGGATGTACCATAGTTTGTTTATTCACTTACACATTGAAGGACATTTGGGTTGCTTTTGATTTTTTGATGGTATGAATAGTGCTGTTATAAATATTTGTATTTTTGTGTGAACATAATTTTCATTTTTTTTTTTTTTTTTTGAGGCGGAGTCTCGCTCTGTTGCCCAGGCCGGAGTGCAGTGGCCTGATCTCGGCTCACTGCAAGCTCTGCCTCCTGGGTTCACGCCGTTCTCCTGCCTCAGCCTCCCAAGCTGGGACTACAGGCGCCCGCCACCACGCCTGGCTAATTTTTTTGTATTTTTAGTAGAGACGGGGTTTCACTGTGTTAGCCAGGATGGTCTTGATCTCCTGACCTCGTGATTTGCCCACCTCGGCTTCCCAAAGTGCTGGGATTACAGGCGTGAGCCACTGCGCCTGGCCAGTTTTCATTTCTTTAGAGTAAATGTCTACGGGTGGGATTGCTGAGTAATATAATGTGTATTTAACGGCACGAGAAGTTGTTTTCTGGTGTAGCTGTACATCTCGCATTCCCATCAGCAATATATGCATTCACCTGCTCCAAATGCTCACCAGCAATCGATACGGTCAGTTTTGTTTTTAGAATTTTAGCCATTCAGTAGCTGAGATGTGGTGTCCCATTGTGGCTATAATTTTCATTCCCCTAATGACTAATGATGTTAAGCATCTTTTCATGTGCTCATCTTTTCATTCACAAATCTTTAAAGAAGAATATCCAAGTTTTTTGCCCATTTTTATATTTGGTTGTTTGTTTTCTTACTGTTGAATTTTGAGAGTATTTTATATGTTCTGCATACAAGTGCTTTCTCAGATAATGCTTTTCAAATATTTTCTCCCAGTATGTAGCTTGTCTTTTCATTCTCTTGTGTTTCTTTGATGAAGTTCAATTCATCCACTTTTTCTTTTATTAATCAAATATTTGGTGTCAAATGCAAGAACTCTCAGCCTCACTCAAAGTCACAAAAACTTTCTCTTATGTTTTCTGCTAAAAGTTTTGTATTTTTACATGTACATTAAACCTACAATCCATTCTGGGTTAATTTTTATATATGGTTTGAGGCACAGGTTCTTTTTTGCGTATGTATGTTTAATTTTTTTAGAACCATTTGTTGGGAACATTATCCTTTCTCTACTTGTACCTTTCACTTCTACAAAAAAAGCACTTGACCATATTTATGTGCTTTTATATATAGATTCTCTAATTTGTTCCATTGATTTCTGTTTTACTAATTTTTCCAATATTCATGGTAGACTCCTACTAAGATTTTAAATTGAGTAGTGTGAATTCTTCAACTTTGTTCTTTTTAAGTATTGTTTTGGCTATTCTAGCCCCTTTGCCTTTCCATATGTATTTTAGAATCATTTGTCTGTATTTATTTTAAAAAATGTTTCTGCGAGTTTCATTGTGGTTGCATTAAATCTATAGTTTCATTTAGAAACTATAGGTAATTTCACTATATTAAAGTCTTTTGGTCCATGAGTATGGTATTACTCTCTATTTAGTCACTTTTTACATCCTTTATTAGAATTTTTAACATCCAGATCTTGCATGTAGTTTCTAGATTTTTACCTATTTCCTTTTTTCCAGCTATTGTAAATGATTTAAAAATTTTTAGTTTCCAAAATTTTATTACTAGTGTATAGAAATACAATTGATTTTTGTATATTAGCTTTGTGTCTTGAAACCCACTGTGTAAACTCAGTGGTTCTATGACTATTTTTGCAGATTCCTTGAGATCTTCTACATTGACAATCTTGTTATCTCTGTATAGAAACAGTTTTATTTCCTCCTTTGCAAGAAGTAAGTGCTTTCTTTTCTTGCCATATTGCATTGATTAAGATTCAATGCAATGTTGAATGAGACTGGTAAAAGTGGACTTCCTTTTCTTCTTCCTGATTTTAGGGGGAAAGCATTCAGTCTTTCACTGTTAGATGTAATGTTAGCTGTGATTTTTTTTTTTTTGTAGATGCCCTTTATCAGATTAAGGAATTTCTCTAACATTTCTTGTTTCTGAGAATTTTATTATGAATGGATTTTGAATTTTGTCAAATGCTTTTTGTGCATATACTGATAAGGATTATATGTTTTTTCTCTTTTAATTTGCTATTATGATAGGTTTTGAATTTTTGAATGTTGAGCCAGCTTTGCATTTTCAGGATAAACCTTATTTGGTTATGATGCATTATTTTAAAAAATCTATTGCTGGATTTGACTTGCTACTGTTTTGATGAGGATTTCTGCTTCTGTGTTCATGAGGGATATTAGTTTATACTTTTCTTGTGCTATCATTATCTGGTTTTGGTCTCAGGGTAATTCTGGGTTCACAGATAAGTTGGGGAGTTTCCTTCCTTCTTCTCTTTTCAGTAGAGATGGTATAAAACTGGTGACTGCTAGTGAAACTATCTGGACTTGGAGTTTTGTTTGTTTGCTTGTTTTTTTTTTTTTTGAGACGAAGTATTGCTCTATTGCTCAGGCTGGAGTGCAGTGGCGCAATCTCGGTTCACTGCAAGTTCCGCCTCTGGGTTCATGCCATTCTCCTGCCTCAGCCTTCTGAGTAGCTGGAACTACAGGTGCCTGCCACCACACCCAGTTAATATTTTGTATTTTTAGTAGAGATGGGATTTCACTGTGTTAGCCAGGATGGTCTTGATCTCCTGACCTTGTGATCCACCCCCCTCGGCCTCTCAAAGTGCTGGAATTACACATGTGAGCCACCACGCCCGGCCTGTTTACTTGTTTTTACTAAGATTTCAAATTTATTTACTAGCCATAGGGCTACTCAAGTTATCTGTTTCTTCTTGAGTGAGTTTTGGTAGTTTCTATCTTTAAAGAATTGGTTCTTTTTATCTAAGTTGAATTTTTATGCATAGAGTTGTTCAAAATATTTTCCTATTATCTTTTAAACATTCCTCATGTCTCTAGTGATAGTTTCTCTTTCATTTCTGATATTGTTAATTGGTATCTTGCCTCTTTTTTTTTCTTCATCAGCCTGACTAGAATGGTATTATGGACTGAATTGTGTTCCTCCAAATTTATATATAGAACTCCTAACCTTCAGTACCTCAGAATGGGACTGTATTTGGAGATAATGTCTTTAAAGAGGTAATTAAGCTAAAGTAAATTCATTAGGATGGGACTTAATTGAATATGAATGAGGTCACTGTAAGAAGAGGAAATTAAAACCAGACCACTTAGAGGAAAGACCATGTAAAGACAAGGGGAGAAGATGACCATCTGCAAACCAAGGGGAGAGGCCGCAAAAGAAAGCAACCTTCCTCTCACCTTGATCCCGGACTTCTAGACACCAGAATAGTGAGAAAATAAGTTTCTGTTGTTTAAGCTACACAGTCTATGGTACTTTGTTATGCCACCCTAGCAAACTGATACAAAGTTTACTAATTTAATTGACCCTTAAAAAAAACCTAGCATTTGTTTTTACTGGTTTACTCTATTGTTTTGTTTTCAATATTACTGATTTTTATTCTTGTTATTTCCTTCTTTTGCTTATTTTGGGTTTATTTTGCTCTTCTTTTCTAATTTCATAATGTGGAAGCTGAATTTGAGACCTTTCTTTTTTCCTAATATTTACATTTAATGCTATATTTTTCCCCTGTATACTACTTTAGCTCCATCTCAAATTTTTACATGTAATTTCATTTTCAATTCAGTTCAAAATATTTTCTATTTCCTTTTAAGATTTTTCTCCTTGAAGCAGGGATTACTTGAATGTTAAATTTCCAGGTATTTGTTTTTTTTTTTAACACATCTTTCTGATATTGATTTCTACTATAATTCCATTATGGTTAAAGAATGTACTTTTGTATTATTTTAATTATTTTAAATTTGTTAATGATTTATTTATAACTCACAATAAAGCCTATCTTGGTAAATATCCTACGTGCACTTACAATAATGTGTATTCCTGCTCTTCTTAGATAGAGCATGTGATTAATATTAATTAGGTCAATATGACTGATGGTGTTATTAATATCTTCTATATCTTTCTAATTTTCTACCTGTTTGTTCTATTGGTTATGGAGAGGAAAATGTTAAAATATCCAACTGTCATTGTAGATTTGTCTATATCTCATTTTGGTTTTTATCAGTTTGGCTTCATGTATTTTGAGGCTAGGTAGTTAGGTACAGATTCATTTGGGATTGTTATGTCTTACTGGATTAGATCTTTCACTGTTATATAATGTCCCTCCTTATTTCTGGTAATTTTCCTCATTATAAAGTCTACTTTGTGTTATATTAAAATAGCCACATACAGATTTCTTTTTTTCTTTTCTTTTTTTTTGAGACGAAGTCTCACACTGTTGCCTGGGCTGGAGTACAATGGTGTAATCTGGGCTCACTGCACCGGAGTGAGTTCCGCCTCTCAGGTTCAAGTGATTCTCCTTGCCTCAGCCTCCCGAGTAGCTGGGACTACAGGCGCCCGCCACCACGCCCAGCTAATTTTTTGTATTTTTAGTAGAGACGGGGTTTCACTGTGTTAGCCAGGATGGTCTTGATCTCCTGACCTCGTGATTCGCCCACCTCGGCCTCCAAAGTGCTGGGATTACAGGCGTAAGCCATCGCGCCCGGCCACACCCAGCTAATTTTTTTTTGTATTTTTAGTAGAGATGGGGTTTCACTATGTTGGCCAGGCTGGTCTTGAACTCCTGACCTCGTGATCCGCCTGCCTTGGCTTCCCAAAGTGCTGGGATTACAGGCATGAGCCACCACACCCGGCCCAGATTTCTTTCTTTCTTTTTTTTTTTATGAGACGGAGTTTCGCTTTTGTTGCCCAAGCTGGAGTGCAATGGCGCGATCTCAGCTCACAGCAACCTCTGCCTCCCGGGTTCAAGCCATTCTCCTGCCTTAGCCTCCAGAGTAGCTGGGATTACAGGCATGCGCCACCATGCCCGGCTAATTTTGTATTTTTAGTAGAGACCGGGTTTCTCCATGTTGGTCAGGCTGGTCTTGAACTCCGGACCTCAGGTGATCTGCCCGCCTCGGCCTCCCAAAGTGCTGGGGTTACAGGCGTGAGCCACTGCTCCTGGCCCAGATTTCTTTTAATTAGTACTTGCATTATATATATTTTCATCTGTTTATTTTAAATTTAGCTATACCATTATTTTTATTATTTATTTATTTATTTGAGACAGGATCTAGCTCTGTTGCCCAAGCTGGAGTGCAGTAGTGTGTTCACAGCTCGCTCACTGCAGCCTCGACCTCCCAGGCTCAAACAATCCTCCTGCCTCAGCCTTACAAGTAGCTGAGACTACAGACATGTGCACAATGCCTGACTAATGTTTTTCTGTTTTTTGTAGAGATGAGGATCTCACTAGGTTGCCCGGACTGGTCTTGAATTCCTGAGCTCAAGTGATCCTCCAACCTTGGCCTTCCAAAGTGATGGAATTATAGGCGTGAGCCACTGCACCTGGCTGATACCATTATTTTTAAAGTTGGTTTCTTATAGAGGACATAAAATTGGATCTTCCCCCCCCCCACATTCAATCTGACAGTTTCTGACTTTGAATTGATGTGTTTAAACCACTTCCATTAATTATTGATACAGATGAATTTAGGCTACCCTTTTCTTATTTGTTTTCTGCATATCTTCTGTTTTTCATTCTTCTCTTTCCCCCTTCCTGCCTTCTTGTGGATTACTTAAATATTTTTGAGACTTTTAATTCGTTAACATTTTTAGTGTCTTTCTGCGTGGTTTTTTTGGTTGTTGCTCTAGGGATTATAATATACATATTTAATTTTCAGATACTAATAAGAATTAATATTTTATCACTTCAAGTAAAATGTAGAATACTCAACTATTTAGGTCCCTTTATACTCCGTATTTGAAGTTTCGTTATTATCTGTATTACATATGTGTACATTGAAAACCCATTAGGTGTATTGTAAGTTTTGCATTAAATAGTCTTAAATATTTTAAAGAACTGAAGAGAAGAAAAATAGTTCAATATGTTACACATATATTTACCTTTTTTCTTGTCTTCCTTCCTTCCTGAAATTCCACATTTTCCCTCTGGTATCATTTCTTTCTGTATGAATACTTTCTCTTTCGAAAAGGAAAGGTAACTCTATGAAATGATAGGCATGTTAATTTGACTATAGTAATCCCTTCACATTGTATATACATAGCAAGATAAGTCAAGATAAGTATATTAAAATATTATATTGTATACCTTAAATACGTACAAGTTTTATAAAAACTTTTTTTGGGGAAGGGTGCTGATAAATTACTTTTCCTTCATCTAAGAATATCTTTATTTTGCATTTATTTCTCAAGGATATCTTCACTTAATATAAAATTAGGAGTTGACAGTTCTTCTTTTTCAGTGTGCTATAAATGTTGTTCTACTTCCTTTTGGCTCCCATGGTTTTGGGACAATAATCCTCAATGTTTAATTGTTTTTCCTAGATATGTAACATGCTGCTTCCTTTGTCTTTGCTTTACAGCAGACTAATGATGATGTACCTTGGTACATCTTACTTTGATTTTTTCTGGTTTGGTGTTGATTGAGATTCTGAAATCAGTAAATTTATACCTTCTGCCACATTTGGGAAGTTTTTGGTTATGATTTCTCCCTTCCTTCCTTCTTTTTTTTTTTTTTTGACACAGTTTTGCTGTTGTCACCCAGACTGGAGTGCAATGGCACAATCTCAGCTCACCACAACCTCTGCCTCCCAGGTTCAAGTGATTTTCCCACCTCAGCCTCCTGAGTAGCTGGGATTACAGGTGCCTGCCACCATGCCCGGCTACTTTGTTTTTGTATTTTTAGTGGAGATGGGGTTTTACCATGTTGGCCAGGCTGGTCTTAAACTCCTGAGCTCAGGTGATCTGCCTGCCTTGGCCTCCCAAAGTGCTGGGATTACAGGTGTAAGCCACCACGCCCAGCCGATTTCTTAAAATATTTTCCTTCTGCACCAATTTATTTCTCCTATCCTCTGGGACTCTAATGACACATATATTAAACCTTCTGATGTTGTCCTATTGGTCCTTGAAGCTGTTCTTTTTGAAAAACCCTTTCTATTGTTGTTTTTTTCAAATGGATAACTTTTATTGATACACCTTTAAGTTCACTAACTCTTCTCTCATATCCTTTCTTCTATATAACACAAACAGTAAATTTTCTATTTCTATTTTATAGTTCTAACTTTTTTGGTCCTTTGTATTTTTCTTCTCAGAATTTCTATTTTTCCATGTATTTCAAGAGAATTTTCCTTTATTTCATACAGCATAGTTATAATGGCTGTTTAGAAACCTCTGTCTGATATTTCCAACATTGGGTTATCTGAATGTTGGCATCTGTGGTTATCTTTTCCTGATTTGTATATTGTGTAATTTTGGATTGTGCCCTGGCCATTTAAAATATTATGTTATGAGACTCTGGCCCTCATTGAAATCCTCTGGAGAATGTCGATATTTTTTCTTTTGGCAGGCATCTGCTTGATTAGGCTCAGGCTTTGAATCCTGAGCTGTCTTCTGTTGCCTATGTTAGGTCAGTCTTCAAACATTTACTGTGTTATTTTGACCTATGGATTGTGTATTCCTTCCAGGGACCAGTTTTAGACCTGGGCAATGATCTACAACTTAGTTCATTTCTTAAAGCCATTGTTATGTTGTTTGAAGTTAGCTCCATGCATGCAAGTTCAGTGACGGGCCCAGGACAGCATACACGTTTGTTTGTGGTCCATTTCTCAAACTCCTTCCTCTTTGTGACTTCTTCAACACCCTTCAGCTCCCTAGGACCCCTTTTCCTGATTCTCAGGCTAGAAAGGTGAGGTGTTTGCCTGCCAGGCCTGTCATGCATTTCTTGTGTCTGGATGTGGTTCTAAGTAAAGCAGCAAGGAGAGAGAGAGAGAGAGAGAAATAAAGGACCAGGATTCCCTCCTTCCTTTTCATCCCTCCGGTTAGAAAAAAGGATTTTCTTTCAGTTTCGGGTGCCTTCGTGGCTGCTGCTGCTGCCGCTGTCAAGGGAGTGCAGTCTTAGAACATTTGCCTGGGGCAGGAGACAGAGAAAGAAAAAACAGTGGATTTCCTCCTCTCTCTCCATTCCTCAGGGGCCCCTTTCCTGGTCTTCTGACCATAGAGGGATGGTTTCTCCTGGGCACTTCTCCGTATATGCCTGCTGAGCAGTTCTGGGATTTGGGTGTCCTGAGTCTAAGCTGGGAGATGTGGGAGGAAAGAAAAGCTGGTAAACTCATTGCCACCTCCATGTTTCTCTGAATGTTGTCTCTCTCTCCATCTGCTTGCCATGGTTTTCTTTCTAGACACCTCTGGTGATTGCTGCATGTATTCTGCCCGGAGTTTTTAGCTGTGATCACTGGGAGAGATAGAAGGGACTGTATTTGCTCCATCTTACCCAGCTCTGGAAACCTGCTGGAGAGTTTAATTGTTAAGTACTTTTAAGTTTTATTTTTATATAAAAACATGCAGAGTAAGACTGCAAGATCAGCATGAACTTCTCAAAGCTTCTAAAGCTGACATCTTTGAGAAAATACTGGCTTGTGGGGCATTGCTTTGATAAGAGTTGAGTCTCCTCTGTTTAGAGAGAAGACAAGAGGGAGAAGCAAAGCCCTTCTTGGTATAGATGGCAGGGTTAGCACGGCCCCTGCTCACTGTGGGGCTGACTGCCCCCACTGCAGGAGGCTGGAGTCCCTCTTTTGCCCTAAGAGCTCATTTTGAGAGATTCTTTGCTTCTAGCTTTTCCCCTGATGACTGACTGGTCCTATCAGAAATTTTACCTAGGCTTACAGGTCCTGGAAAACCACAGACAATACCCCTGGCTGCACGGGACGCTGAAATCTGTTGGGACCACTCTCTCTCCCAGCACAATCATCCAGGGGCACAGTCCTCAGCAGGAGCTCCATCTCCTTGACCTCTTTCCCCAAGAAGGAAGAAAATCTCATGCTATCATAATGTGCTGAAATTGTGTTTGGAGATGTAGTTTCCTAGGAAAAACATCATTTGGTTTCACAGAAGCTTTCTGTTGGAAACAGGAAAGAGGGGGACGATGCTAAGGGCTGAGAGGGACCCTCCCAGAAGGGCAGCAGGAGTGATGGTCTTCTCAGCCCTGGCCCCTCCGCAACCAGCGAGATGATGCTGAGATTTGGTGAGGGCAGGGGGATAGGAAAGGAGAGAGCAGAGGACACAGGGAAGGTGGGGCTTGCAGGTGCCTAAGAGGGGCTGACTCTGCCAGAATCAAATAAAAGGACAAAAGACAAAGAAACAAAGAAGAATATTTGATATTATCCCCTGCCTTCTTGGTATACCTGCAACTGGCCGCCAGTGACAATGTACTACCAAGTAGTTTTCATAACCAACCCAGTGTACCTTGAAGCACAGCTGTTTTTTCAGGCATTTAGAATTTCCTAGTTTTCATTCTAATCTCACTGAATTTTGGCGGGTGGGGGAGTGTGCGGGGGCGGGAACACTGATTGGGTAGGGCGAAGAGATACCTGGGCCTACTATCAGGCTCAGAATATCAGGGAAGTTTCAGGTTATTTTTTATTTTTTATTTTTATTTTTGCCCAGTAGTCTAGGCTCAAAAACACCCTGTGGTTTCTACAGTTTTGGTGCTGTTCTGTTCACAACGCTCTGAGAGATGACGATAGCAATGTGGATTTTGATTGCAGTGGACATTTCTGTGAGATGGCTCCTTTCTCCCAATGAGGCTGCAGTTTGAGATTGGATAATCTTAGGTGTCGGACCCTTGACTGTACCTTTCATATTTTGAGTCATTTTGTGGAATCTTCTAAGGTTAGAGTGCAATGTTTGCCTAACATTGGCTGATTGTCACTGTTTAAATATTGGCTGACTAGACGTGGAAGTTTTATTCTCAAAATGGCCCAGTCAGGTCTGGTTAAATGTGTAGCATCATTTTTACCTGACAAAAGAGAAACTATATCTAGAACTGCCAACCTAGAACTCCACAGACTCAAACTAAACAAAATTAAGATAAAAATACATCAGGAGGAGAAGGAAGTAAACACAATATAGAAAATTCAACCAGTGTGGCTCAGTTTGTAACCCATCAAATGTCCCCCTAACTTCTCTGATATATCATTCATATCTGGTTTTTAAATATTATAATATTTGCCTTATAAACCTATTATTACTCTTCGAGCAATTTAAACAACTAGCTTGAATATTATTCCTTTGATTTGTTACCTGGGCCTAATGCTTCTGGTGTTTCTTTGGAAGCCAGAAATTACCCATCCTCATCTTCAACCATATCCTTGGGCCCCATAACTCATTCTGATTTTGATTGCTCTGTCATTCTGTGACTTTGGATAATAGGCCAATATTTTAGGAATTACTATTATATTTTATTAATCAGAGCCAGGAGAATTTATAGTAGTGAAACTGAAGGATTTGCAAGTGGAGCTCGCATATCTCCTGTAAAATGTGTCTCCATGGGCCAGCCATGTGATGGATGGAGACAGCACATGCTCCTTCCCTCCCTTGGCAGTCAGGTGAGCAGCAGCCAGATCCTGTCTCTGGGGACCATTGACTGAGCCTTGCTCAGGGCTTCTCTTAAGGAAAATGTGTGGGAAGGGAGTGTAACATGGAAGACTTACTATGAATGGGGTGGCCACACATACCTGCAGGTGGGGTTGTGGTCACAGCTCCAGATATGGTCTGATAAAGGAGAAGGCTATGCACTTTTTGCAATATTTCTCATGATTTTTCCTGATAAAGTAATATTAATACCTACCTGCTTATCATAAGAGATATATTTTGGGCCAGGCACAGTGGCTCACACCCGCAATCCCAGCACTTTGGGAGGCCGAGGCGGGCAGATCACGAGGTCAGGAAATGGAGACCATCCTGGCTAACACGGTGAAACCCCGTCTCTATTAAAAACACAAAAAATTAACTGGGCGTGGTGGCGGGCGCCTGTAGTCCCAGCTACTCAGGAGGCTGAGGCAGGAGAATGGCGTGAACCCAGGAGGCGGAGCTTGCGGTGAGCCGAGATCGCGCCACTGCACTCCAGCCTGGGCAACAGAACGAGACTCTGTCTCAAAAAAATAAATAAATTTTTACAAAAGAGACTTATTTTGGAAGTACTGACAAGTGAAGAGTTAAAGAAATGGAGCACTTAGGACGCAACCACACAGCTTATATTCTGACTTATTTCCCTTGCATTATATATTCTTGGGCGGTTTTTTGTTACATAGTTAAGCTTATTCTACATATACAATTCTTACACTCTTTTAATACTGCATTGCACATACCCAGATAATTAAGGAAAACTCTTCCTAAACATCATTTTAGACAGCCGCATTAACGTGCTATCAGAGAGTTAAATCAGTGTTTACTTACCTCTCTGCAGATTTACTGCCTTTCAGGAGGGACTCGATCCCCGCAGTAGAATCCTTAAAGCATTGGGCTTGCGGAAATGCTGTCAACCTCCAGGTTCATCCATCAACTACAGGTCCACCCTTTTCTAGGCTTGTGGCTAAATCTTCGATGTAGCAGTGAATAAAATGGAAGTAATAATAATTAGTGGTGCAGAGTTGCTGTATCATTGAAATAAAATCAGTGCTGTAAAGCATCCAGCACACAGCAAATGCTCTTTAATCAATTGAAGTCAGTTGCACTAGAATTTCAATTGTCTTCGCGTTTGGTGTTCCTTGTATCTGGAATGCTTTCCCCCTAGAAATCTGTGTAGGACTCTGTTTTGTTACCTTGTTAAAGAAGCTTCCCAGAACAGCCAATTCAAAGAGGGATCATACCTCATTCTAACTCTGCTTTATTCCTTATCAAAATCCTTATCATTGTCTGGCACATTATTTATATGTTTATCTAGTTACAGCCTGTCTTCTTAATCTAGAATGGAAGCTTTCTGATGCAGGGATTTTAAGTGCTTTCTGCCCTGTCGTATCCCCAGCATCTAGAATACCTCTTGGCATGTAGTAAGTGTTTAATAAGCAGGTGTTTAATGAATGAATAAACTGCTTGGGCACTGGGGGTGAGATATGCAAAGTCTAGACCTCACACTAGTCTAACCTCTGGGAATATGACTCTGGAATCTATTTTTAAGAATTTTCTTGGGTGGGGCATGGTGGCTTATGCGTGTAATCTCAGCACTTTGGAGGGTGAGATGGGAGGATCGTTTGAGGCCAGGGATTCAATTTCAGCCTGGGCAACGTAATGAGACCCTGTCTCAACAAAGAATTTTAAAAATTAGCCAGGTGTGGTGGCAAGCACTGGTAGTCCTAGCTACTCAGAAGGCTGAGGTGGGAGGATCGCTTGAGCCCAGGCGTTTGAGTCTGAAGCCAGCTGAGATTGAACTACTGCCCTATAGCCTGCACAACGCAGTGTGACCCTGTCTCAAAAAAAAAAAAGTTAGAATTTTCTCCTCTGAGATTTTTATGTCTTCTAAAAATTGTGACCTGCTTTCTTAAGCTGTAGTTCTTTTACCAATTTCATTTTATTGGAACAATCCTTGCAAAATCTGATTACATTTTCCTGTTCTCATTTCAAAATCTACTTGATTCTAAGTAAAGAACAATACTTTAAACAACAATAATGTTACTAACTACAATGGGTTAAACATCTTGGTGTACTTATTACTACTCAGCTAATTCACTGAAAGATCACGATGACAGGTGAACAGGACTCATGTGCGTTTGTTCAGGGCAGTTATTCTGCGTGGCCAAACTGCTTTGATGACACAAAGGAGACAAAATGAGGCAATCCTTGGTGCGTTTCACACAAAGCTCTCCTCCGTCTTCCTCTTTACTCTCGTTCCCTGACCTGCCCCTCCCTTCTTCCTCACCGTTGGTCACTGTAATCCTTCTCCTGTCTTTTAATTTCTGAAACGGTCAAAACCACTGCCAAGGTCCCAGGCCCCAGGATGTGTGGACCCAGGCTCAGTGTGGGCTGGAGCTGCATGAAATCTTGGAGCCCATTGGTCGGGGGAACTCACGTGGATCTGGACAGATCCTCCCCACGTAACAGCCTTGTTGCCTTTGCCTGCATTTGCGAAATAGTTGCGCGGGAGAACGTTCCTCATTGTCCTGAGACTTGAGTAAGATAAAGCAACTAAAAATCTCAAGTCAGGGTCTGCTCATCGGAAACATGCAGTGAAAGAAAGCGAGTCCTGTTTTCAAAAACTGACAACGTGACTTCCTCTCCTTTCTTCCTCTGGAACGACTCATTGTTGAGGTTGTGTGGTTTCTGTGAGTCTTTGCAAATTCTTTCTGCAAACATGTACTGGGATGAGCCTTGTGCTAGGTGCTGGGGATACAAAGGTGCGACTGTGGTCCTTGCTTTGGGACATCCTAGCAATTGTAATACAATGTATTATAAAGTTGTATTTTTGTGTTTACAAGTTTTGGACGCAGACTCAAATCTGACCATTTTGAGTCAATGGGAAAGGGCCAATTTGAAGAATAGCATATTTCAGGGTAATCAGTCTCATTACTTGACGTGTTCTAGGAAACTCGGCAAGCGCAGATTTGAATTAAATTGAATTTAATCTTCCTTAAGTACATGCTGTAGTTGAAACCGGGTTAACAAGTGTTATCTAATAAAGAGATCCTTGGTGAGAATCAGTTAAGAATGACTGTAATTAGTGATGGTTTATCATTGTCAATTTAAATCCTTGGGTATTCCTAAAGTACTCAGGGATGCTTAAAAACTCTTTGTCCTCTTAAGAGGCTTTAAAACATTTTCTCTACAATGTTGTTGACACAGTTAATTAACAGTTAGAACAATAGACACAAATGCTTACTTCCCTAATTGTGCTGGGATAAACCTCAGTCACAGCATAATTCTTTCCAAAATTCCAGTGTGTGAAATGCACGTGAATGAGCGTTGTAGGTCATCTTAGCGTTGGCTAGTAATGAGCTGAAAAAACACTTACCGTGGCTCACGCCTGTAATCCCAGCACTCTGGGAGGCCGAGGTGGCGGATCACGAGGTCAGGAGATCGAGACCATCCTGGCTAATACTGTGAAACCCCGTCTCTACTAAAACTACAAAAAATTAGCCAGGCGTGGTGGCGGGAGCCTATAGTTCCAGCTGCTTGGGAGGCTGAGGCAGGAGAATCGCTTGAACCTTAGAGGTGGAAGTTGCAGTGAGCCTAGATCGCGCCACTGCACTCCAGCCTGGGCGACAGAGCGAGACTCTGTCCCCCCAAAAAACAAAACAAAACAAAAACACAAAAAAACTTACTCTGGGCATCTCCTCCAACTCTCCAATCCTGCTCTACCTGATGGTTTTTGTTTAAAATGTTTCAGATTTCTCTCCCCCTCCCCCGCATGGAACTGCTTTTACATGTAACACCTCTGACATGGGATCTTAACCCTGAAATGAGCCATTTACTAGGGAGTTACATATGTATATATTTTATTTAACTTTTATTTTAAGTTCGGGGTACGTGTGCAGGTTTGTTACATAGGTAAACTTGTATTATGGGAGTTTGTTGTACAGATTATTTCATCGCCCAAGTATTAAGCGTAGTACCCATTTGTTATTTTTCCTGATCCTCTCCCTCCCCCCGCCCTCCACCCTCCAATAGGCCAAAATGTGTGTTGTTCCCCTCTATGTGTCCATGTGTTCTCATCATTTAGCTCCCACTTATAAGGGAGAATGTGTGGTATTTGGTTTTCTGTTTCTGCGTTCGTTTGCTAAGGTTAATGGCCTCCAGCTCCATCCATGTTCCTGCAAAGGACATGATCTCGTTCTTTTTTTTATGGCTGCGTAGTATTCCATGATGTATATGTACCACATTTTCTTTATCCAGTCTACTATTGATGGACATTTAGATTGATTCCATGTCCTTGTGATTGTGAATAGTGCTGCCATGAACACATGAGTGCATGTGCCTTTACGATATATTATATTCCTTTGGGTATAAACCCAGTAATGGGATTGTTGGGTCAAATGATATTTCTGTTTTTAGGTTCTGAGGAATCACAGTTCAACCATTTTGGAAGTCAGGGAGTTATATTTTTTATGGCCACTGTTCCTGATAAAGGAAGTCAGTATAAGTGTCTTATCTGTGGATTGGGACTCAAAATAGAAATAGAACTCACAGGCTGAAGTATTTATCATTTGAATGGAACCAGCTGTATATGATGCAACATCTGTATCTTTTGTTCTCACACCCAAATGTGAGTTTACAGCTATGTGGAGGTTTGTTTGTGAGTTTGTTGAAATGCTCTGAAGGGAGGAAGAGAGTGGAGAAAGGGGGATGTTAGGTGGACTGTGGGGTATCTGAAAGTGTGGCTCTGGGAGCGTTCTAGAAATCTCCAGGGCTGTGGTGGGCACTGCGGCCTGCCCATTTCTCTCTAGGCAGAATTTCATGTTTCTCTTTTTTATGGACATGAGTCAGCTGTGCTGGAATTGGAGAGGGTCTCCCAGACCCCTTTGCCTCTGGGCTGCCAATTCATTTGGAGCCTTGGCCAGCCCCCTGGGGAGACTCAGCTTTGCTGCAGCTTGCTCTGTCATCAGGATGGTGGGGAGGAAGGAGGTCCTCACAGTCCAGGAGGTACACCAGATTCTAATGACGTGAATATAAGCCTTGAGTAAACACTCAAAAACAAACAAATAAACAAACGACAGTTGTGAATCAAGGGTGAATTCACCTTGACTTTAATTCGCCACCAAATGCACCCAGCTGGGGGGAGGTGCTTAGAGACGAGGAGCCTGGACAGTCCCCAGACTGGACCTGCCTGCAACATCAGCATCATCTGGCTGAACTTGACAGAAGCACAAATTCTTCATTCTCTGGCCTCTCCCCAGACCTACTGCAACAGAAACTCTGGAGCTGAGGCCCAAAACTCTGTGATTTTAACAATCCCTTTGGGTGATTCTGTTGTAGCGGAAGTTTGAGAACCGCTGGTTCAGAAGTGTATTAAATCTGGGTTTGCGTATTCCTCTGTTGTGCACTAGCAGTGGAATCTTAGTATCCACATCTATGAGGTGGAGAGAATATTCATTCACTCAACAAATACGTGTTTCACACCTGCTCAGCCCAGATGGTGTGCTCGGCTCTGGGGACACAATACCGGTGAAACCAGGCAGGACCTGACTTCACAGAGCTTAGAGATAGACACTGAGCAAATCATCACAAAATAAAAGTGTAATGACTGACGGCAGTAAGTGTTCATGGGGAATGAATCGTAGGCTCTGAGAGTTTGGAGCAGGCACACTGGACCTAGTTTGGAGACTCAGGGTGGGGCTTGCCAGCCTAATGCTGTCATTTTGAACATTTCCCATCCAAGGTGACTCTTGGAAGTAGTTTCTGACAGGCCAAGGCCATTTTTGTCAGTTTGTTCTGCCCCATCCGGCTGGGCATGTGGCTTGCTCAGTGCCCCCAGCCTTGGCCCCCTCCGCCATTTTGAACGCCATCTTCATCTTAGTGTGGAAGTGGCAACTAAGCGAGGCCCTCAGACTCTTGGAGTGCAGCCTCCCTGGCCTGCCTCCCCCTGCCTGGACTGTCGGCTTCGTGAGGAATACAGTTCCCTAGCGACAATTCTTTGCTGTGTCCTTCTGCCCCCAGTTTCTTTGCTTGGGTCCTGGCTGGCTTCCCACTCTCCACTCTATCCAGAAAGCAACCCTGCTTTATTACAGATTTCTCCCCAGGTCTGAGCGCCAAGTGCCTGGTGGCTGATGCCTGGTGTGGGTGAGGGCGACACGGTTTTGTTGCAAATCTGACCCATTGAGGCGGGCTATGGGGTACGAGCTTCTAGCAGCCCTGTTGTGCAGCCTCTGGAGCCTCCTTGGGTTTGCTGTCCCTCCTGATGGAGCCTTGACTGCTCCGTTGCTTTCCCATCATTGGGAAGGTACCAGTGCTTTCCCATCATTGGGAAGGACACTGTCAGGCTGGCTGATTGCCAAGGAGATGCTGGCCCTTCTGGGCCGAAGAGGAGACGGCCATGATCTTTTCGAGTTGTTAATCTTGTCCTGTCCTTGGAGCACAGAACCAACTTTCAAAACTGGAACCAAACACCCATGCACAAGAACAATAGACCCATGAGTTGAGTTCAGAAGCCATGCTGCCAGGAGGGTGGGGAGGCAGACTCGTCAATAGCACCTCTGACTATTTCAGATGTCCGCTAAAGAAGAGTTTGCTTTCTAAGCACCAAACTCTAGATGGGTCTTGAAAATTAGAGAGGAATTTCTCTGGCTGTCATTAGTCTCTGCTTCCCCCAGATTCAGCAGTCCCAAGGCCCTGAGGAATTTCAGGCTGACATGTTAGATACATCCTGGGCTTAAGCCAAAGCAGGGGTACACTGGTGTAAAGTTTAGTCTAAAGCTGCCTTCTTACATATTTTAGTTCAGCCTAAAGGTTTCTCCATTTATGGTGAGCTGTAACCTCACTGAACATGTAAACAGGCTGTAACTTACCCTTGTACCAATCACAAAGTTCGGCCAATTGCAGGTGGCCAACTGTTCAAGCCGTGTTCACGTAAGGCCAACGCCGAGCTGTAACCAATCCAGCTGTTTCTATACCTTACTTCCATCTGCTGCGTGAAACTTTCCTTTTTCTGTCCGTAAACTCTTTCCGACCATGTGGCAGCGCCAGAGTCTCTGAACCTACTCTGGGTCCGGGGCTGCCTATATCTCAACCGTTCTTTGCTCAATTAAACTCTGTTAAATTTAATTTATCTAAAGTTTTTCTTTTAACGCTGGGTGGTTCCCAGCGTTAAAAGACCACCTTGCTGGGCAGGGGTGCTGTACTTGTTCTTGCTGCCCTGGGCCTGTTCTGGTGAGCCTGAGGCCCGTGAATGTGCGGTGGTCTTCCCTGGGACCCCCAGAGGCTGCTGATGGCCACAGGTCTAGGCTTTCTGCTTTCTGTCCTTTCTCCATTGCTTGGTAAGAACCCTGACAGGTAGCCTGGATCTTATTTGTCCCTTATTTGGGGGTAGACCCTATTTCTCCTCCTCTCATCTAGTGGTTTGGCTTCTTCAAGGCAGATGGGCTTCCCAGATCAAAGGCATCATTGCTTCCTGACTGCTGGGCCGGAGGTGGACCCAGACTGCACCCCCAAGGCCCATGGCTCTCCATCCTGGCTGCACAGTAGAGTCAGTGGGGGGTAATTTTTAAAAATATATAGGGCCCGATCCCACTTAAACCATTTAAAACAAACTGTCTGGGGATGGGAGTTGGGCTTTGGTGTTTTTTGAAAGCTTCCTGTTGCTGTACCATGCTGCCGTGTTTGAGAACCGTCTCCTCAGATCCATGGCAAGCAGCCTTAGTTCCTCGAAGGCCGTTTCACATCAGATACAATTATTTATAGGCAGAGTTTTTAAAAAGGATAAAATAACAATAAAAAGGTTTTGATTTCCAAGGGGTTACTGCAGCCGTCATTGCCTAGCAAGTGCCCGGCCGCGCTCTAAGTTACAGAGGTGAAGAGAATTGAGGCAGTTCCGGCTCCCGGAGTTTTCATCTGGGGGTGGAGACCTAGGTAAGAAAAATCACCCAAATGTATAATTAAAAACTGTGGGTAAATGCCAAAGGGGGCTAAAAGAGCGGTTCCTCCCCAGGGTTGGGCAAATATGGGGTGGGGATAGGGCTGTGGTTAGAGAAAGATCCCCCGGGGGGAAAACATTTGCATGGAAATCAGAGGGAAGAATAAGGCTTCCCAGGTGGAGGAGGGAGGACCAGCGGGTTCCTGGCAGAGGAGAGTGTCTGCAAACCCCTGAGGCAAGAGGAGCCTGTGTCTTTGAAGGTCTGAACAAAGGCTCATTCCACAGAGTCAGGAAAGCAGAGGGGGCAGTATTTGGGGAAGGGGCCCAGGAGGAAGGGTGGGGGGGCCAAGTTGGCCAGGCCCTTCTTGATGCTGAATGGCAGGAGGACCTTGAAGAAGTGACAGGGTCAGAGGTGCCATCCAGAAAGATCACCCCGATCAGAGCTGGGAGAATGGAGGTGCCAGGCAGGAGCAGATGCCAGGGCCTGCTTGGAGGCAACTGGAATACTCCAGGCAAGAGGATGGAGTCCAAGGCCAGGGTGGGAGAAGGGGTTGGGGAGCCCTGCAGGGGGTAGACTGGACTCAGGATTTGAAATTGGGGCAGGGAGTGGGAAACAGTGTCAGTCATGACCCCCTGGGTGCTGCCTCGTGGACCAAATGGATGCTGGTGCCATTGACTGCGATAGAATCCTGGGGAGCAGCCAGAGCGAGGTGGCAAAGAGATAGAAAGAGTGGGAGAGAGAGAGAATGTGTGTGTGTGTGTGTGTGTGTGTCTGAGTGCATGTTTGTCTGAGGTGTGTGTATGTTAATTATTAGCCCAGGCCAGGTGCAGTGGCTAACGCCTGTAATCCCAGCCCTTTGGGAGGCTGAGGTGGGTGGATCACCGGAGGTCCGGAGTTTGAGACCAGCCTGGGCAACATGGTGAAACCCTGTCTCTACTAAAATATAAAAAATTAGCCAAATTAGTCAGGTGTAGTTGTGGGAGCCTGTAATCCCAGCTACTCAGGAGGCTGAGGCACGAGAATTGCTTGAACCTGGAAGGCAGAGGTTGCAGTGAGCCGAGATAGCACCACTGCATTCCAGCCTGGGCAACAGAGTGAGATTCTGTCTCCAATAATAATAATAATAATAATAATAATCATGATGATGATGATGATGATGAGCCCAGATTGTGGTCAGTTTAATAGATGAAAGTGAGGAAACAGAATTTTCCTTGTTTGGCCACAAAATATTATCTGGGCATATTTGAGAGGAATGAGGAGATAATTTTCTTTTTTAAAAAATATTTTAGTTGACAAAAAATTGTATATATTTATTGCATACATGTTGCTTTAAAATATGTATACATTGTGGAATGGCTCCACTGAGCTAATTAAGATAGGCATTACCTCACATGCACATCATATTTTTGTTGTGAGACTTAATATCTACTCTCTTAGCAATTTTCAGGAGTAAAATACGTTGTTATTAATATAGTCACCATGTTGTGCAATAGAACTCTTGAACTTTTTGCTCCTAATAGAAATTTTGTACCCTTTAACCAACATCTCTCCAACCTCTCTCTCCCCCCAGCCCCTGGTAACCACCATCCTGCTCTGTACTTTCATGCCTTCAGCTTTTTAGATTCCACATGTAAGTGAGATCACGTGGTGTTTGTGTTTCTGTGCTTGGCTTATTTCCTTTAACTTAAGGTCCTCAGGTTCGCATGTGGAGGAGACAGTTTTTTAATCTTTAATCCTTTGCCTTTGTGGAGTGTTTCCAGTCGCCTGAGTGGTTTTCCATGCATTTCCCATTCTATCTCTTCTTACGCTCAGGCAGACATTATCATCATCACGACAGTTTTTAGAGCAGGGACTGAGACTCAGAGAGGTAAAGCCTGTTGTCCAAGACCACGCAGAGGACCAGGATGTTGGAATCTGCCCTTCCTTGCCACTGTTTGCTGCATGGCCAGTGTATGTTGGGCACTTTTCTAGGTGCCAGAGGGCACTGAGCTGAGTCTGGTGTTGGGAGGGGTGTGTCTGCAGCCCTCTCCTCCCATGCCTGTGGGTTCTCTTCTTGCCCCGAGTGGGGCAGAGGAGATCCGGCTGAGGCAGCACTAGGCGCAGCCCCCACACTGCCTGCGGGGTGGCGATGGGGGTCTGGTGGCTTCTCTCTGTGGTTGTGCAGGTCTTGATGGCTCTTGTGCCCAGAGCTCCTGCCCCAGACAGCAGGGGCTCGGAGCTACCCATTCCCATTGTAAGGAGGCTCCTCTCTATGCTGGAGGGTACTGCCTGGAGGTGTTTGCCTCAGTCTGTCTGCTGTGTTAACTGAAAGGCAGGGTGCAGATGCGTGTGGAATCTGGGCAGCCTTGGACGCCCGCCCTTGAACTCAAAGTACGCACACCTTCCTCTTCCAACTTGGACGCCGGCTCCCCGGGTTCATCTTGGCCTTGGCCCTGTCCTTCTCAGGTCTAGTTCATTTCTTTTTGCTATCAGGCTGCAACTCCCATCCAAGGAAGGCTGGGCAGAATCCCATAATGAGTAAATTTCACTTACAGTTAGATTGGTTGTCTAATCTGGTTGTCATGGGATCCAGCAGAGACAACAGCATTGAGTCTTCCAGAGCTGAGGACAAATAGATCGGAAATGTGCTCTTGAGTGGCCCCTCAGCCTGTCTATCTCTAAGAGACCAAAAGACTCGGTATTTTGCAGCCACCTGGGGTTATGGCAAGGATGATGTCAGGTCCCCGAGGGGGTCTCTGAATGGCCCCTTCTGCTCTTGATATATGAAAAGCATTCTGGCACACGCTTTTCCTCTCTCTGTCTGTTGTCAGACAGCCTGAGGAATCCACTCCCTTCCTCCTCGTCCTGTCTCGAATCTCAGCAACACTCTGGGAGGTCTCTCAGTGGCTCCTTCCTAGGTTTCACAATCAAGTCTTTATTCCAGGCGATTTATTTCCAACCTAGATACCAATAGCACACGTTGGGATGACTATAAAGCTGACTGTAAGGACATCTCAGCCAGGCCCAGCCAGTGGTTGGAAAGAAGTCTTAGGATGGAAGTGTGAGAGTTAAGAAATGATGTATTTCAATTGGAACATTTTTCAGATGGGGAAATGGAGGCACAAAAGGGGGAGGCATGTGGCCTGAGACCGTTACAGGCATGGGACACATCCTTTTCTGGATCCTGCGGCCAAGTCTTTTCTCCACATCCCAGGGACTTGCTGACTGTTCATAACATCTCACGTGTTCACAGCAGCCTACGTGTACCTGCTGCTGTCATTATTTGTGATAACTGCACACCGTTGGCCGCAGCCCGGCTCAGAGAGACTCATGACCTGATTCTGAGGGACTGGTAGGAGCAGACGCTGTGGAGCGTGTTTGCAATGGGCCAGGCTCTCCTCTGTGTGCGGTGAATTCAGTTGCTCCTCATGACTCCCGTGAGGAAGGCATTGCTGTTATCCCCATGTCACAGACGAGGACTCTGTGGCACACGGAGGGAGAAGAGTTCAGTCCACATCACACACCCCAGAGTGGGAGAACCAGGATAGGAACCCACACAGTCGGGCTTTGACAAGGTGTTCTTAGCTTCTATGTGATGTGGCTTCCGAGTCAGCTCAGCTGGTGTTCCTGAACCAGGTCTATTGCGAAGGAGCATGTAAGGTTCCAGGAGAGTGCAAGAGGTCTGTCTCATTTTGGAAAAGCTGACCGACAGGAAAACCCACATAAAACCCTTGCCGACTTTTCTGCTTACGTTACACCGAGTGTGGGTGCGTTGTGCTCTGTACAAAATAATGGTTTTTGTCAGACAGGGACGAGCCGCTGATGGAGGAACACCTTTCCTCCTAGGCTCTCCCTGCGTCAGGCACAGCCTCGTCATCCTGCCCTGCCCAGTAATTTAGAAGAATAGCAGTAATGATGACAGCCAAAGCCAGCTGGATCCTGGGGGAGAGTCCTAGGAGGCAAACTATAATTATCTAAATTAGACTCTGAGGGGGACTTAAGTTTTACAACCTGTTGTTCTCTGCCACAGAGAGGAGTGTTGCTAATGTCTCTTTTTGCTGAAAGTGTGCCTTGCAATGAAGTGTCTCAGGGCTAATGTTCATATGGAAAAAATGACACTTTCTTTTCTTTCTTTTTTGCCAAAACCTATTCAAAGAGTTTACAGTATCTCAGGATGGTGAAGGTTGAGAGGACTTCCAGAAACTTCCAGAAACTTACGAAAGTTTCCATGTTTGTGAAATAAATGTTTTGCCTTTTTCCTAAATTACATTCCCATTAAGAA
The DNA here is from genome assembly GCF_028885655.2 of Pongo abelii. Lineage (NCBI taxonomy): Eukaryota > Metazoa > Chordata > Mammalia > Primates > Hominidae > Pongo > Pongo abelii. The sequence continues at coordinate 96,355,029 of NC_072001.2, forward strand.
GCAAGCAGTTCTCGCGTATTCTTCCATCTCAAAGTAATCACTCACCTATTTCACCAGGCTTTTTTTTTTGGAGTCTCAATTGGCAAATTTCTACAAAGTGCTCTTCTTCACAAGAGTTCCTGTTACCTCAGGACCAGAGGTAACCATGAAGCTGAGGGCAGTGGGGCAGCCTCACTAGTGAAGTGACTCCCTCTCGCTCACAAGCCTTCCATGGGGCTCACGCCACACCTCAGCAACATTACAAATGCCGACCTAAATAACACAGGGGTTGACTTCGGACATTGCGGTCAGGCAGACTTGTGTTTAAACCTAGGCTTTGACACTGGTCGATCGTTCAGCTACATGCAGGTTACCTAACCACGTCCCACGTGGCACAAAGCTCTTGCCTGAACGCCACACTGGGAGGCTTGACTAAACTGTAACCTGGCTTCCACCTACACTCGCCGTGACTCTGAGGGCTGCTGACCCCAGCCTTGTGCTGAGTTTGGGCTCAAAAAATTGCAGTGCTGTCAAACTGCAGAATCTCTATTGCCCAACAGAGACTGTTGTCTTGCCAAATAATTTTTAGTAATTTTCCACCCATCCCCCTTTATGTAATTTTCCATTTCCCCATAGCCCCTCTAGTCTCTTTTTTTTTTATTCCTTCCTTTTCACTTCCCCATAATCCCTTTTAGTTCCCTCTCTGTTCTCCCTTTAGAAACCTCCATACCTTTGTCCTAGCTGGATTTGAACTCAGTTATATTGGAGTCTCTTTCCTCTAAGGCAGTAGACTGAACAAAATGTTTTGCCGCCTCTAACTTGTGTCTGGCACTGTTTGGCATTGATGAAGGCTCAGCTTCTGCACCTGTAACATGAACAGGTGAGTATCTCTTCTTCTAACTAGGCACTACTTAGTGATATAATAACAGTAACATGTTGTGGGCCATGAGGATTTATCTCCCAAAGTGGAAACCACATTGGTTAAATGTGCAAATATCAATGCTGTACTGAGTTGAAAAGACACCTCAAGCTGGGCACGGTGGCTCATGCTTGTAATCCCAGCACTTTGGGAGGCCAAGGCTGGTGGATCACCTGAGGTCAGGAGTTCAAGACCAGCCTGGCCAACATGGTGAAACCCTGTCTCTACTAAAATTAAAAAAATTAGCCGGGGATGGTGGTATGCACCTGGAATCCCAGTTACTTGGGAGGCTGAGGCAGGAGAATCACTTGAACCCAGGAGGCGGAGGTTGCAGTGAGCCAAGATCGAGCCACTACACTCCAGCCTGGGTGACAGAGCAAGACTCTAAGAAAAAAAAAAAAGAGAGACCCCAAATACTCACAAGCGAAGTGACACTTGAAAGAATCTTCACATTTACCGGCTAAAGAAGAGAAACAAGGGAATCTTAAAAGTGAGAGGACCGGGTGCGGTGGCTCACACCTGTAATCCCAGCACTCTGGGAGGCCAAGGTGGGCAGATCACGAGGTCAGGAGATCAAGACCATCCTGGCTAACACAGTGAAACCCCGTCTCTACTAAAAACACAAAAAATTAGCCAGGCGTGGTGGCGGGCGCCTGTAGTCCCAGCTACTTGGGAGGCTGAGGCAGGAGCATGGCGTGAACCCAGGAGGCGGAGCTTGCAGTGAGCGAAGATTGCGCCACTGCACTCCAGCCTGGGTGACAGAGCGAGACTCCGTCTCAAAAAAAAAAAAAAAGAAAACAAAGTGAAAACAGCAACAGCACATGCAAGGCAGAGTTGTGGATGGAAGAGTGGACTTTGGTAACAGAAAAGAGGCAGGCAAGGTTGAGATTAAAAGGGCCCTGTGTATCAGTGTGAGGTGCTTGGATTCCATCTTTAGGGCAACAGGAAAGCTTAAGCCACAAGATGAGTTTTGCTTACTAGGTGGTGCTAATAGGAAGAGCCAAACCATAAGGCAGAAAAGAGGTGGATTTGCTTACATCGATATTAAGGATTTCTGGTCCAGTCCCTGGACAAAGTTTATAATAGATGACAGAAATGGGAGAAGGTCTTAATCAGGAAAACCCTCAAATCCACAGGAAAAAAAGATGGTAACTTCTAACAAAATGGGAAAAGGATAGAATGAGGCAATTTTTAGCAGAACAACCTCCCATCTCAAATAATAAACACATGATGAGGTGCTTAATATCATTAGTAATCAGATGAAAATTAAACAGCCACAAGCTACCACTTTACATCTGTTAGACTATATCTTTATTAGAAAGCTGGATAGCGCCAAGTGTGGTGGGAGATCCAGGAGCCTCCCCTCACTGCTACGAGGAGACTGGATTGGAGAGCAAGCGAATTGAGTATTGCATACCCAAAGAGGCTGCATCAACCTGGATCCTTGAACAAAGGTGTTCTTTGCTGTGTTATTTGTAGAAGTATGGAGTTCTCTCTCAGCTAAGAGATGAGGCTGACAAAGTGCTGTGGATGCACATGAAGTTTAACGCATCAGTTACAGGAAACAGATCAGCCAGCCAACAGCAACATCGCTGGATCTCAACAACACAATGTTAGTGAGAACTCTAGGAAGCAAAATGAATTATCTATGCCATTTACATAGGTTAGAGATACACCCATACAAATATATACAGCTTTTAAGGAATATGTGCAAAAAGCACTCTATTAAAGAGAATGAAGGTTGCCCAGAGGCAGGGGGAGGGGAAAGGGAGTGAGGGGATGGAGCTTGAAGGCAATAAATAAATAATAAGAGTAAAACCTTGCATGATTACAGTTCTCAGACTGAGGAGCATGATTTTATCCTTTGGTACTGAGGTTAAACAAAAGCCATCATTTTGAGGAAAAGGACTACCTTTGTGTATGTACTTTATTGGGGTCTGGAAGGATGCCACATATGCTTAAATAATTACGAATTTTATTAATAATCCCTTATAATGTTTATTGTGTTTTCAGAGCTCCTTCCCATAGGTGGATCGATTTGACTGTTACAACGACTATATAAATGAGTTCATGGGGATATTTCTAGAAAATGAGGAAACTCAGCCCATAGGGGTAAAGTGACTTGCCTAGAGTCGCACAGCTGGGAAGTGTGACTCACACCTTGGACTCTTAACCCTTGTCCAAGGTCTCAGGTCCCCAGGAATTATCACTACATCAAATGGAAAATCATTGCTCCTTTAAGGAAATTGAAATGATAAATGGTTTGCCTTGGATTTTTTCACATGGACTTCTCTGTTTTCACTGCTTTTGTTGTGCTTAGATTTTGTTTTTGTCATTGTTAGGGGAGAAATTTTGCTACTTGCTGTGTATCATGTCAATGGCTGTTAGCGCTACAACATAAAGTCTGTTAATGGGTTTAACAGAACTAATAGGAGCTATTTTTAATTTAAAAGTGTCTTTATTTATTTTTCTTATTTCAAACATAACTTATACTCCATTGGAACTCTCTTTTTTTCACCTTCCAGAGATAACCGCTGGTAAGAGTTTGGCTTATATTCTTCTACATTTTTTTCTCCCTAAGAACTGAAATTTGAATTTTCTTCTACAGGTGAGAAAAACAAAAAGTAAAATCTCTAACTGTCTTAGTGATGATAATTCTGAGAAGACAGGCCCATTGAGCCAAGTAGGAGGATAGGATAGGTTTCCTGAGGCTGGAGACGCAGAAATAGTTGACTTTGCCTTCACAGAGCATCCTGACATTTTTAGATGCAGCTGCACTCTGTGGGCTGGAAGTCGAATTCCCTGGAGGCCTAGAGCTCTCAGTATTTTGGACATATGTGAAGTCAGCACAGGGGGCAGGCAGTAAGTTAACTTGAAGAGAATTCCAGTTACAAATTTAGCTCAGCTTCTAAAAAACACTCCCATGGAAGAGAGATTCCTGGTTGCCGTGGAACTGCGTCCCCTATGGGATTTTCCTTGTGGAGTTAACTAGACACAGTTGTTACTAGGTAGCAGGACAACAGATTTGCTTAAGATCTCTTCGATTTTGACAATTTGATGATGGGTGACTTATGTGGTATTGTGGACATCTGTTGGCTTTATATTTTGCCTGCCAAGCATCCATACTCTATTTTTTCTGGTATCCATACTCAATTTTTCTTCTGGTTCACCACCTATACCGGGTTGAATAATGCCTCCCTCCCCACCCCAATTCATGTCTACTCGGAAGCTCAGCATGTGACTTTATTTGGAAATAAGTCTTTGTGGATATAGCTAGGATGAGGTCATCCTGGCTTAGGGTGGGTCCTAAGTTCAATGACTGGTGTTACCTTAACAAGACCATGAGAAGACACAGAGAGAAGGAAGCAGAGGCAGAGACTGGAATGAAATAACTGCAAGGGAAAGAACATGGAGGATCGGGATTGTCAGCGCCTTCAGGAGCTAGGAGAGAGTCCTGGAACGGGCTGTGTCTCAGAACCTCCAGCAGGAACCAACTCTTTGGACACCTTGATGTTGGGCTTCTGGCCTCCAGGACTGGGAGAAGATGCATTTCTGTTGTTTAAGTCCCCCAGTTTGTGGTACTTGTTATGGCAGCCCTAGCAAATTAATATACCTCCCATTTACCCTGTCAAAATGACCCGGGGGCTAGTCTCTGTTGTGCTGGGCTCCTATTAACTTCAGTTAGGGAAGGCATTAGGTTCAGGAGGCTGAAGAAGAGACCCAGAGTCCTCAAATGAGACATGGGGTTTTATTAGCAGGAACCTTACATACACAGTGGTCCCGTGGTGGTGGGCTGGGCAGGAGAACCACAACTGCTTCCAAAAGCATGTGGTTTATACAGCATTTTCACCTAGCACCCTCCCCCTAACAACCTCTACCTGGCAACCTTCGTTTAACTCAAAACAAAGGGCCTCAATGCCCTGCACGGGCCCTTTACGTTCCATGTGTCAGGCTGGGGACTCAGAGGTTTCTCATAGCTAAGGAATGGATAAGGGTTGGCTCCTCCCATTCCTTAGGATCCTTAGCACCCCAAACACACATTCAGGTGCATCTGCCATGCAGGGTCATTCTCAGGGTATGCTCAAGTCATCACTGTCAGGTGCGTCTACCATACGGGCTCCCACCCGGCTTCCAGGATGGACATGTCACACAGAGCTGAGCAGGTTACTTAGGACAGACACATCACTCTGGCTGGGCCGATAAGAATTAGTCCTGGAACTCTTTGTGGATTGTTTGGCAAAGAGGATCTTTTTATGCCAGGTCAGCCAACCTGGAGGTGCTGGAGGTCATCTTTGTTACCACACTCAGAGAGCCTGCCTGGGAATGAAGCCAATGCTAAGGAAAGCAGAACAAAAAGATGGAGACACATCCCTGACAATATCACTTAGGTACCTAGATCCAGCTATGCCTGAATCCCAATGGACTGTTCAGTTAAGGGAGCCATAATATCCTGAAGTGTGAGTGGGGGTTTCTATCACTAGTAATGAAAGGATCCTTACTAGTAAGTGTGATTTGGAGACAAGCATTCATGCTCATGGTCATTGAATGATAATCCTCAGAAACTCCTAGTTGACCCTGTTGGATTAATGGTTGCATTTTCTCTGGAGAGATAAAAATGGAAAACCAACAGACAAAAAGGAAGTTGACACAGGAAAAGGAAACAAACATTTGAGCGCTCAGTCCTGTGCTAAGCAGTTGACTTAAAAGTCCTCCCTCCCTTTCCTTCCTTCCTTCCTTCCTCTTCCCAGCAACAAAACTTGTATAAGTTTTGTTGTCCATAAGTTACAGAGGAGTGGCTTCAGACTCAGAGTGCGTTCAGGTCTGCTTGATTCTAAACCCACCTGCCCCATCACCTGGGGAAAGAATAATGTTGTTGGTTCCTTACAGGAGGTCTTTCTCTTGCTTTGCTGAAGGCATTGCCTGGGATTAAACTCCAGCCCCGCCCTCCACCCACTCAGGAGCTTGGCCGCCTCCCACTCTATAGGGTAGATGCCGATCATTGCTCCATCTTGCAGAAGAGGAAACAGAGGTTCTGAGAGTTAAATACCTTTCTCAAGGCCATGCAGTCACGAATGGTCCTGAGAAGAATTCAAACCTGAGCCCTCCATATTCAAAGTGTGGTCCATGGACTAGTAGTCTGGAATCATCTAGAAGCTTGTTAGGAATGCAGAATCTCAGCCCCCTCCCCTCCACCTCCTGAACCCAATTCTGCATTAGAACGAGAACTCCAGTGACTGGCGTGCACAAAGAAGTTTTGAGAAGCCGTGGTGTAGCCCTTGCCATCCGGACCACCAAAGTCTCCATGCGGTGGGGGACCTGCATATACTATGTGCCCTGCTGCACTGGGATCCCTCACACCAGCTGGCTCATATTGTCAAAAGGAAAAAAGTCCCGGGTGAGAAGTGGCGAGCCCTTGCGCCCTCTCCATGGGGCTGGGAGAGTGGAGGCTTTGGTTACTGAGGGGCTGCACTGAAGGCCTGCAGAACAGTAGGTTCATCTGGCTGTGCAGGGTTCACCCCAGCCCATCTCAGGCCTGCATCCTCACCACCTGGGCCCAGCTGGAGGGCCAGCTGCCTTTTCCACAAGGGATTATGCCCGGATAACTTCCCACAGCAGCCCTGCGGATTCCTTGCTAACCCCCTCTGGGAACAAAGGGCTTGGAGAAGGTCCACAGTCCTTTTTGGAGAGTGGGATCAAAGTGAGGGCCACATCTGTCACAAGAAACGTGGGAACAGCCTCTTGCCAGGAGAGATGGGTTTAGTCCCTGGCTGGGTTTGATACTTAATGGCTGGAGTGCTTTTTGTGGCTGTTGGGTCAGTGGCTGCTGATGGTCATTAAAGTCAGCTGAACAGAGAGCTTTCCTCCTTGTGCCCGTGGCCTCCTGGAGAGGCATGGGTGCTGTTATTGGCTATACCTGGAACAGACCGGGGAACCTGGGGTTAGAGCACGGGGGAGACCGTCAACAGCTGGGCAGCTGGGGGGCCGCTGGCACTCACACCCAGGGCATTCTGCCTCAGATGCCCGCTTCTGTTCTGAGACACTCTTGGATGTCACAGAGCAGTAGGACAGCTGAGCAAAAGGGGGCACTTCTCTGGATATTGACATTTTTGTGGATGATGGGGAGGATCAAATAATTTTATTAAACCATTTAAGATTCAATTCTAACAAGCTCCCAGGGGAGGCTATTGCTGCTTTGCAAAGTGAGGGCCAGGGTGGTGCACACATCTAACTTCATGGCCCCAGAAAGCCACTTACTTCTCTCTTTGTTTTCTGTCCTGTCAAAGCGGGTGATAATGGCTTCCCCGGGAGGGATGGTGCGCAGTCCTCGTACATCATCATAAGTCGTGCTCTGTTGCCCGGGCTCATATTGGGATCACCTGGGGGAACTTTAGACACTACTAAGGCCTGGCTTCCTCTTCCCCAGACACTCAGATTTAGGTTCCCCAGACCAACAGATTTAGCTGTTGGAGGTGGGGGAGGGAGGGGCATGGGGATGCCTGTGGCTTCTCAGGGGCTTCTATGTGCAGTTGAGAACCACTCTCCTGAAGGCAGCTCTGGCCAAAGAAATGCAAGAATCCCCATCACTTTTGGAGTGTCAGAGACGCTTTACATCGGTGCTCCTCTAAGTATGTTCCATGGACCGGTGCTTCCTGAGAGCTATTTGTTAATGGGTTGGCAGAAGAAGTACGGAGATAGAGAGTGCTCAGGAACTTCCACAGCATCTCGATACTGCCAGACCTCTGAAGATGTGATCAGGGGCTCATCTCCCTGAACAGGGTGTAGACCAGCTCCAGGGCTGCCAGTCTCCTGTGGGGAGGTGCACAGTCAGGATGAGCTGCAAATGAGTCCTGTGCAGGGGAACGCGTGTCATTGTGCCAAGGACTAGATATAGAAAAACCCACTGGTCCTTCATCTCACCACTTCCCTGTTATCTCCTGAAATCTCGCAGTCACCCGAAGTAGGGTTTTGTGGGTTTTTTTTTTGAGACGGAGTCTCGCTCTGTCGCCCAGGCTGGAGTGCAGTGGCACGATCTCGGCTCACTGCAAGCTCCGCCTCCTGGGTTCACGACATTCTCCTGCCTCAGCCTCCCGAGTAGTTGGGACTACAGGCGCCCGCCAGCACGCCCGGCTAATTTTTTGTATTTTTAGTAGAGATGGGGTTTCACCGTGTTAGCCAGGATGGTCCCAATCTCCTGACCTCATGATCCACCCACCTCGGCCTCCCAAAGTGCTGAGATTACAGGCGTGAGCCACCATGCCTGGCCGAAGTAGGTATTTTCATGCTTATCTGCAGATGAGGAAACTGAGGCTTGGAAAGGTCAAGCCACCTGCTCAAGGCTACGTGTCTCTAAAACAAGGTAGGGCAGGGCTTTGTGGGTATGTTACCAGTGTAGTCACGTAGGACTCCACACTCTGGGTTTAATGCCCTATGCTCACCATCTTGAAATTCTTAGTAATTTTATTTTTGAGTGTGTGTTTTGTAAGCAAAGTCCCATGGGACAATGGAGCATGCAGCGGGGCTTGCAGCCTCGACTCCTGCCTGGGCCTGCCACCCTATTTTGCACCTCCCCACTTCCCCTGTAAGGGTTTTGCTTCCTCACTCTCTCCTGGCAACTGCTGCCACCCCCATCCTCAGGGGCCCTGGATCAGGGTGCCAGCCTGGCGTGCATGCCCCATGCACAGAACCATGAGGCAGGCCCTGGGCAACTGTGAGGGACTGCACCTGCCACACGGGTGAATCCCATGCCCGAGGGGGCACACCATTAAATAGCAAGTAAAAATACCATGACAGCTTGAGAGAGAGACTGTAGAGAAAAGAAGAAGCTCTTTCCCTGCTTTTTTTTGAACAAAGGGTTTTGCATTTTCATTCTGCATCAAACCCTTTAAGTAATGTAGTTGGCTCTGTACATGGCCAGGAATTTTTTTTTTTTTTTGAGACAGTCTCACTCTTTCGCAGGCTGGAGTGCAGTGGCATGATCTCAGCTCACTGCAACTTCTGCCTCCCCAGTTCAAGCGATTCTCCTGCCTCAGCCTCCTGAGTAGCTGGGATTACAGGCAAGTGCCACCACGCCCAGCTAATTTTTGTATTTTTAGTAAAGATGGGGCCAGGCGAGTCTCAAACTCCTGACCTCTGGTGATCTGCCTACCTCGGCCTCCCAAAGTGCTGGGTTTACAGGCCTGAGCCACTGCGCCTGGCAGGGCCAGAACAGCCCTCATGGGCCATGCTCTGTTTTCTCCCTCTGTACCTGATTGCTCTGTTGTCCAAGGACTGCACTGCCCACTGCTACATGAAAGAGGCCAAAATGACAGTTTCTTCTGGTAGGAAAAGTCATGGATTTGAATTGGTTTTTTAAAGTCACTGAACCTGGCTGTGCTTGGTCAGTGCAGGTGGAACTTGGGCCTCTCCGCGTGCTAGACTCTAGGATCTTCAGGAGGGAATTGCTTCCTTATGCCAGCTAGTCTCACATCACACTCTGGTTTAGGGGGATTAGAGGCTCATTCTTTTGTAAAGAGAACAGTGCTTGAGACCTTGTGGCCCTGAGTCAGGCAGACCTGGGTTCAAATCACAGTGTCACCCAGGCTGGAGTGCAGTGGCACGATCTTAGCTCACTGCAAGCTCCGCCTCCCGGGTTCACACCACTCTCCTGCCTCAGCCTCCCGAGTAGCTGGGACTACAGGCGCCTGTCACCATGCCGGCCCAATTTTTTTGTATTTTTAGTAGAGACAAGGTTTCACCGTGTTAGCCAGGATGGTTTCGATCTCCTGACCTCATCATCCACCCGCCTTGGACTCCCAAAGTGCTGAGATTACAGGCGTGAGCCACCGCGCCCAGCCCCAGCTCCGCTACTTCTTAACCATGCAGTGTGGGACAGATCTCTTAACTCAAGACTCGGTTCTTAAATGCTGTAAAATGAATCTCCTTCGTAGGGGTGTAGTGAGACTATGAACAGCTAGAGAATCTCTGCTTAGGCCTGGATACTTGACGTGTGATTTGTAGCCCAGCAGCATCAGCATCACTTGAGAATTTATTAGAAATGCATATTCTTAGGACTTAGCCCAGATTTTCTGAGCCAGAATCATTTAACAAGATTCCCATATGATTTGTGTGCACATTAATGTCTGAAAAGCACTATTCTCAGGGATCTTCCAGAAGAATGAATTTCAATGTTGCAGTCCATCATATAGATCCATATTTAAAGACTTCTGGAGACAAAAGACTTCTCAGGTGTCCTACCTTAGCTTAAGGTTGGCAAACTCCTATTTATCCTTCAAAACCTTGCTCAGTATTTTCCCCTTGGTTATACCTTGCCTGATTGCTGAGGTAGTCAATCATTCTCTTCTCCTCACTTCATCACATACAAACATCTAATACTGCGTTTATCACATTGATGAATGCCTTGTACAGGTGAGTTTCATCTCATAGGCTGTGAATTTCTGTGAATAGCAGCCCAGCAGTGAGGAGGATGATGATGATGGCAATAGCTGAGATGAAATACGTCAGCTCACCTACGGGGTCTGACAACAGGACTTGAGAGCAGAATTGGGTTGTGGTCACCCCGGACCCCCATGTACCCAGATCTGCTTGGCACATGAGGTCTTCAGAAAAGTTTGTTGAGCTGAATTGATAGAAAAATGTCTCCCTCTTCCTTGATTCTCTCACATCCATGTAGGAGAAGTGTAGAGAAGGTGTTGACATGCTTTATTTTTTCTCAGAAGCTCATCATCTGGGTCCCAGCTTAGCTGAATATTTCTTCATTTGACGAGAGGAACATTCCTCCCCCACTGGCTTTGAAATATTTCTGAGGGGCGGCTGCCAAGTTTCATCACCTCCCCTGGCAATCTGTGGACCTTCCTCATATTCTCATGTGCAATGCACGCTGTACTGTCTTCCCCACTTTTCCTTTCTAGAAAACCAGATGGTAGTCTGGGCTGCTCACCCCATCAAGAAAGCCACGTAGGGCCAGGTGCAGTGGCTCACGCCTATAATCACAGCACTTTGGGAGGCTGAGGTGGGCAGATCAGCCTGAGGTCAGGAATTTGAGACCACCCTGGCCAACATGGTGAAACCCTGTGTCTACTAAAAATACAGAAATTAGCCGGGCATGGTGGCGGGCGCCTGTAATCCCAGCTACTTAGGGGCCTGAGGCAGGAGAATTGCTTGAACCTGGGAGGCGGAGGTTGCAGTGAGCCGAGATCATGCCACTGCACTCCAGACTGGGCGACAGAGTGAGACTCCATCTGAAAAAAGAAAGCCATGTTAAGCTGAAACCAATTCCAATGAAGGTAAACAACTGCTTTAAATTTTCATGGAAAATTGAGGCAAGTACAAAAATTTGGGGTGTTTCATCAACCCTCAAAGATACGTTTTTTTTTCTTTTTAAAAATCTCTTGCTGTTTTTATTTTCTTTTTTGTCCTTTGCAGGAGTGGTGCCATAGAGCATGTCAGGCATTGACTAGAATCCCTGTGCAAGTTTAGGGGCCACATCTCCCCTTGGGGCTTTGGATCTGCTAAGAGTTGAGAGAGAAGAGCAGGCGAATGAATATCCACAGGGCTTTCTGGAGTAGAGAATTTGTGTTGTTTTCATATAAACTATTAATTTATCCTTCTTATTTTTATTCATCAACTGTTATGTAATTCTTTGAATATTTGTTAAAGCATTATTAAGTACCTGGCAAATCTAGGGTTGTTGGATAAAAGATGACAGACACTGCTGGGCACGGTGGCTCACGCCTGTAATCCTAGCACTTTGGAAGGCCGAGGTGGGTGGATTGCCTGAGCTCAGGAGTTCGAGACCAGCCAGGGCAACACGGTGAAACCGTGTCTCTACTAAAATACAAAAACGTTAGCCGGGCGTGGCAGCGTACAGCTGTAATCCCAGCTACTTGGGAGGCTGAGGCAGGAGAATCGCTTGAACCCAGGAGGCAGAGGTTGCAGTGAGCTGAGATCACCCCATTGCACTCCAGCATGGGCAACAAAGTGAGACTCAGTCTCAAAAACAAACAAACAAAAAAAGGTGTCAGACACAGACCCTCCTCCTCTAGAAAACTCGACGCATTCAAAGCAGGGATCTCAGACTCAAAGCTGCATCAGAATCCCCTGGAGAGCTTGTAACACACAGATTCCAAGGGCCTCACTCCGCTCTGGGAGTCTCTAATTCAGTATGTCTGGGGTGGGGCTCCCAGGTGCTGCTGCTGGCCCAGGACCCACTTAGAGAACCGCTAGTGTAAACTATCCCAAGACAATGATAAGTGAGTTCATCTGGCTTAGGGAAGAGGTGTAACTCAGGAGGGAGAAACCGGGCCTGCCTGAGAGGTCAGTTGAAGAAGCTCCACACAGGGAGGGATGCCTCAGTGGAGGCTTCTAACCTGACCAGAAATTCACAGGAGGACAGGGATGAAGGGGTTTTTGGTAGAGAGAACAGCTACGCCATGGCTCAGAGGCAGAAAACCACATGGCTGTTGTTTTGCGTTTAGATCTAGCTGTCTAAGAGAGGAAACCAAATAAATGATTTAAATGAAGACTAACTTCTCTTTCATAGAGAAGTCCAAAAGCAAGCAATTTAGGGCTGCTATAGAAGCATTTTTTTTTTCTCTCTCTCACTGTGCTTTTCCATTCTAGGCATATGACTTCTATCCTCAAAGTCACAAGATGGCTGCTGGAGTTCCAGTCAGGATGTCTGTACAGTAAGTGTGATTTGGAGACAAGCATTCATGCTCGTGGTTTCACTTTATCCATGGTTTCACTTTCCACAACTTCTAGTTACCTGTAGTCAACTGCAGTCCAAAAATATTAAATGGAAAATTCCAGAAATAAACAATTCATAAGTTTTAAATGGTGCACTCTTCTGAGTGGCACGATGAAATCTCATGCTATCCCGCTTCATCCCAATGTTATATACACTCTCTGTCTGTTAGTCACTTAGTGGTCTTGGTTATCGGATCAACTAATGTGGTATTGTGCTTGTGCTATAATTCTTAAAAGTGCAAGAGTAGTGATAGTGACGTATTGTTATAATTGTTCTATTTTGTTATTAGTTATTGTTAATTTCTTACTGTGCCTAATTTATGAATTAAACTTTTTCTTTTTTTTTTTTTCCAGACAGAGTCTCGCTCTGTCACCCAGACTGAAGTGCCATAGCGCGATCTCGGCGCACTGCAAGCTCTGCCTCCTGAGTTCACGACATTCTCCTGCCTCAGCCTCCCAAGTAGCTGGGACTACAGGCGCCTGCCACCACGCCTGGCTAATTTTTTGTATTTTTAGTAGAGACGGGGTTTCACTGTGTTAGCCAGGATGGTCTTGATCTCCTGACCTTGTGATCCACCCGTCTTGGCCTCCCAAAGTACTAGGATTACAGGTGTTAGCCACCGTGCCTGGCCAGGAATTAAACTTAAAAAACAAAAACAAACAAAAAAACACCAACGGAGTCTTGCTCTGTTGCCCAGGCTGGAGTACAGTGGTGCAATCTCAGCTCACTGCAATCTCTGCCTCCTGGGTTCAAGCGATTTTCGTGTCTCAGCCTCCCAGGTAGCTGGGATTACAGGCACGCGCCACCGTGCCCAGCTAAGTTTTTGTATTTTTAGTAGAGATGGGGTTTCACCATGTTGACCAGGCTGGTCTCGAACTCCTGACCTCAGGTGATCCACCTGCCTTGGCCTCCCAAAGTGCTGGGATTAGAGGCGAGAGCCACTGTGCCAAGCCTTGAAATTAAACTATCATAGGTGTCTAGGTATAGGGAAAAAAAATGTATATATAGGGTTCAGTTCTATCCTCAGTTTCAGGCATCCATTGGGGGTCTTGGAACACACCCGCCCCTTGAATAAGGGGTCTATAGTATTTCAGGCAGAGTGAAGGGGAAGGGCAAGGGGTAAAGGCTCTTTCTTCCAGCTGAATCAGTCCCCTTGAAAAAGACTTCGCAGAAACCTCACCCTGGGACTTTTGTCTAGATTCAAGAGAGGCAGCAAAATGCAGTCTTTTAGCTGAGCACATTGCAGCCCTGAATAGAGCCCGAGGTCTGTTAATTAAGGAAGAAGCAGGGAAAGGGCATTGGGTAGACTGTTTTGGTGTGTTTGGAGGAACGTCAAGTTCTTAGTCTTGCCAGAGCCTGAGGTGCCAGAGGGCACGCGGTAGGGGGAACGCGGGGCAGCACCCAGCCACTCAGGAAAGGGGAGGCACGGCCAAGACGGGGGCAGGATGGAAAGTCCATGGATGCTGCAGGGCTTAGACCCAGCCTTAAATGTGAATCCATCCCTGGAGTTGGAGTGTCAGGGTATCTCTCTTCTCTTTTGGCTCCTTTCCTTCCTCCTTCCGTTTTTTTTTTCCTCCCTCCTTCTCCACTTTATTCTTCCCCTTCCTTCCCATTCCACTTCTCTCCTGGCAGGAGCTGCAGGATTTGGTTTCCAGTCTGAGATGAGTTGGAAGGTGGGGAGGAGCCCTGTCCTCAGATAAGGAGGGCCCTGAGGGCATGCTAGGGAGTTCTGGGGGAAGTTTCCATCAGTAGGAAAAGCCTGGGAGCCAGGCTAGAGATAGCCACTCAGAAGAGGTAGGGAAGAAGGAGACGTCATTGGTTCTGGACAGTAACGTAACATGATAAATGCAGACTTAAGAAAAATGAGTCTATTGGAGGCTGGGCGCGGTGGCTCAAGCCTGTAATCCCAGAACTTTGGAAGGCCGAGGCGGGCGGATCATGAGGTCAAGAGATCAAGACCATCCCGGCCAACATGGTGAAACTCTGTCTCTACTAAAAATAGAAAAAATTAGCCACACATGGTGACGGGCGCCTGTAGTCCCAGCTACTCGGGAGGCTGAAGCAGGAGAATTGCTTGAATTCGGGAGGCGGAGGTTGCAGTGAGCCGATACCACGCCACTGTACTCCAGCCTGGTGACAGAGTGAGACTCTTTCTCAAAAAAAAAAAAGAAAAGAAAAAAAGAAAAATGAGACTATTGGAATGATGCCTTCTCTAAACTGCATTTAAATTTTACACTCTTGGCTCAGGAGGAAGAAACCTTCATATGAAATCTGCTATTGCATCATTAGTGAATGATGCTGCTGAAGACTTTGCTCTTAGTAGTGTCTTTCATTGTCCTCCACATGAAATCCTATAGGAGTCCTTTCTTAATGTCGGAACTTGGGAAGAGCTGCTTTCCTTCAAGAGTTTGTAGTTTTCTTCTTCTCCATTAATGAAGTTTACACAATCCATCTGACTTCCTTTGTGCCATGGCTCCCAGGAAACACTGGGGCAAATGGTTGGACTACTGTGGTTCTCTTTGGTTCTCATTTTCTATTTCTATTGGCATTTTAATTGCCTCATTGGATGTATTTTTGTATGTGAAGTATGACAGGAAACACAGGTATGTTAACTAGGCTGAAGAGAATCATGTGTGGCACAGTTGCTGGGTGCAGGGGAGTCCTGGCAGGGTGGAGAGTTAGCAGTCGTTGTGGCCCAGGTGCGAGGTGATGTGGTCACGCTGGGAGGGAAGTTTAGATGTGTCCAAGAGAAGCTGCAGAGAGCCCATAGCATGATATCTGACCATGTCAGTTTCACAAGGGGGACAGCTGCAGGTGGCTGACACATCCCGACATGTGTATACCAACTGGAGAGGAAATTTGCTAGATGGTTTTCATTTGGGTTTTATTCTGTTCCTTAGTGTTGGACACCTTGGGCTTTCCTGAAAGACAGACTTTGGCAATATTTCCTCTCTCAACTCAGGACCAGGGTTGGGGATCAAAGGCACCCATGCTACTCTGTTTTCTAAAGTCTTTTGATTTCTGCCGCTGGTTTTATGTACCTACAACTACATTCTTCAAAAACAGACCTACTTGCATTGTAAACTAATCTAAAAATTGCTATGATGGGCAGATATTGGTCATGGTGTCACCCTTCAGGTGACATATTAACCTATTAAGAGGGCTTGGTGGGGACAATGTTTTGGTTGTAAAAAGTGACTTAAAAAATGGAGATTTTGATACCATTCAAGTGCTCTGTCATGGTGATGGATATATGTAAAAGAAGGGTTTTGGTTGTGTGTAAGTTTCATGGCCCCAGGACTCTCTCGCCTTGTGCCCACACTGTAACTGATTAACTCCCCACGGCAACCCCAGCCCATCTCTCCTGCCTGACTCCATCCCCCACTGATCTGCTCATTAACTAACCAAACAATCAATCAGCTGTGCAGTCGCTTCAGTGTACCTCGGTTTCAACTTTTCTATTTCAAGCTCAATTGTCAGTGAGAAAAAAATAAAAAGAAAATATAATTTTATGCCTGTATGACTCAGATATTTAGTTGCTTCTAGTTCTGGGCTGTTTCCGTTCTTATTCTGGCCATTCATTTATTCTTTCACTCCTCCTTATAATCATTCATTTCTTATACGTTTATTCAACACAACTTGATTGAGCATCTCCTAGGTGCCAGACTCTGGTGCTGATGTTGGAGAAAATAAATAATGTCTGTCTTCACGAGACTCCCATTCTAGCCTAGAGTTTCTTAACAGACAGAGCTATTAGCATTTTTGTGCAAAAGTTATTTGTGGCCTGGGATGGTCCATACATTGCAGGGTATTTAGTACCATTGGTTCCACCCTCTAAATGCCAACAGCATTCCCTCTTTCCATTGCAACAACAACAAAAAATGCCCCCACGCATTTCTAAACTCAGTGGCAAGCCTGTTGTTTAGATAAAGTGTGGTGGATTCTGTGCATTGGTTCTTCTCATTTTCTTCCCCCCAATTACTGAGGCTGGAAACCTACAAACTATGTTTCCCTTTCATCCAGGGTGTATTAGTTTGCTTGGATGCCGTAACATGATACCACAGACTGGATGGCTTAAACAACAGATAGTTATTGTCTCACAGTTCTGGAGGCTGGAAGTCGAAGATCCAAGTGTTGGCAGTGTTGATTTCTCCTGAGGGCTCTCTCCTTGGCTCGAAGATGGCCTCCTCCTCCTCCCTGTGTCTTTAGGTGGTTTTTCCTCTTTGTATATGTGCATTCCCAGCATCTTTTCCTCTTCTTATAAGGACACCAGTCATATTGGCTCCCTCCGCCCCTTATGAGCTCATTTAACCCAAATTACTCCCTTAAACGTCCTGTCTCCAAATACAGTCTTATTAGGGGTTAGGGCTATCATAGAGATCTGAATTTAGGAAAAACACAATTCAGTCCATAACGAATGGTGAGGCATGTGACCTAGCTTAACCTAGCACGTACCTCTGCTGGAGATCCAGATGCAGAAGTGAGCAAGGTGAAGTGCTGATCTTATGCAGGTGTTCTGACAAGCATGGTGGCAGGGGTCACTGGTTTCTAGGGCTGCTGTGGGTTTTTAGCATCCAGCCTGGTATCATAGGGTCCAGTGGTGGGTGGCGGAAGCCATCAGTGTTCCCTCCAGCACGTCTGTGGTGTGGTTGGGCATTTCTCCTGGCTCTGTTATTCCTGCCTGCATCACATCTGATCTCATTCTCTGTTCCTCCTGAAGATTGCATGCACTATTCAGTACCATTTAATAAACCATCTTTTTGCTTAAATTAGCTAGAGTGGATTCTGTTGTCTGCAACTAAGAACTCTGATACAGAAAGAAGACCCCAAATATTTCATTATAATTTAACGTGGTAAATTCTGGGTAGAGTTATGCATAGGATTTCATGGAACCTCAGAAAAGAATAACCCATAGTCATTTGCCTTTGTCTCCTAACTCCTGGCACTGCCTACCACCTCTTGAGTGTTGCTTGTTCTGTTCAAAAGCTTCTTTGCTAGATGGATCTAGTAATCCATTTATCTAACAATGACTCTGTAATTTAGTAACTAGTAACTAATCAGCTAATCAACTAGTAACTCCCTTTATTTGTACCTGAGAGGCTGATCCCATTATTGTGGGTGGAGTTTTAGGACAATGGGTATCCAGTCTTAGCTCTGTGTCTCTCTAGCTGTCTTATCTCCAGCCAGTCACTTCTGCTCCATCGGCCACATCTTCTTCTGGTAAAATAAGAATCAGGCAGTCCCGGAGGCCCCCTCAGCATTGCCACGCTACACAACCTAGTGGTTCTTCAGTGGAAACCGAAACACGTTTATTTGCTTTTATGAACTCCTGCAGAATGTGCCAAATGGCAGGGATGGATGTGAAGTCGTCGTTTTAGAAACACAGGTGTCTGGAGACTGCTCTGTTTTCATGGCAAGGGAGGATGGCGGGAGGAGAAGCTACAACCAAAAAGCCTTTTCCAAAATGTGTTTATCAGTGTGCTAACCCCACAGGATTCTTCTGCAGAGGCGATTCCATGGTGTACCCACTTTGGGAAATGCTGCATACTCTATTGCTTTCTGGACATTCACAGTGAACTTAGCAGGTTGAAGGCTTAGAGGAGGCCTCCAGGAAGGAAACCTATTCATTAAACCTCTTCTCAAATGTATTTGACCACTCGACCCTTTGTTTTCCACATAGCATCTACTGACATCCTCAGTAACACCACTTTTGGGGAAATACTGAACTAAATTAGTCTCAAAGTCTTCCAAAGTAAGCACAGACCAAAGTAAGCAAGGTCCCATTTGGGATGGTGAGTCCTGCCTACAGCTTCCCTGACTTCTGGCTAACCCAGGGAGCTCTCAAGAGTTCTCAGCAGCAGGAGGCAAGGCCAGAAATCCCAATGAGTGCAGGCCACATGGAATTGTTGCTGATAGCAGTGGTGAGTCACAGGGGTCCACACTGGGGACATGAGTATTAGACATGAGTCATGGGCATGTGGAAGCCTTATTCAGCTCTACCTTCCTTTGGTCCCTAATCCTTTGTAATGCCCTGGTTTCATGATGTAACTTCAAGGGAATTAAGCTTGGAAAGCAAAAATGATGTAATTAATTTAATTCGGCTTCAATTAAAGCCTTCCGCTAGCATGACATCTGACCATGTCAGTTTCACAAGGGGGACGGCAGCAGGTGGCTAGGCGCGTCCAGACGTGTGGGTATGCCAAGTGGGGAGGAAATGGGCTAGATGGGTTTCACTTGGGTTTTATTCTAGTCCTTGGTGTTGAGCACTCAGGGCTTCCCTGAATGACACACTTTGTCCACATCCTGGCTCAGCTATTAACTGAGGACCAAGACGGAGACATTAGGCAAACAGACTAGGCCGTTTTCTTGTCTTCTGAATCCCACCACTGGTTCTTTGGTTCTACCTAGAGCTACTGTCTTCAAAAAGAAACCTCCTTTTATTCATTAAAAACTGATCCAAAAAATGATTTTCATGGGCAGTTATGGGTGGGTCATTGTGTCATATTTTGTTATGAGTGCCAGATAAACTTATCAAGAGGGCTTGGTGAAGGCAGTGGTTTGACCTAAAGGAGTGACAAAAATAGTGGGGATTTGCCCTCTGTTATTGGGAGGTGACAACAGTGTGGCTTTAAACTTGTTTGTAAAAATAAGCTCTTTCTAGGCCAGGCACGGTGGCTCATGCCTGTAATCCCAGCACTTCGGAAGGCCAAGGTGGGACGATTGGTTGAGCCCAGGAGTTTGAGACCAGCCTGGGCAACATAGGGAGACCCTGTCTCTACATAAAATAAAAAAGTTAGCTTTGTATGCTGGTGTGTGCCTGTAGTCCCAGCTACTTGAGAGGCTGAGGTGGGAGGATCCCTTGAGCCCAGGACTTCAAAGATGCAGTGAGCTATGATTATGCCACTGCACTCTAGCCTGGGCAACAGAGCGAAACCCTATCTCTAAAATACATAAATAAGCTATTTCTGGGACTTCTGGAGTCTTGTCTCTTTTCTTCTCCAATCTACAGTTAAAGAAACTTCTGGAATAGGTGAGCATCTCCTTATTCCATGACATCCCTGAGGCGCTGCCGACACTTTCTCTCTGCCCCACTGCATCCCTTTCTTCATCTGCTTTGCCATCCACTCCTGGGCCCCAGACTTCCTGCTGCCAGCGCTGCCGCTGCTCCCTGCTCTGTCTCTAGGAGGAAAGCTCCGGCCAGGCCAGGGAGCACAGGGCCTGCGCCAGCTCTGCTGAGGCTCAAGTCGAGGGGAGGTTGCCCCTGCTCCCTGCTTGTCCCTGTTGCCTGTGGCTAACACAGCCTAACTTTCAACCGCAAGTCCCAGCACGGGGCCCTGGGGAGCAGCCTGGTCTTCTCTCCCGCTGGCTGAGAGGTGTTGTAGGTCATGCCAAGGGTTTAGTGGGGCATTCTTTCCTAGATGTTTCTGTTTCTCGTTCCCACCCTTCAGCATTCATCACTGGAGCTTTTTGTTTTGTTTTGTTGTGTTTTGACAGACTCTTGCTCTGTTGCCGAGGCTGGAGTGCAATGGCTCGATATCAGTCATTGCAACCTCCACCTCCCGGGTTCAAACGATTCTCCTGCCTCAGCCTCCCAAGTAGCTGGGACTACAGGAATGTATCACCACATCTGGCTAATTTTTTTTTTGGTATTTTTTGTAGAGATGGGGTTTCACCTTGTTGGCCAGGCTGGCCTCAAAATCCTGACCTCAGATGATCCACCCGCCTCAGCCTCCCAAAGTGCTAGGATTACAGGCTTGAGCCACCACACCCGGCCCACGGGAGCCTTTTTGCTCCTTCTTTCATAACTCACAGGAGCTGTTTTTGGGCTCACTAGATAGAGATGAGATTAGCTGTGGATCATAGGTAACGTGTATTGGGCCAGGTGGCCTGGGCTGGGAAGTGTCTGACAGGCATGGCCTCGTTTTCTCTTCACTTCAACTTTCTAAGGGAGAAGCCGTTATCATCTCCAGTTTAAAGATGAGATAATTGAGACTTCAAGAGTATCTTAGGCCGAGCTCAGTGGCTTACGCCTGTAATCCCAGCTACTTGAGAGGCTGAGATAGGAGAATTGCTTGAACCTGGGAGTGGAGGTTGCAGTGAGCTGAGATTGTGCTGCTGCATTCCAGCCTGGGTGACAGAGTGAGACTCCATTTAAAAAAAAAAAAAGAGTGTCTTAGCTCTGGCTGCTACAACAAGATCCTATAGACTGGTAGCTTATAAGCAATAGGAATCTATTTCTCACAGTTCTGGAGGATGGGAAGTCTGAGATCAAGCTGCCAGCATATTTAGTGTCTGGTGAAGGCTACTTTCTGATTCATAGATGGTGCCTTCTCACTGTGTCCTCACATGGTAGAGGGAACAAGGCAGCTCTCTCTTGTCTCTTTTCTTGCTAGGTCATTAGCCCCATTCATGAGGGATCCACCCTATGACATTATCACCCTGCAAAGACCCTATCTCCTAACACCATCACTTTGGGGGTTAAGGTTTCAACATATAAATTTTGAAGGAGACAAAAACACTTAGTTCATAGCAAAGAGGATAAATACTGTGGCCGAGGTTTCTCAGCGAATAAGCAATGGAACAGAGTCTCATCCAATGAGCCATTTATGGAACACCTGCTCTGGCCCGGGTATGGTATGAGCTTTAGGGACAGAGGCTGGAATGTGACCAGACACAGGACTTCAGTGGAGCAATGGGAGAAGTGAACCAAGGACTATGTGAGGCAAGATGGGCATTGCGCTGGGCAGTCCACCAACGTGGCTCAGGGAGTGGGTGGGGTGGGTTGTCCTTGACAGACTCTAGTTTAAGGAAGGCTCTTTGAGGAGTGACAACTGGTGTAGCTCTGGAGGATGCGCAGGAGTGAGGAAGGCTGAAGAGGAAAGAGGGCCCCACTTTGCAAAGAAAAAAAAAAGTTAGAGAGCACATTTGGGAAAACACCATGCCTGACTCAGGGTAAATGCTGAATCATCTTTGGGCACTAACAGAAGGGATGCCCAGCCAAGCTTCTCAACCCATTTCCAAGCTCTGCAGAGGGCGGGATCTTTGTAGGGTGTAAAGTGGGAAAGGGCTGCACAGATTAGGGGTTTGGGAAGGTGGCTGTGGCTGGATGTAGAGGATGGCTAGGAGGGACAGGGGAGGTAGCACAACTCAGTTGAGGTCATTCTTTCCATGATTTTCATTTTCATTATTATTATTATTATTATTTGTTTTTGAGATGGAGTCTTGCTTTGTCACCCAGGCTGGAGTGCAGTGGTGTGATCCTCAGCTCAATGCAACCTCCATCTCCCGGGTTCAAGCGATTTTCCTCCCTCAGCCTCCCAAGTCACTGGGATTACAGGTGTGTGCCACCACACCCGGCTAATTTTTGTAATTTTAGTAGAGATGGGGTTTCACCATGTTGGCCAGGCTGGTCTTGAACTCCTGACCTCAGATGATCCACCTGCCTCAGCCTCCCAGAGTGCTGGGATTACAGGCATGAGCCACTGTGCCCGGCCAAGACCATGCTTTTCAGAAGCACTCTTCATTAGAATTTTTAAGTTGGAAAGATATTTAGAAATTCTTTTCTTTAAGCCTCTTTGATCAAGATGAGGAACTTGATACCAAGGTGGTTAGAGGAGGCACTACTAACCTCAGATAGTTAGTGGTGGCCCCGGCCAGGACCCAGGCCTCCTGACTCCCAGCATATATATTTTTGCCACACTGCACCAGTGTCTGGAGGCATCATTGTTGTCTTAGTCTGTTTATGTTGCTATCAAGGAATACCCAAGGCTGGGTAATTAATAAAGAAAGATGTTTCTTTGACTCACAATTCTACTGGCTGGAAGGTTCAAGACTGGGCATCTGGTGAGGGCCTCAGGCTACTTCCATGTGTGGTGAAAGGCAATGGGGAGCCAACGAGTGCAGATAGCAGACAGCACACAGCGAGAGGGAGCAGGAGAGAGAGGAGGGAGTGCCAGGCTGTTTTTACAACCAGCTCTTACCAGGAACTAATGAGAATGAGAACTCATTCAGCCCCGAGTAAGGGCACTCATCTATTCATGAGGACTCTGCTTCCATGACCCAAACCCCTCCCATTAGACCCTTCTTCAACACTGGGGACCAAATTTCAACGAGATTTGGAGGGGAGAAACATCCAAAAATAGCAGTCTTGGCGGTAGTAGGGGTGGTGGTGGAGGGTAGATGACTATGGGCATCTTGTGGATAGGGCCAGGGAAGCTGCCAAACACCCTACGGCTCCAACCACCAGGAATTATCCAGCCCCAGATGTCAGTGGGACCAGGACTGTGAATCCCTGCCCAGACAGTGGAATTTTCAAAAAGCCCTTAGTTGTTGGGAACCAACTTCAGAACTGTGGGCTGTGGAGAGTAAACCAAAGTCAGTGGGACATTTTACTTGGCTTAGGTCTCTGAGAGAGAGACAAGAAGCCTCATGAAGGTTTACTAGTGAAGTTACTATTAAAGGTTGCTGTTCAAAAAAATCATTTTTCCTAAAGGTAAGTTTGTTCACTGTAGAAATAACCAAGTAAGAGGAAAGGGAGAAATAAAATCACCTGTGGACCCACTGCAACAGATGCTCATGGTGCACATTTCAATGTGATTTTCTGTGTTTTTAGACACACATGTGCACACAACACAGGCACACATAGATATTTTATGCATCTAAGTAACAACCATTTTTTCAGTGGCATCAAGTCTGGGAACTGGAGGGCCCCTTGGAGCTGGGTGGGTGGGTGTGGGTGAGCGCATTTGGACGGGCTGAGGCAGAGCCCTGTTGACGTGTGTGAGCGGCAGGTGGAACATTCAGGGATGGGGGCTGGGGTCTGGCAGGGAGATGAGGAGGAGGGTAGGAGGCACGGAGACTGGCTCTGTGTGGGTCAAGGGAGGGCTGAGGGGAGGACTGCAGGTAGAGTCATCCCATTAGAGGGACTAAGAAGAGCGCATGATGTCTGAGGAACTTTATGGCAAAATGTGGAATGGAAAGCCTTCTCTATTTCCTTTACGAGAATGTCCAGTGTGCTTGGAATTCTTGTAGAAAATGTGTGTGGGAGGTGGATTTGGAGGGGTCGGGGAGGTCTGTGCTCCAGCGGGTTGGGGCAGAGTCCACCCTGCAATCAGGGACTGGATTATAGAGCGATGGATATATCTGCATGCATGAATATGTGTGTGTATTTATTACTAATATGAGATTATATCCAGTCTGTTTTGTAGAGTGTTTTTCACTTGACAGTATATTGTGGATATTTTTCTATGACGTTAAATATGCCACTGCATTGTTTTAAATAGTTACACAGTTGTCTGTCAAAGGGATGTACTATCATTTAATGAATTCCTTAAATCTGAACATTTTTCATTTCAAATTATTTATTCATAGGGCCAATCTTTCTAGGTGTATCCTTTACAGAGGGGGTTCTCAGCATTGGCACCATTGACATTTTGGAGCAGAGAGTTCTTTGCTGTGGAGGAGGGGCTGGCCTGGGCCCTGTAGGGTGGTTGGCAGCTCACATCCTCACGGCCAACTGGGGACAGAGCTGCGATTCATACTCAGGCAAGGCCAGCGTGATCTCCAGGGCACCTTGGCTCTCAGGGTGTGGCTGTAGGGCAGGTGCCACTAATGAAGTCCCCTGGGAACCCTCGCAGTGCCTGTGTGTTGCTTAGTCTTTCTAACTTTCCTAACTGAGCTGGCGGGAGGCCTGACCAGTGTCCTACCTGTGCTGGGAGTACTTGACCTGGGGCAGCAGCAGAGGCTGCTGGTATATCCTTGCTTGTTCTGCAGGCGGATGCAAATGCCGTTTGTTGATTTCTCAGCACAATCCTCATCAGGTCAATATGTGCAGGCAGAACTCCGAAAAAGTCACTGGCTGGCCTCGGGCTGCAATTCAGTCTGTTACTTTCTGTGAAACGGGTCTTTTAGAATCACAATGGGTTGGGGCTCCCTGGAAGCCCCTGTGAAATGCCCACTGACCTGGGGAAGGCCTGGGCTGACCTCTGAGCTGTTCTATTGTCTTCCTTCCTACTGCACGTTGTGGCTTAGTAAGTATATACGTGGAAGGATCTGCCTGAACTTGGCTGACCCCCGGGCCCCGGCAGAAGAGAGGATTGCCCCTTGGCCCCAAGGCCTTAGCCCTGAGGTTGCAGGATGGGAGCTATGAGACAGAGGTGGCCCCAGTGATTTCTAGTTTTGGGTTTGTAGCCGTGAACATTTTCCACACTCTGCAGCTTCTGTCAGTTTCTTTCTGACAGCCTGGGAAAGGAACTGTCAGACTTAGAGATCTGCTATGAAAGGGCTAGAGAGAAAATTCTAAGGAACCAGAAGTGGTTTTTCAATTTTGAAATAAAAATGTCAACTAATAAGAGTGAGAACCCATACATCCCCAAGGAAGGGCAGTAATGTAAACAAAAAAATAAAAAAAAAAAGAAAAGGAAGAAATGCTGTCAGTGTCTCACCCTGACCCTTTAGTTAGAGAGGGGTGATGTGTTCTGGAGTGTCCGTTAGGTTGTTTTTAAAAGAAAACCCCTGAGAGACAACCTCTGTGTGAGTGGAGCTTCCCAAACAGCTACAAGCTTCCTGAAATCTCATCACATCACAGGGGTTTGAATTTAGGAGTTTATCCAACTGGGCCCATGGAGAAGTTTGTGGAAGATCGTGGAGAAAGTAGCAGGTAGGGAAGAGAGTCTAAGAGTCTTCAGGTGACGGGCACCAACCTGGCCCTTGCGCTGCTGCTGTGTCATTAAGTGTTACTCTGGCAGCAGGCAGCGGGGTTGGAATTTGGAGTCAGGGCATCCTGGGTTCCCCCTCCCCACACTTTCTAATTGTGCGGTGAGGACAAGGCCCTCAGTTTCTCTGAGTTTGTTTCTCATCTATGAAATTAGTACCACCACACAGATATGAAAAAGAAATTAAATAATGCTCCTCAAGCTTCTGGCTGTGTTATGCAGGAGGAAGGTGATGCTCAGAGTGGTTGGAAACTTGGACCCCGTTTCAAGATAAGTGATAGAAGAATCTGGATGAATCAAAACCAGGAGGAGGGTTGGGGCCCTGTGTGGGGAATTGCTAAGGTAGCCAGGCTTGGAGGCCCAGTGTCCGCTGCTAGCCTTGTAAGCCCCTTATTCATTCGTTTATTTATTATTTGAGACAGGATTTCACTCTGCTGCCCAGGCTGGAGTGCAGAGGTGCGATCACTGTGCACTGAAGCCTCGACTTCCCAGGCTCAGTGGATCCTCCCACCTCAGCTTCCTGAGTAGCTGGGACTACAGTCATTCACCACTGTTCCTGGCTAATTTGTATATTTTTAAAATTGTTTTTAAAATTTTTATTTATTTTATTTTATTTTTTCAGATGGAGTCTCGCTCTGTCACCTAGGCTGGAGTGCAGTGGCACTGTGTCGGCTCACTGCAAGCTCTCCCTCCTGGGTTCACGCCATTCTCCTGCCTCAGCCTCCCAAGCAGCTGGGACTACAGGTGCCCACCACCACGTCTGGCTAATTTTTTTTGTATTTTTTAGTAGAGATGGGGTTTCACCGTGTTAGCCAGGGTGGTCTCGATCTCCTGACCTCGTGATCCGCCTGCCTTGGCCTCCCAAAGTGCTGGGATTACAGGCATGAGCCACCGCGCCTGGCCAATTTTTATATTTTTTTGTAGAGATGGGGTCTTGCTCTGTTGCCTAGGCTGGTCTCGAACTCCTGGTCTCAAGTGATCCTCCTGCTTTGGCCTCCCAAAGTGCCGGGACTACAGGTGTGAGCCAGTACACCCAGCCTGTATGCCCCTTACTAATGTGATCATTCACTTATTATTGATTACTGACCTGTATGCAAAGAAATAATAATTGGAGGTGGCTAACAATAAAAGGAAGAAAGACAATAAAATGATAAAGAAGCAAAGGTAAGAGAACAAGAACCAAATGGTGGTAAGGACAACTATCACAGTTCTTAACTAAGGACAGCAGAAGCAACTTAGCAAAAACATCAAACTCTGAACTCTCAGGAGTCAAGACAAAAAGGGATATGCAGCACGTCACTTCTGCTCGGGGATTTTTGTGGTATTTTTGGCGACCCAACATCTGGAGCCTTTTTCTCTGGGAATTTTCCTCCCTCCCTCCATAGAAGCAGAAATGGCTGATACTTGTTCTTGGCCTCTCTTGCATCCAGGGAGCAGAAAAACAGCAGATACACCATCCACAGACAAGTGGGATTGGGGATGGCCTATGGGAAATGCTCTCTGGTGTATGGCTGTGATAATTGCATAGTTATGGGGGTGCTGCTAGTGGCAAGAGGTGGCCCATGCTGGTGGGGCTGGCGATAGAAGCCGGCTGCACTGGCTGCTACAGTGTGCTGTCCCCTGCACTGGTGTGTGTCAGGACTGGGGTGTTGATCTATTCAATCCATATACATAAGAATTTTTTTCTTCCAATTTTTAATTTTTGAATAATTTAAAATTTACAATGAAATGAAAAGGATAGCACAATGAACATCGTATTTGCCTTGATCCAGATTTAATGATTTGTTGCAGGCACAAGCCCTGTCTCTCTCTGCCCATATGCGTATGCACATGCACACATATTTGCTGAACTATTTGAGATGCCCACGTCATGATCCTTTACCTCTGAACACTTCAGCATGATCTCCTAAGAATAAAAACGTTCTTCATCTTCATAATTCCATTGTCACCTTGTGAAAATGAACAATTTTATAATATGTAATATCCAGTCCTTATTCAAATTTGTACTTTCCAAAAATGCCTCATGTCTTTCAGTCTCTTAAAATCTAGAACAGTCCCTCTCCCTTCCCAGTCATTGTCTGTATTTGACACACTTTTCAAATGCTTTTAATTTCAGATACTTTAAATAAATTTATTTTCTGCTCAAATCAACTCTAGTCTCTTCTGTCACTTACAAATCTGGCCTCGTGCACACAGCTCCTCTTACCGAAGGAACATTTCCACTACATTCATAGGAAGATTAACTTTCCCTTGCTCAAAAAGGAGTAGCAGTTCCAAAAATGGGCTCTGCAGTCAGACCGCCTGGGTTGGAACTGAATCCCACCACTAACCAGCTGGGGGAGGGCAAGCTACTTAACCGTTATGAGGATCAGCTTCCAGAATTGTGAAGCTGCATAATAATAATAGTCTCTATTGCATAGAGTTGTTGAGAGGATTAAATGAATTCACAGGTGTAAAGGGCTTAGAACTGTCACCCAGATGCACTGGTAGTGCGGTGTAAGGGTTTGCTGTAATGTTGCAACCTCTTCCTGGTACATTCTCCCAATTCTTTGCTTCCTAGGCAACTTGTTTTCTTGAAAAATAGACCCACTGGAAGACCCTACTCAATGATCTATTTTCCACTGTAGGGTGACAGTACCAGCTGTCTTCTTTGTAAATGGTGCTTTAGAATTTTCATTAAGAAGGAGAGGCCGGGTGTGGTGGCTCATGCCTGTAATCCCCATGCTTTGGGAGGCTGAGGCGAGAGGATACCCTTGAGGTCAGGAGTTTGAGACCAGCCTGGGCACCAAAGTGAGACTGTCTCTACAAAAAATGAAAAAATTAGCTGGGTATGGTGGTGCACACCTGTGGTCCCAGCTGCTCAGGAGGCTGAGGTGGGAGGATCACTTCAGCCCAGGAGTTTGGGGCTGCAGTGGGCTATGATTGCACCACTGTACTTCAGCCTGGGTGACAGAGGCAGATCCTGTCTCCAAAAAAAAAAAAAAAAAAAAAAAAAAAAAAATTAGTAATAATAATAATAAGGAGAAGCAAGTACATTGTACTTAGAAACAACTTTTCCTGTCTTTAATCACATCAGTAGCTCTCATGCACTTAGTGCCCACCTTGGGCCAGACACTGTGTACATATCTTGTTCCTCCTCATAAGGGCTGTGGGGACATTATTATTGCCATTCTACACATGTGAAAACTGAGGCTCAGAAGTAAAGTCACTTGGTCAAGTTCAAGCAATCACTAAGTAACAGCACCAAAGTTAGAACTTCAATCTGCCTGCCAAGCAAAGTGCTTTCCAGTAAACCACGTTGACTGGATCCCCGAGTTTGGTGGGTTCTAGTGTTTTTGGCGAATCGCCCCCCAAATCGCCCATTAATAAGCATCAGTGTGGAAGGGCCTTTTCTCCGTGGACAGGAAAACTGAGACCCAACCAGCTGTCATTGTGGCAATATCTGCTCTCCTTTTAGAAAGAGATGGGACAGGCTATTCTCAGGAAGACACTTAGCTGGCTTCTTCGGCTGCATCAACTCAAATCTGCCACTTTGGAAAATCAAGTTGAATAGGAATTGGGAGGGATTGCTGCTGCCTGGGGACCCAGAGCACCTCACACATAAACTTGGGTTTGCAGGGAGATGGCTGAGTAAATAAGAGAGGCGAGGTTTTAACCTTTTGTGCAGCCAGATCTTTTTTTTTTTTGAGACGGAGTCTTGCCCAGGCTGGAGTGCAGTGGCATGATCTCGGCTCACTGCAAGCCCCGCCTCCCGGATTCACGCCATTCTCCTGCCTCAACCTCCTGAGTAGCTGGGACTACAGGTGCCTGCCACCACGACCGGCTAATTTTTTTTTTTTTGTATTTTTAGTAGAGATGGGGTTTCACCGTGTTAGCCAGGATGGTCTCGATCTCCTGACCTCGTGATCCGCCCGCCTTAGCCTCCCAAAGTGCTGGGATTACAGGCGTGAGCCACCGCACCTGGCCTTGTGCAGCCAGATCTTTAGGCCGTGTATGTGTCCTGATTCAGCGAGAAATGGGATGACATGAACTGAGGATGAGGGCGGCTGAGAGAGCCAGTTCTTCATAGTCGTATTCGGTTTAGCGGCTGATTATGACTTGCAGGTTTCATATCTGAAGAGGATTTTCACTTTACCCAGTATTTTCCACAGGAAAAATTAGGGGAAAAAAACCCAAAAACTTTTACTACAGAATATTTTTGTTTCTTTTTTAAAATGGGATCTAATGAGTAATACGTGATCTTGTGATAAGGTTATTAGAAGGAAGGAAACTGGAAGCAGTAGAGGCATTCAGTCAACCTTTCGGAGTATTGCAACCTTATTTTTTACAAGCAAAATTATTTTCTGCAAAATCCATTTCATGTGAATACTTAAAATAGAAGCCAATAATAGTTGGGATCCCCTGGATCTCACATCGCATTTAGATGTCACGTCTCCTCAGCCTCCTCTTGGCTCTGGGTAATCTGAGCACCGAGGCTGGAGCCCTGTTCACTGCCTGCTTCCTCCCGAAGCCTCTAACTTTCTTCTTGGAACCTCACAGCTTTGTGGAACGCTGTTCGAGAGCCCCTGATGTACTCCAACACCTATTTTCTAAAAATGCAGATGTGAAACGAGTCATTTCAGCCTACATTTAGAAAACAGTCACTTTCAGGTTGGCACAGTGGCTCACGCGTGTAATCCCAGCACTTTGGGAGGCCGAGGCGGGCGGATCACCTGAGGTCCGGAGTTAGAGACCAGCCTAACCAACAGGGAGAAACCCTGTCTCTAATAAAAATACAAATTAGCTGGGCGTGGTGGTACACGCCTGTAATCCCAGCTACTCAGGAGGCTGAGGCAGGATGATCACTTGAACCCAGGAAGTGGAGGTTGCAGTGAGTGGAGATCGCGCCATTGCAACCTGGGCAACAAGAGCGAAGCTCTGCCTCAAAAGAAAGAAAGAAAGAAAACAGTCTCTCTGAAACCTCCTGGTGAGAAGAAATCCACATAATTTCTGTCAATATTTCGCCCTCAAGGAGGTGGAGCGTAACTCCTCACTCCTTCCATGTGGGCTGTGCCTCAGGACTTCCATCCAGAGAGTACAGCACGGAAGGAGGAACTCCAAAGGAGTATGGTGGAGACACCTGCCAAACACCACCTTAATCAGGTGGTCAAGGTTAAGAGCAACGAACCATGCTAACTGTACGTGCCCTGATACGATGGGATGGGAATGGCACTTCATCTCTGAGGTCTTCCTCCCTAAAACCCTCGCCCAAGTCTAATCACCAGGAAAACATCAGGGGAATCCTGATGGAGGGAGAGTCTGCAGAATGCCTGATCAATACCTCTCACATTTGAAAAGCCATCAAAACCAAAGACACTCTGGGAAGCCGTCAGGGCCAAGAGGAGCCGAAGCAGGCAATGCCTAAATGTGATGCGGTGTCCACGGTGGTATCCTGGAAGAGTGGAGGGACATTTGGTAAAAACTAAGGCTATCTGAATGAAGTATGGATGTTAGTTAATAATAACAATAATACATTGCTATTGGTTCATTATCTGTAATGAATGTACCATACTAACAGAAGATATTATTAGCAGGGGAAAATTGCTTGAGGTTTATGGGTATATGGGAACTCTCTGTACTATTGTGGCAGTTTCTCTGTAAATCCAAACCATTCTAAAATTAAAAGTTACTTTTGAAAAAAAAAAAAAGGTTTATTCCATTACATAATAATTTGTAGTGTAGGAAAAGTTTTTTTTTTTTTTTTTTAAATTCAGACTAGTCCTTTCTGGTCATACATGGAGGCTAAAGGGGTTTAAAATACTCTGATGAGAGTCTAGACATTAACTTATACAATCTGTATTTCTCACTTCACCAGCTTGGGGTACAGAATAAGGTAATATCCTTTAAAATACGATAATGCTGGACTCCCATTTGCCTTAGGCTAACTGGAGAATGTGATTTTTCCATGCCCTTGGTTCCTGGCGGCATGGTGCTGTCCTCCCGAGACAAGTGCAGTGTGGTCCAGTGAGTACTGTCACCATCGTCGTCATCGTGTCCCGAGACAAGTGCAGTGTGGCCCAGTGAGTACTGTCACCATTGTTGTCATCGTGGGCCTGCAAGAGCAGAGAAGCCAGCCCTCCCCACGGCAGCTGTGCAGCTTGGCTTCAGTCCTGGTCCTTGACGGCTCGCGATCCTTCAGTTACTCACCTCTCCAGGCCATGAGCACTGCCGTTTCTCAGGGGTCAGGGCGGCTAGGTCAGGAAATCTCCCCAGCCATAGCCACCTGAAGTCCTGGGGGAATTCAGAGTGAAAACATCGTCCTTTCCCTCACTTTCAAACTTTCATGCGCGTCCGTGTGAAGAGACCACCAAACAGGCTTTGTGTGAGCGATAAAGCTTTTAATCACCTGGGTGCAGGCGGGCTGAGTCTGAAAAGGGAGTCAGTGAAGGGAGATACGGGTGGGGCCGTTTTATAGGATTTGGGTAGGTAAAGGAAAATTACAGTCAAAGGGGGTTTGTTCTCTGGCGGGCAGGAGTGGGGGTCGCAAGGTGCTCAGTGGGGGAGCTTTTTGAGCCAGGATGAGCCAGGAAAAGGACTTTCACAAGGTAGTGTCATCAGTTAAGGCAAGGACCGGCCATTTTCACGTCTTTTGTGGTGGAATGTCATCAGTTAAGGCGGGGCAGGGCATTTTCACTTCTTCTGTGATTCTTCAGTGACTTCAGGCCATCTGGGCGTATATACGTGCAAGTCACAGGGGATGCGATGGCTTGACTTGGGCTCAGAGGCCTGACACAAACCTGTTGATTTCCTGGCCCAGCTTGAGTGATATTTCTCTTCTCTCCATCCCCAGGGGGACACATCACTTGATTTCCTGGCTACTTTTGCTCTGTTGTGGGTGAAGAAAGCCACTGCGGCTGGTGACTGTGACTTAGATGGAGAGGGGAGGATCAATCTCTTTTTAATAGACAGAAGAGGGAGTGAGCTGGAGAGGAAGGCAGCGAGAGGGAGGCACTTCTTTCACTGGTAGGGAAAGGACTTGTGTCCTGGGCCTGGATCACCCAGCTCTGTGACTCTCAGTATTCTATCTAATCTTCCTGGGCCTTGGTTTTCTCATCTGCAAATTGGGGAGAGGGATAGAAAAATTGGAAGAGACAAGCCTGACTGTGCAGTGTGTTTTCTTTCCTTTTTTTCTTTTTTTTGAGACGGAGTCTTGCTCTGTCTCCCAGGCTGGAGTGCAGTGGTGCAATCTCAGCTCACTGCAACCTCCATCTCTCCGGTTGAAGCGATTCTCCTGCCTCAGCCTCCCGAGTAGCTGGGATTACAGGCACCTGCCACCACGCCCGGCTAATTTTTGTATTTTTTGTAGGGACGGGATTTCACCATGTTGGCCAGACTGGTCTGGAATCCTGACCTCAGATGATCTGCCTGTCTCAGCCTCCCAAAGTGCTGGCATTACAGGTGTGAGCCACTGCGCCCGGCCGTGAAGTGTGTTTTCTGTTCCATCTAGCAGTGTATCCAGGAGCCAAAGCTGGAGCCTGGGCTCTGGCACCCCCTCACCCCCACCCCTCACCCCTACTCCCACCTGAAGCAGTGGTGCTCATCCCGGTGCCATAGGCTCAGCCTCAGTCACGGGTGGGGAGAGAAAAGCGTTGCTCTGACCCCAGCTTAACCCTGGCCCCCATTCAGAGGTATTGTTGCTATTGTTCTCTGGGGTTTGCTTCACTGGAGTACTGCCCCTTAATGTTCTAAGATCCTTCCCAAGGAATACGCAAGTCCCTCCCCCACCACAGTGCACATTCACTAGATAGGGGAGACTTTACTTTTTTGCTTGCAAAATCCAAGTCCTTTCACTTTTCCTCTCCAAAGTGATGAAAAGGAATTCGGCTGCCAGGACAAGTCACAAGGAAGATGAAAGCAGCTTTCCTGAGGTTCAATTCTTCCAGAAACAATCTTCCTCTTCCCTCTTCCCCCAACCCCTCCCCAACTTTCAATGCACCCAAGTGTATATTGTTTTTAAATGTCAAAGGGAAAAAAAAGAAAAAGAAAGAGAGTGAGAGAAAACCCATTTGCTCCTGAATGTCACATTCTGCTGAGGGAGAAAAGGCAGAAAGAACAAGTGTTGGAATTACAGAGAAGCCGATTTTTTGTCTCCTTTGCCTTATTCAGGTCTTCGGGCCGGCCCCCTTTGCTCTCTCGTCTCCCTGCCGTCTCCCTCCCCTAGGCCGCATTGAAATGTCAAATACGGCAGTTTGCAGCTGAAAGGGGGTCCCTGGTGGGAACAGCCTGCCCTTCTAACCTGCAGGACCGAGCTGTTCCCTGCTCGCCCTTGTGTTTGCTTTTCCCCTTTCTTCCTCGCCGGCTAACGCCAGCAGATGTTGTTTGGGACGCAGGAGGCGAAGGGGGAGGGAAAGCCTTTCCACCTGGGCGTGTGAAGGAGGCGCGTTACAAACAACGCTGGGCCCCTTCTTTCCCTCGAGTTTCTCCAACCTCCGGTTGACACAGAGATTGTCCCCTGGGGCCTTTTCACTTTCCGCCTGGGAAGAGAAAGGCCGGGGAAAGGAGCTCCCTGTACCCAGAGTGCCTGCCTCTGCCTGGGTCTCCTCTCTCCCCTTTCGGGGATTCTGTCCAGGCACGTTAGAGGTCAAGACAAAGCAGGAACAGTCATGGGCTTTATTAAAAATGTGCCAACGGGCCGGGCGCGGTGGCTCACGCCTGTAATCCCGCACTTTGGGAGGCCGAGGCGGGCAGATCACGAGGTCAGGAGATCGAGACCATCCTGGGTAACACAGTGAAACCCCGTCTCTACTAAAATACAAAACAAACAAACAAACAAAAATTAGCCGGGTGTGGTGGCGGGCGCCTGTAGTCCCAGCTACTCGGGAGGCTGAGGCAGGAGAATGGCGTGAACCCGGGAGGTGGAGCGTGCAGTGAGCGGAGATGCACTGAACTTCAGCCTGGGCGAGGGACTCTGTCAAAAAAAAAAAAAGTGCGAGCAGAAGTAGAAGCGTTTTACAACGCCCAGAGTTGGTGAAGGTCTAGGGAGAGGATGTTTCCCTATATTGCTGGCGAAAGGGGACATTGGTCCAGCCTTTCCAGAGGGCTTCTTGGTAACATCAATCAACACCCTTAGAAAAAGTGCAAATGCTCGATTCAGCAATTCCAGGTCTAGGGATTTTCTCCTAAGAAATACTTAGGCAATGAGCCAAGAGTTATGCACAAGGATGTGTGTCTCAGGAATGTTTATAATACAGCTCAATTGGAAACACTTTTCTGTCTGTCGAGGATTAAAACAATGAAGGCATGTTATCTCATGGAATAGTATAGAGTCACTGAAAATGATGATGTAGATTTATATTTGTGTATGGTAAATGTGTTACAGGAAAGGCTCCCGATCCAGACCCCAAGAGAGGGTTCTTGGATCTCGCCAAGAAAGAATTCAGGGCGAGTCTGCGGTGCAAAGCAAAACCAAGTTTATTAAGAGAGTAAAGTAGTGAAAGAACAGCTACTCCATAGACAGAGTAGGACGTTCCTGAAAGTAAGAGGAGGAACATGTCCATCCTAGGTAAAACGCTTGTATATGTGGGGAGATGTGCTCTGCTACAAGGGTTCGTGATGAAGGATTAATTTTCTTAATTACAATATTTTGCAAGAATCGATATTATCTTTAAAGCAAAATTAGGAATGTCTTTGTTCTCCAGATATCAAGATATCTGCATGCTCCCAAGTCTGGGTCTGTTTAGTAAACATTATTAATTTGTTCCCTTAACTGTAAACATTTAGAGGCTAGGAATGCCTAATTTTCTGGCTAGAAATGCCCGGCAAGTTCCAGCCTTATTTTCCTGGCCCTCACTCAAAATGGAGTGGCTCTGGTTTGAACGCCTCTGACAAATACACCTGATAGCAATAACTTAGGCACACCCTGAGAATGGCCTTGTATGGCAGACACACCTGAATCTGTGTTCTGAGCTAGGGAATCCGGGAGTGGGAAACACGGAGACTCATTTTTTGTCTATGAGGAACATCTGAGCCTCTGGCCTGTCCCATAAAACATAGGCCATACAGAGAATTGTGGCTCCGAGTTTTGGGTTGCATGAAGGTTGCCAGGAGGAGGCTGTTCGGCGGGGAGGTACTAAATGAAACTGCTACATAAACTGCATGCCTTTTGCAATCGGTTACAGTTCTCCTGTCCAGCCCACCAGCACTGGACTCCCTCCTCTGTATGTAAGCCCCCATGCCTCATTTTCTGGCTCTGGGTCTTTTCTTCAGCCTCTTGAATCTGGTGCCTTCCCCACTGGAATCAACAGGGGTTTGGCATGATAGTTTGCTGATGTGAAAAGATATCTACAAAAAAACAAGGGAAATAGCAAGATATACCATGTATAGTTCTTTCCCATTTTTTACATTAAATAATATATGTGAATAGAAGAGTCTGGAAGAATAGGTACCCAGATGTTGATGGCTGGGTGGTGAAATTATGGTTGATATTTCTTGTCTTTATAATTCCTAGTGATTTCTCTTCTTTATCATTTACAAGGATCCTTATTATAATCAGAAAAAAAAACAAAGTTATTACTTTCTTAAAGAGTGTGAACTGTGTAAATTAACTTTTGCCCCTCAGGTACTGTAATGCTATCTTTTTCCTTATGTTGTACAGATAAAAATTTCTTAATAATTAAAATGTTCACTTTTATAACACGAAACCAGAGATTTATTGTTTTTGGCATCTGAGAAGGAAAGCATCTAATCCCTAATAGATCACAGAACACACAATGATGTTCTGTGATTTCTTTCCCTCTCTGGTCGCCTGTTATTTAACTTTGATGGTCCTTTTATAAAGAATGATTGTCATCTTTCCTCCTTCACCTCAGCTCCAAGCTGGTCCTGCATCACTTCTCTCTGCTCTGTCCCCAACTGCACTGTCCCACCTACACAATGTCCCCCAGCTGCTTCCCCCGCCAGCCTGCTGTTGGCTTTTTTGCCATTTTGTTTTGTACAACCAACTCCAACCCCCACAGCAGGACATTTCAATCGACATATTTAAAAGGAAGCTGACTGTCTTGGAAAGACCAGGACATGTGGACATTGCTATAAAATATACCCACCTTGAATATTGAGAGGTTCCTGTAAGCCTTCCAGTTTTTCCTTCCCAACATGACTTCCTAAATGCACCAAAGTTACTATTTGAATTTTATATGATTCTGCCCTTAGAGTCAAAACCGGGCCCCTTTACCTACATGTCCCATGGGAAGGTGAGGCCTTGGCTTTGGATAAAACACATCGTGGAGGTGGAAGTTCTGACTCTGCTTTTCCAAATACGCACCGGTGTTCCTAGGAAACACACTGCAGGACTGACCTGTGTTTCCAATTTGTGCCCAGGTGGGAGTGGCTAGCTGAATTCAGGGAAAGACTTGAAGTTAGCCCTTGAGATATTGGCCGCCATATTGGAAAGTTGGAGGCATGGCTCGGATGAGTGTGGCTGACTTTTGGGGCCCATGCCAACCTCTCCAGTTTGGCAATTTGAAGACTGTCCTTTCACATTTGGTAATGGGGAAGAGGAGGAAAGTAGGAAAAAGGCAGCCTTTATTTGTGCTTGTTT
Source organism: Pongo abelii (assembly GCF_028885655.2). Lineage (NCBI taxonomy): Eukaryota > Metazoa > Chordata > Mammalia > Primates > Hominidae > Pongo > Pongo abelii. The sequence continues at coordinate 96,391,961 of NC_072001.2, forward strand.
TTAGCTGAGGTGAATGTATCTGAGGGTTGATGATGCCCTTCAAATGGCTTTGCTGCTACTGGCATGCTGCTTTGCTCAGGTGCAGACAGTCACTTGCATAGCACAGTGTGTGTACGTGTAGATATCTCTTGGCCATCTTCTTGCTGGGGAAATGCTCCTCGAGAACCGTGGAATGGAAAGATGAGCCAAGGAAATCCTCTTCATCTCCTGCAAGGATCCCCCAGCCATAACCCTCTCAGGGTTCAGGATGACTGAAGATCATCCTGAGTGCCTGGTGTGTGCCTAGTAATGCAGATACAGTTCAGTGTCGGGAGGACAGTGCTGGAGGGAAAGAGCCACCGGCCGCTGCTTCTCTGCCAAAGAACAGCTTTATGGAAATAAAAGACAGCTGCGTAGGAAGCAGCCCGGCACTTCCATGGATGCTTTCATTTGTGAACAGAGGCCGTGCTAAGCAACAACTAGAAGGAGTCTTGAGCATCCCTGACTGGATAGAGGACAGTTCTTTGTTCTCCCCCCATAAATAAGGGACATTTTCTCCAGGACTGTGATGTGTTCCAGAAATTTGTTGTTAGTGAGGGCTTCTCAGTTGTCTTTTCAGATTCTCATGGTTCTTAGGTCTTTATAATATCACATCTTGAGAAAAAGTATAGGTTTTGAAAATCTAGCTCTAGTGATTACAAAATTTATAAGCTTAGTCTTCAATCTTCGCTAGTTTTACATGGGACTGCAATATCAGCCTCTGGGGGCTGTAGGGCTTAAAAGACTGGTTTAATCCGGGCGCGGTGGCTCACGCCTGTAATCCCAGCACTTTGGGAGGCCAAGGCTGGCAGATCACGAGGTCAGGAAATCGAGACCATCCTGGCTAACACGGTGAAATCCCGTCTCTGCTGAAAAATACAAAAAATTAGCCAGATGTGGTTGTGGGTGCCTGTAGTCCCAGCTGCTGGGGAGGCTGAGGCAGGGGAATGGCGCTAACCCGGGAGGCGGAGCTTGCAGTGAGCTGAGATGGTGCAACTGCACTCCAGCCTGGGCGACAGAGCGAGACTCCGTCTCAAAAAAAAAAAAAAAAGTCTGGTTTAATTGATGTGGTCCTGGCTACCTTTCTAGCCTTATGTCATTTATTTCAATATTTCAAGCCAAATTGATGTCTTTCTCTTCCCTATGTCAGTAGGCTCTTTCACACCTGTTTTAGCACTTCCTGTCCCTCTGCCTGAAATGTCACTCCCTGATTTGTTTGCTTCTCAAGCCCAGTTCATCCTTGAAGGAACAATGGAAGTGTTGCCTCCTCTGTGATATCAGCTTTGCCCCTGTGTTTCTGCTTCTATTTACCTCCGCGGGAGCCCATCATACACTCTCTGTTTTGGGAAAGTCTTCATGAAGACTGTTCTCTCCCCTACTAGACTCTGAACTTCTTGAGGACATGGTGAAATACCTGTTGCTGGATGAATGCACAGATAAGTCAAGTGCTGTACCCCTGGCAGCTGCTCTTTTATTTTTCTGCCTTTCTCTAAGTTCCCATTCCGAAGCGTCCTTAATCCCAGATGAACTAGATTGACTTAATCACATATGTATAAAATCAGTCTGTCAGGAGTAGGTACTCTAAAAATAGGTCTGCTATTTTTAGTGAGCCCATTAGATAAGTGATCTTCAGAGTTGTTCAGGTGCAGGACATTTGGAAGTCCCTGCATTGTTTGGGGGAGACTATGAAATATTGATACAGTTGTCTTCGTCAATGAACTATAAATAATGTATTAGTTACGTAATATATATTATGTATATAATATACGTTCGCAACCATGGGCAGATATAATATGTCCATACAAAAACAAATGAAAACCCAAATCCTTTCAAAATTCAAGTTTTTAAATGTATCCCTCCAAGTTTTAAAGTCAACATTCATTTGCTGTTTATTTATTTATTTATTTGATCTGTGAGTGCTCACGAGTAAAGAAGCAATAAGAGTGATAAATACTTAAGAAAAAAATACTGGAGAACAACTTACAACTGAGAACACTCTATTCGTTAACCATAACTCAATTTTGACAGCTTAATTGTCTTGTTTAGTAAAGTTTATTGAGTACTTAGGATGTGCCAGACACTACTAAGGGCTTTGTATGGCTATCCCGTTGATCCTCATTACCACCCTAAGATATGGACATTTTTATAATTTTCATTATACAGATGAAGAAATAGAGGCTTAGTGTCAAAGGTTAAATGCTTTCATAAAGTAAATGTTTTCAAAAAGTAAAATCATGACTCTCATACTAACGTAAAATGAACACAGGTCAGAGATTTCATTGAACTCGTTAATTAACGAGAGAACCAGTAAGATGTTACTGAAACACATCTGCATTTCTAAGGACAAGAACAATTTGCCTTACTATAAATTTTCTGTAATTTAGAGAATTGTAAAAGAGCTTTAAGTTAATGCAAGGTGGAGGTAACCCAGCGGACACAGGAGCCAGAACACCCAGTTATCTTGTGTGCCCATTTCAAAGTCTTCCCCCGTTCTTCACAGGGTTAGGAAAAGTCACAGGAACAAGATGCAAACCCAACCACCCACAGCCAGTATCCCTAACAACTGCCCTGTTGCTAGAAGGATTTAAGAACTATTAAGTTGATGCAAAAGTAGTTGCGGTTTTTGCCGTTGAAAGTAATGGCAAAAACCGCAATTACTTTTGCATCAACCTAATACGAACCGAAAGAGAGATTATCAGCTCTTTTTTGGAGTGGCTTTTCCTCCTATTGTTTGATTTATTGATGTAACTATTTTTCTTCCATTTAAAAATGCTGCATCGCATATGTTTAGGTTTTAGAGAATAAAAGGAACTCACTAAATGTGAGTATTGCGTTAAATGCTTGAAGCCTGAGATCTCATTTTAACAGCCACCACTCAAGGGAAATGTTAGTAATTCCCGTTATGCAGATGAACAGATAGGTTTATAGAGACACTCCAAGTTGCAAGGCTAGCGGAGTGGAGCTGTGATTGAAACCCATGTCCCTCCCATCCAGGGCCCACCATCAGCTAGGAATGTGCAAGTCATTATTTTTTCTAACAGAAAGAATTTGCATTGTCCCCACCTTCTGGAGGCTGCATCATTTGCCATGGGGCTGCTGAGTTGTGCTGAGGATTAGGGGGTAGAGCAAAGAAAATAGGATCGGAAAGAAGCAATTTTTCCCCGCTCTGTACTCAGTGGACCCATATTTGTCTGCATGTGGCAGCCCAAAGTGACAAAAGTGTTCTGGACCCAGCGCTTGACTTATGCCAATGTTCAGATATTGAGTAGGGCCTTGATGTTGGAGTGGCAGTGTGCTTTTTCAGCTGTGCAGGAGCTGGATTTCTAGGACACAGCAATTCTCTGAAGGTGTTAAGACTGCTCTCAACGCCGAGTGAGGTGGCTCACACCTGTAATCTCATCACTTTGGGAGGCTGAGGCAGGCGGATCACCTGAGGTCAGGAGTTCAAGACCAGCCTGGCCAACATGGTGAAACCTCCTCTCTACTAAAAATACAAAAATTAGCCAGGCATAGTGGTGGGCATCTGTAGTCCCAGCTACTCAGGAGGCTGAGGCAGGAGAATCGCTTGAACCCAGGAGATGGAGGTTGCAGTGAGCCGAGATTGCGCCACTCCAGCCTGGGTGATAGAGCGAGACTCTGTCTCAAAAAAAAAAGGGGGGCTCTCAAAATGCCGCAGACCACTGCATTTACTGCATCACCTTAGCTATTAGTTATCCATCCAAAGAAACTAAGCAGTGTTTTCCAACACTCACTATACTGTGGCCATACCATAGGACTGGCATTTATGAACCCACATGTGGAGGCTTCCTTTAGGTTCTTCAAGCCTGGCTCCATCCAGATGACCTGGATGCTTGGGTACAATGCAGTTTTGTCAACAGCCCTCCAGAATTTATCAGAATTTCAGCAGGATGAGGGCTGAACATATCTCTTTTCAAGATCCAAATATACTTGGGCTTCCTAGGTATAAACACTGTGTGCTGGATTCAGGCAGGCTGGAATGTGCATCCTGGCCTCACTGCGTGATATTGGGCAAGCTAATTCAGCTCTTGAAGACCTGCTTTCCTCATTTGAAAAATGGGGATAATTAATAGTTGTGGGGAGTGAACGAGGTGATCCACGGGAAGCATTGGCACTGGGCCTGGCACCTGCTATGTTCCCAGCCAATGTCAGCTATTCATGAATTTCATTGATTCTAAGATGCTCTTTTTTGCATATTAACATCTTTGAAATCAGTCTGCTTCTAAAAATTGATGGCATGTCATGGTCTCAGTGGTAGCATTTTACCCCCTTCTTAGGGTCTCTAAAACAATGGTGCAAACCTTACAATAGATAGCGTCTAGACTTAGTGAAATACAGGGTGTGTAAGGGTCCCCGGGGTGCAGTATTGATGACCAAAGGGCCTCGTGGAGGAGTGCTAGAAATTTGGAAATGTCAGGTCTGCCTAAGCTGTGTCCATCTCCCCAGTGTTCTGCGCACACAGGAGTAAGTCAAAGGGAAGCTGAATAAACAAGGTGGGTGGGTCTGCCCCTCTTGGATGGGGGCTTCATGATTGCAGGTGCACTTGCTCAGTCTCCTTCTCTCAGGTGTTGCTCAGGTTTTCTTTCCAGGCCAGGGCAGCTGAGCTGGGCAGGGTGGGCGGGGTGAGGGCTTTGCTCATCTCGTTCAAGGTCCTTTTCAACAAGTTGATCTCCAAGCTTGCTTGAGCCACTTGGCTTCAACAGGTTCTATTATCCTTTTCCTTTGGGTGCCCTTTCAGGGAATGATTTTGAAATGGAACCCAGGGTCCCGAAGGAGACAGCAATATCCCTAATACCAGCTTGACCCAAGAGGGCAGATAAGGAAGACATTACCCCTGCTCCCTACCAACCACCTCTGCCTCACTCTTGTTCCATTCAGCCACATGATCATGAAGGGACTTGGCGCCATGGGGGAAGTTTTGCATCTTGTTTTTATTTTTAAGGTGATCCTGTAGGAAGGAATCAGTGTAATGAATGGTTTGCTCCCTTTGAAAAAGAACCATCTGGGTTTAGATTTCATATTTACTATTTCAAACCCTTTCAATTAGACCCTTGGGGTTTCCCAGGCCTGCCTGGGGGAGTCTTTCTCCAAGCTTCCTTTCCTTTCTTTCCCAAACCCTGGGACAAATGTTTGTTTTTCTCACATATTCATCAAGGCCCAAGGCCTTCAGAAAGTACTGAGGCGCTGGGCTTTGACATGGGAAGCTGGAGCCTGTCTGGGGAGCGTTTAGCCCGAGAACAGTACTTGGCAGGCTTGCTTCCTGCCCCACGCTGCCATTCACTGTGGACAGCTTGGGGGTGGGGACGGTGCAGTGGGCGGGGGTGGGGGGGTGCTTGGCACATTTGCTGAACCCACTGGAAGCCCTCAGTTTGGAGAGGGAAAGGGACTTTCTCATGGATTTCCAGCTCCAAGAGCATCAATCAGCCTCAGAGCAACACTAGTGAGAAAAGGAATTGTTTATAGCAGGAAAAGTGATTACAAAGGCCACCCGCTCACTTTGTATCTTTTGTTCCTGTTGGCGCCTTGACCAGAATTCTGGGGCAGCCCTTGTGCAGCCTTTGCCTGCCTGGGTCTGTGGATCCTGGAGGTCGAGGAGGAAGGGAAAAGATGCCCAGAGGAGCAGGGAGAAGCCCGGCTCTGGAGTCTATGCTGTGTCCCATCTCCTTCTTTCTTTCTTTTTTCTTTGAGACGGAGTCTCACTCTGTCGCCCAGGCTGGAGTGCAGTGGCGTGATCTTGGCTCACTGCAAACTCTGCCTTCCGGGTTCACGCCATTCTCCTGCCTCAGCCTCCCGAGTGGCTGGGACTGCAGGCGCCCGCCACCACGCCTGGCTAATTTTTTGTATTGTTTTGGTAGAGACGGGGTTTCACCGTGTTAGCCAGGATGGTCTCGATCTCCTGACCTCGTGATCTGCCAGCCTCGGCCTCCCAAAGTGCTGAGATTACAGGCGTGAACCACTGCGCCCGGCCCTAATTTTTGTATTTTTAGTAGAGATGGAGTTTCACCATGTTGGCCAGGCTGGTCTTGAACTCCTGACCTAAAGGGATCTGCCCGCCTCAGCCTCCCAAAGTGCTGGGATTATAGGCGTGAGCCACCACTCGAGGCATGTGAAACTTAAATCAGGTGTCACGGTCTGCTGGGCACTTGGTTGGCAATTCATACTATTACTCCTGACCTGCCTTTCCCCCTTCGTTCTTGCCTCAGAGGGTAAGATCCATACCTTACATTACTTAAACATGATTTTTGAAAGGGTAGTTGAAGTAGAGGAATGAGAATGAGGAAAATGAGAAGGAAAAAGATGTCATTTCCCCCCACATTTACTCCCTCCCACCGCACCTTCAAACCCGTTTATATTTCACAAACGTTACTGGCCAGAAGATGCACATCTGTGCCTGGAGGCTGCATTTCCTCTCCTGAAGCTAGCCTCTGGTGGAAGTCTCCGCCCTGCCGGTTGGTGGTTTTGCTCGGCTGAGCTGTGGGCCGTGGGGTTAAAGGACCCTTGCCAAAGTGAAGAGTTTTATCTGCCTTCCTGACAGCTGTGAGAAATTCTGATTGACAAGAGGGCAGATTCTACACAGGGGGTTGGGGGAGACATGTCCCCACGTGTGAGTTTTGAGAGGCACTACTGGTGTCAGATAGATTTCATTTCTGTATTGGAAAGTGCTTCTTTAATATAGAATTGAAAATATTCAAGGCTGTAGCAAGGGACAGTTGCTCCAGGGCAGAAAATGGTCTGTATAAAATGCCCTCCCAACTGCAGGCTGGAATGCGTGGACTTGACCCTAATATGAATAATTGAATTTATAGGAAGAACATTGCCCTGTGAATAGCTCTTGGAAGCTGCTGGGCAGAGACGCACAGGGTTTCTAACACGCAAATGAGGCAGAGTACGAAGCCCCAGAGTAACAATCCCATCCATCCATCATTTTATTAACAGGCGGGTTCCTAGACTGATTTTGAAATTTATCAGTACGCAAATTAATTACACTCTTAAAAGGTGATCAGAAGCATCCATAGGTGTCTTTGACCTTTGACAAGGAACACACTGCTATGGGTCTAATTGTCAGAATAATTGCTTTCTCCCCTGTGAATGACTGGCGGCAAGTGCAGCTCTGTGCATTGGTGTGCTTTTAATTATCTACAGGATCTGAGGATGGGGGTTTTGTGGGATATGTTTTTATAAAATAGTTAAGCTTTTATAGTGTAAAAATACCAATAATTCTTCCTGGCTGGATACATTTATTTTAAACAAATTACGGTGGCTGGATATAGGCATAGGGCTTAGGTGCTCCAAGAGGGATATTTACCTTCATGATGTGTGGGTTTTGTCTTTATTTGTATGAGTGATATTAACAATACATAGCCTTTCTCCAATGGCACTTGCTGCTTGTAAGCAAGGTTTTTGTGGGCATTGTTGTAATAATTGGGCAAGACATTTCGAAATATAGGCTAAAGGCCAAAACAGCAATTGAAGAAAATAAATCCATGTGTGGAAATGAAATCCATTTGGGCTAAAAATGAAAGGTGTGTGTTACAGTGAAAACAAGACAGGTAACAAAATCAGAATCACTTGAATTTATCCAGTACTTCTACCATTAATTTGGTAAATTATTGGTGGCAACGAACATGTGCTAAGCTAGGGGCTGGGGATATATGGTAAACTGCTGTCCGAGAAACAGCGATATAATTGTACAGATGGCTGGGAAACTGAAGGGCAGGGTGCAAAGAAAGGGTGATACAGATGGGTGGAGGTGGTCAGAAAAGGGGTCCCCTGATGAGCAGGAATTAACTAAATGAAGTGTGTTTGTGTGTGTACGTGGTGCCGATGCAGGTGATGATAAAGTGAGGATGGTGTATTTGAGGTTCTGAGGTGGAAAGGTGATTGGTATATGTGTTAGTTTGTTAAGGCTGCCATAAGGAAGTACCACAGACTGGGTTGCTTCAACCACAGAAATGGACTGTTCCACAGTTCTGGAGGCTGCAGGTTGACATCATGATGTCATCAGGGTTGATTAGTTCGGAGGCCTCTTTTTTTGGTGTGCAGGTGGCCGTGTTTTCCTTCTGTGTTCACGTGGTCTTCCCTCTGTGTGTCTGTGTCCAAATTTCCTCTTCTTGTAAGAACATCAGTCATATTGAATTTGGACCCACCTTAAACTCTTCATTTTAACTCAGTTACTTCTTTAAAGGCCCTCTGTCCAAATCCAGTTACATTCTAGGGTACTAACGGGTTAGGGCTTCTACATATGAATCTTGAGGGGACACGATTCAATTCATAACCCTCTATAAGAAAACTGAATGCAAATTTTCAAGTTTCAAAATTGTGTGCTAATTATAAACATAATTCTTGACGGAGGTTATAGAGTTTGAAGAAATTTAATTCTATCCACTGGAAATTTTTATGAATGGGTTGCAAACCTCAACTCTACTAGAGAAATGCTGGAAAGAAAAAGAGCCTGATGAAGTCCTCATCTTACTCAGAGAAAGGCAAACTTTGGTAATTAGATTAATAAGATGAAAAATTTCTTTATAAAACTTGAAAGAATAGGGGAGTGATTGCACTACATTGAGAATGTACTAAATGCCACTGAATAACTTTAAAATGGTTAGTTTTACATTATGTGAATTTCACCTCAATGAAACAAAACAAACAAACAAACAGCCCAAAAAACTTAAAGGCAGCCACTGGTAGAACTCTTAAAAGGATTTAAAATCTACAACCCTTGAGTATTTAAAGTCTACAACCCTAGAGTAGATTAAAAAACAAAATGTAGACTGGGTGTGGTGGCTCACGCCTGTAATCCCAGCACTTTGGGAGGCCAAGGTGGGCGGATCACCTGAGGGCAGGAGTTCAAGACTGGCCTGACCAATATGATGAAACCCCATCTCTATTAAAAATACAAAAATTAGCCAGGCGTGGTGGCATGCACCTGTAATCCCAGCTACTCAGGAGGCTGAGGCAGGAGAATCACTTGAACCCGCGAGACAGAGGTTGCAGTGAGCCGAGATTGCACCATTGCACTCTAGCCTGGGCAACAAGAGCAAAACTCCGTCTCAAAAAAAAGAGAAAAAATATAGCTCATAAAAGGAAATGAAAGGAAATAGATACAGCAGGAAGACTTAAAGAGCCAAAATGCACAAAAGTTATAACAGGCATGAAACAACTTATCAGCCAAGACAATAAATATAAATGATTGAAACTCTTTTACAGAGGCTTTTGAGTTGTATTTCAAAAGCAGCAAATTATATTCTGTTAACAAGGAATACATCTAAACTAAAATGTGGCAAGATTGAAAATAAAATAAACTAACATTGATTAGGCAAGCACAGATTCCGGGAAAGCAGGGTTAGCAATGTTACTTTCCAAAAAGTGATCTTCATGGTAAAACCATTACATGGAAAACATGGGGTCACTTCGTATGGATAACGTGTGTATTGTATAATACATGTACTTTCTGAGTGTGTATAATGTGCCAGTTACTATGTGAGGCACTTGTCTTGGATTATTTCTCGAAAGCCCTGAGGTAGGAGTTATCTTGTTTTAATCCCTGTTTCAGAGGAAGGGAAACTGAGGATTAGAGAATCTATCTCATAACTAATCAAAGGCAGACCAGGAGTCTACACTGGAGTCTGGTGCTTGGCCAATACACTCTCCATCATGCACACAACAGATGGACAAAAATACAGATTCATCTAATGTTCGAAATGCAAGGAGAAGTTAATGGTAAAGTGGCATAATAGTTCTAACAATCTTTATCAACCTTTGCCAGAAATGATTAAAAGATAAATTGCCACAAAGAAAATGTCAGGAGATCCCAAATTTATTGTAGAAACTGTACAAGCCATGTTTTCTAACTCTAGTGCTATAAATATTGAAACTAACAGTAAAAATTAAACAAAAAAACTATACAATCACTTAAGAAGTAAAATAATAAAATGCCCAAACCCTCCAAAATCTAAATTCATTTTCTTAATAGTTTGGTTAGAAAATACTAAAAAGATGATACTTGTATCAAACACATGAAATGTAGCTAAAGTTGTACTTAGAGGCAAATGAATTCATTTTTTAAACAAAGAATACAAATGAATGAAAGAAGTGGTCACTTCAAGAAAATAGGTAGAAGAACAAGAAGAATACCAATCAAAGAGTGGAAAAGAAATTATAATTGCAGCATAAATTCTGATTTAAAAAACATAGAAAACCTTCAGTGTAATTAATAAAATAAATCTAAGAGCTGGTTTTCTGGTTGAGTTTTTGAAAAACTTAACAGAAAAAGAGAAAACAGAAAATCAGAAAAATAAGCAGCTCTAATCACAGATTTGGAGTATGTTTTCAAACTATAAGAGAATAAATACTATAGGAAAAATATTTTTCACGTGAGAAAAGTTTCAGTGAAATGGATGTTTTACTGAGAACATTTAAAATTGATCTAAGAAGGAATAAAAACTGCAAACAAACCAAAGTATATGGAAGAAATGTAAAAAAAGTTTAAGCATTTATTCTACAATTTATCACAAATCCAGACACGTTTCTGGTGAGTTATTTTAAACTGTTAAGGAAGAGCTCATTTCTTTGGTGAAAAAATCATGGAAAAAACCCAATTTTATAAAACTGGCTGAATCCTGATCTTAAAACTTCTCACTGTAGCACAAACAGAAAAATTATAAATAAATATGCCACATGGATATGAATCCAAAATTTAAAGTCATGAAGGCAAGATTCAAAACTGGGATTTATGTAAATAATTCGAGGACAGTTTTGCATGAGGAGCTTTTTCTGATCAGTTTCACCATTAGGGCCAAAAACAACTTGATATCAGTCGATGCTGAAATACAATGGATAAAACTCAACACCCACACTTGCAATTTTAAAAGGCTATTACCATAAAATATACTAAAATTAATAGCTTTGCCTTCTATAAGAAAGAAAATAATGGAAGCCATGATGGGGGAAAATATTACATTAAAATAGAAAGGAAGATCATGCAATACCTAGGGGTAATGCTACCAAGAAACGTATGAAGCCTTTATGATAAAAACTCCCAAATTTTATTGAGAGATATAAAAGAAAAGTCAAATGATGGGGAGATGGATCCTTCTATATGACTTAATGATTTAAAGATGTTAATTTGCCCCAAGTTAACTTATGGCTTTCCTAAAGTCTCATTCAAAATTCCCAATTGGAATTGGAATTTTTTTGTGGGAACTTGACAAAATGCATCTATACAGTACCTGGGCTATGGGGGGGATGAGAATAAAAGAATGATGACCAGATATGTAAAATGGGTAAAGCTGCAATGATCAAACCAGTACACCTATGAGTGACAGACAGAGCAGTTAGTCCTAAAACTCAAGTCTACATAAGAGCTTAGTGTATAAACAAGGATCATCAGACAGGGGGGAATAGATGGAAACTTTCAACATTGTGGAAAAATCAAGCCAGAGCCTCTTCTTACTTCAAACACCAAAATAAATTCCAGATGGAGTCAACATTTAGATGCAAAAATATTCTGCAGCACTAGTAATCAAGCAAATGTAAATTAAAATAAAATGTCACTTTTTGTTCTGTTTATTGGCAAAGGTTTTTTTTTTAAAAAAACTTGATTTTGGAAGAGTGTGGTGAAGAATGCAATTTGCAGACTCCTGGTAGGGACTTAAAAGGATTTGCTCTTCTTAAGAGTGGCACTTACTAAAAATCTCAAAAATATTCAAACTCTCTGACCTACAAGTTCCAAGTCTTGGCATCCCAGGAAAAGATAGATAGATAGATAGATAGATAGACAGACAGACAGACAGACAGACAGACAGATGTGGACACAAAGATTACATACAAGTATTTTGATTTCAGTCTTGTTAAAATAATGTAGGTCCAATAATTAGGATTTGTTAAATATCATATAGTTCCCATGATAAAATATTTTGCAGTCAATGAATAAAAAATTTAAAGGCTATTTAATGATGTAGAGAGATACATATGACATAATGTTAAATAATAGGGATGAGACAAACTATATACATATGTATAAGAGTGTGTGTGTATATATATAAAACAAACTCAATTTTATTAAAAATATATAAAGCATAAAAAGAAATACAGGAAAATGTTAGCAGTGTCATCCCTATGTGTGATTATAGAGATTTTATGATGTTTGTATTTTTATGTATTTTAAACATTTTCTAAATTGAAAATACTTTTTTTGTGAATAGAAAAATAATTTTTTAAAAAAATAGTCCCATCAAATAAAACAATGTAAAAAGGTTAAAGTTAAAGAATGAAGTAAAAAGGCCAGGCAGAGTGGCTCACGCCTGTAATCTCAGCACTTTGGGAGGCTGAGGTGGGAGTAACGTTTGAGTCCAGGAGTTCAAGACCAGCCTGGGCAACATGGTAAGACTCCATCTCTACAAAAATATAAAAATTAGCCAGGCATGGTGGTGCGCACCTGTGGTCCCAGCTACCTGGGAGGCTGGGGTGGAAGGATGACTGGAGCCCAGAAGGTCGAATCTTCAGTGAGCAGAGATTGCACCTGGGCGACACAGTGAGACCCTGTCTCAAGCAAACAAACAAAAACAAACAAACAAAAAACAAAAAAAGAAGTAGAAAAAGTGGAATGCTTCTTTAGAAATGGGGTAAGATTTTGAAGATATGTAGAAGTGGAAAACTCATAAATGTAATTGATCAGAAATGTGATGCTCAAAACTTAAAGGCCAATTATCTAAAAGTCAAAACCAAATAAAAAAGGTATCAATAAGCTGAAAAAAAAACCACAATAAAATTGACATCTCACAATAAATAAGAAAAAACAGCTCACCTCTAAATATAAAAATGGGCCAAGTATATTAACAGATAATTTAATAGAAGAAAAAAGTCAAACTGTTTAGTAAACATAAGAAAAAAAAAATCAACGAAATCATGTTTAAGCTACACAAAATTATTATATCTTTAAAAAATATTTAAAGACATGGCAAGTGTTCACAACATAATATTGAGAGTGAAAGTGAATGCACTTATGCTCAATTTTATGAAAAATAAAGGAAAGACAAAGAGATGGAAGGAAATACATCAGATATGCTAACAATGGCTATTTCTAGGTAGGTAGATTCGAGAATATTTTGAATTTCTTTAATGGTGCTCTGTGGACTTTGCTTATAACAGATGTTACTTTGCTGAAGCAATTATGAACAAAGAATTTATGCACATACAAATGCATCTATCATCACTGACTTTCACAGGAAGGACACCTCCTGAGTTGCGGACAAGCCTTTAGAAAAGACAGTCAACATCCTTATGAAAATCTGCACCAAAGGAGAACAAAGAAGGGTTGCCAAATGTTCCCCATTGGTCTAAATCCACTGGGGCTTTCTGTAGCCCTAGCAGTTCAGTGGAGTTTCCCTGGGGGAGCCCAGGTATGCAGCCCCCACCTCAACATGGATCTCTGCCCTCACCCCCTCACTGCCTCTGACTTCTTCCTACTTTCTCATCTTGCCCCAGCCTCTTCTAACATCACCACCCTGAGGCTTCAACTACTTCATCCTTACAAGATAAATATCATTTAAAATCTTTTTAAAACTTTGGGTTCCTGAGCTTTTAAAGAGAGTATCTGGGGCTGAAAATTCCACTGGGTTTTCCCTTGGCAAGAATCTAAGATATCCCCATATATGGATGTCCACCCTCTGTTTGGCCCTGGCTTCTCACTCCATTGTAGAAAGTTCTTTCTCACATGAGCTGAGCTACTGTCAGTCCTAGCTCTGGCCTAGGGAAACCCACAGAACAAACATAATTATTTTCCTTTTTCATATTATAGCATTTTTATTGTAGAATATACAGATAAGCAAAATGAAGAAAATGAAAACCACTTGCAATCTACCATCTAAATATAACTCATGGTAACACCTTCAGGGTCTAGTCTTTAATATTGATTCTCATACAATCACACACACTCTAAACAACAAAATAAAGTAATGCTGGGTATACTTCTTTTCTAACTTTTTTTTCCACTTAATATACAGGCATCTTCTATGCAATTTCAAGTATCTCTTAGTGAAAATGTCAAGTTCTGCACAAATTGATTGATTGATTGATTGATTGATTGATTGAGACAGAGTCTTGCTCTGTCGCCCAGGCTGGAGTGCAATGGCACAATCTTGGCTCACTGCATCCTCTGCCTCCCAGGTTCAAGCAATTCTCCTCCCTCAGCCTCCTGAGTAGCTGAGATTATAGCCCTGTGCCAACACGCCTGGCTAATTTTTGTATTTTTGGTAGAGACGGGGTTTCACCATGTTGGCCAGGCTGGTTGCGAACTGCTGACCTCAGGTGATCCACCTGCCTCGGCCTCCCAAAGTGCTGGGATTACAGGCGTGAGCCACCGTGCCCGGCCCTGCACAAATGTTAATTGGCAATCTAGTTCTTATCTTAAATGGGAAAAGTTATAATAGTTACAGATCAACTCTAAATTATGTCATTGGGTCGTTGTGAAGATTAATAATGACTGTAAAGGGCTATGCACAGAACCTGGAACTGGAGAAAACGTCAAATGAAGAATAAGGCCAAATGTCTACTCTAATTATCTATTGAAGAAAGTTATGAGTTCCCTGAGACCCAGTTGGTTCTCTCTATTATGAAGGGTCTGTGTATGGGTAGGGAGTTATGTGGTCCCTTGTGACACTCTCCTATAGCATCATTCTTTGTCCCTGGGCTGTCTCTCAGATGTTTACAGGTAAAGGTTTCATCTTATCCTGCACAGATGGTTCTGAGCAAAGGGTCACAACTCTAGGGTCCAAGGTAGGTTAGTCTAGTAGACATGACAATGAATATCTACCTAATGTCGGCCAGGCGCGGTGGCTCATGCCTGTAATCTCAGCACTTTGGGAGGCCGAGACGGGCGGATGACAAGGTCAGGAGATCGAGACCATCCTGGCTGACACAGTGAAACCCCGTCTCTACTAAAAATACAAAAAATTAGCTGGGTGTGGCAGCGGGTGCCTGTAGTCCCAGCTACTCGGGAGGCTGAGGCAGAAGAATGGTGTGAACCCGGGAGGCGGAGCTTGCAGTGAGCTGAGATTGCGCCACTGCACTCCAGCCTGGGCAACAGAGCGAGACTCTGTCTCAAAAATAAATAAATAAATAAAAAATAAAAATAAAAATGTAAAGAATATCTACCTAGTGTCTTGGTATGATTCTCTATTCTCGACACTTACTGAATAAGGAGTGCTACTGCTGAGGGATGAGTATGGAGAGGTGAAAGTTGCTATGCTGGTTTACTTCTACGGTTTTGTGGGTTTAGAAATTAAGAATTTCTAAAGTAGGAGGAAAGTAGGAAAGTCAAGAAGAGCAGGAACCAGAGCCTAGTTGGCTGGCAGGAAAGCGGGGTTCCCAGGACTTTTATAACACAGGCCAATAAACAATGCTGGCAGGAACCTGGCCTCCTGGTGCAACAAGCGGATTGTGTAAGCTGTGTGGGTGGTGGGACTGGGAGAAGCAGCAGCTGCCGTGTGCATGCACGGTATGCTCTTTGCTGCCAGGATTGAGTCATTGCTCAAACCCATCCTAGGCTAGCCAGGGGTTAAAAAGGCACAGAGCATGGCACATGCCCATCTAAGTCACTGCCACTGGCTGGGATCCTGGGAACTGTAAAGAAGGGAGAGTCTTTAGGAGGGCAGAGGGCTCAGCGGGTACCTAGCCAGGTGGTCACTTATGGTCAGTTAGAGTATCAGAGGCCATGCTACTCTCCTAGGAACACACAGGGTCAATGCTTTGGGTAGAATCTAACTTGATTTTTATTTTATTTTATTTTTGAGACAGAGTCTCACTCTGTCACCCAGGATGGAGTGCAGTGGCACCATCTCGGCTCACTGCAACCTCCGCCTGCCAGGTTCAAGTGATTCTCCTGCCTCAGCCTCTTGAGTAGCTAGGATTACAGGCGCGTACCACCACACCCGGCTAATTTTTGGTTTTTTAGTAGAGACAAGGTTTCACCATGTTGGTCAGGCTGGTCTCAAACTCCTGACCTCGTGATCCTCCCGCCTCGGCCTCCCAAAGTGCTGGGATTAGAGGCGTGAGCCACCGCACCCGGCCTCTAACTTGATTTTTAAGGTGAAGATTCCAAGCCCAAGCTGGGACTTCAAAACAAAGAATACTCTGTTATTCTGGTTAGCCCCCATGTTGAATGCATTGCATCTACCCTGCTTCAGAGGCTTGGTTTAAAGAGAGATGATCTCCCACCCTATGATGCGTAAGGCTCCAAGCTGCCATCTAGTGAGTGCCTTGGCAGCCCTGCTGTCAGTGTTCCAGCCAAATTTGCAGAGAAGCCTTGCTCAGTTGTGATTTCCAACATCTCAGGACCCATCGGAACAATACTGAGGCGGAAGGATTCCAAGGGCTTGCTAGGCTCCAGGCACTCGGATAAACATTTCTGTGAATGACAGATAGTGTGGTGGTGAGACACAGGATTTAGTGTCTGACTGTGTGGGTTCAAATCTCGACTCTACTGTTCACCAGTTGTGTGAGGCTGGACATGTTACCTAACCTCAGCATGCCTGTTTCCTTTTCTGTGCAGTGTATGTGTGTGTGCATGTGTCTATGTGCATGTGCTTGTAATAAAAGTAACTACTTTATAAGAGTTGTTGTCAGGCTTAAATGAGATAACACATGGAGAATGCTTAGAACAGTGACTGCAGTGCAGTCAACACTCAATGTTTTAGTATCTCATTCCAGCAACAGTATGAGGGAATGCCAGGGCTACGACTCTATCCCAGGTGGGTGAGGCTGAGACATGGGCCATCACGCCTTGACTAAGGGCAAACATCTTGTAAGTGCTTGAATCAAACCTTACATCCCAACAGTCTGGCACTGTGTGAACTTTAAGCTACAATGCTCTATGGCTTAACTAAATCGAATTGATTCATATGTTGTCACTCTCTTCATTGTGATTGATGTTTCAACTCAGTGTTTCTTACTACAATCTAAGACCTTTGTTACTTACTTTGCCCTTCGCGGATTAAGCAAAGTAGTCTGTTTAGGGTTACTTATTCTGTATTTTATTCTCTTGGAGAGTTTAATAAAGTTTGGCCTCAGTGTTTCCTATGTGAAATAGATGGGTTTAATTCTTTGTGACTAGTCTTGGATCCAGTCACCCTCCCCACTTCCAGCTGCCTCATCTGCTTTCCTATTGCTTACTTTCAGAGGAAGAGAAGTAACTGCTAGTAGCAAATCTGCTTACTTTGTACCTAGGGTACAAGATTCCCACGAAAACATAACAGGGAGGTATTCCACAGCAAGGCAGAGTGAATTTGGCTTGCTGCCTGATTTTCGTCTGGTGCAATCGGATTTCCTTTAGGCTTGGAGAAAAGGGCTAGTCCTTCTTTATTTTATTGTGATTTTGTTCTTCCTTCCAGGTGTTTCCCTCCAATCACCAGGCTCTAGGTTGTGTTTCTGTCTACCTGGGCTCTCATATCAGATTCCAGCTCACCGCACAGGTGTGCAGAAGGTGAGTGCCTAGGTAGTTACTTCATTATGCTGCTCCAAAGCCTCGGACACACATGCCTTCTGCACTCTGGTACTTAGTTTTTTGTTTTTTCAAACTTGCTGAGAACATTGATTGCCGCCAATTGAGATTAATGAAACGTAGAGTGTCTTCGATAAAGATGAACTGAGGGGAACACCGTTTCTTTCTTTTGGTGGCAGGCCTTTGTTAACCAGTTGTCACAGTACTGGGTGGGCTCATCCTGGGTAGATGCCCTTGCCTCTTCTTCTGGGACTTCTTAGTGGTAGCGCCTGCTCCCTAATGATTAGCTTTGCTGAACAGTTTGAAGACACCTCATTTTTGTTTTTCGCTTTTGAGCAGTTCTCAGTTTTTTAGTTTTTAGGAAACTGTCCTCTAATTGGTATAGAAAGTCTTCATTTTGTCCAGCCTTTTGGATTGTATTCTACACAAGTTCTTTATCGTTTCTTCTTCTTTCAAGGGTGTCCGTAGCATCTGCCATTAGTGACTGAAGCAATTCCGCCTCCTGTTGCCTGATGTCCCATAGACATGTTTGGCTGCATTCACTGAGATGCCAGCTACTCCAACTACCTTTGGCTTGTTGTGCAGTTCAAGGTCTCATTAAATTGCCTGTTTGGTATAGAGCATCCTGGTCAACAATCTGTGAGGCAGAGCCCTTAGGAAGTCTAGGACAATGATGGGTGAGCAAGTTGATGGGAAATAGTGCTGGCCTCAGAGTCCGTGACCTGGATTCCAGGTCAGTGCCAGTCAATCTGCCAGATGTGTTCGTGGTCCAGGTCCCCTTACTGTTTTGGGCTTTGGCTGAACAAGATGATCTTTAGTAGGGTTGTTTCCAGTTGCAAAATGACATGATTCTAGGATTTGGGAAGAGCCGTGCTTCCTAGTTTATTCTGGAAGCATGGGCCTTGCTTTTGAGCCAGAACTGGTTTATAATCCAGGTCAGTTTCATTCCGATTTTATGGCTCTGGGATTTTGGTCCCTTGACTTTCAAATGGGGATAATAATGCTCACTTCGCAGAGTTATAAAGGAATAGTGCTCAGGTACAGAGAAAGTTTTGCATAGCCTCAGCACATGGTAGCCACCCAACACCTGTGAGGCCTCCTGGCAACTCATGTGTATCTATAAATGCCCAGCAGCACTGAGGCAGGGCAGCCCACTGGTGATAGGGACAAAGGCACTTTAGAAAGAAAGTGAAAAGATCATTCTCGGCACCCTCTCATGGGGCTCCTTAATCAGAGTTGGCCACTTTCTCCCAAAGAAATGGATGGCTGTTGTTGGGTAATTAGTGCCCTGGGCAGAGCCAAGACCAGGGCACAGTGAGAGCCTTTGTTTTAGGCTTGTAAATTTCAACACAGGTTGGAAGGAACAAAACCCCAATTCATTTGACAGACACTCCAAATCTGATTCTGTGGACTGAGCCAAGGGACAGACTGCCTGGCAGCCCCAGGAGTGGATGGCCAACTGGGTGGCTCCAGAAGGGCCGAAAGATGCTAGGAGACACGGAGGGCAGCCTTGTGACTATAGGAGGCAGAAACTGGCCAGTGTCTGTGCAGTGGGGGTGTGAGCAGCCTTTTGCCCTGGCAGTGTGGTCTGCCCAGGAAATGCTGAGGAAGTCTATTCTAGAATAGACCCAAGGGCAGCACTGTTGTGGTGCCTGCCAACTCTTGGCTGCCTCTTATCTTCCAGTTTGAGTGCTTTGAGAACCACTGAATGAAATCTTGCAAATACTGCAGATTTATTTATCATGTTGGTCATGGGAGGTGCAGAGTATTGATGGACGTGTAGATATTTGCCAGGCAGAGAGGTTGGGCCACAAAAGAGAGTTCTAGTAAAGAAAGCAGCATGTGAAAAATTCAGGGTTTAGACAAGGTGGCACATAGGGGGATGGCATTTCAGTATGACCAAATTATAGATTGCAAAAGGAGGCACGAGGAGAGAAGAAATAGTCCTCAGTGGATGTTCTATGCAGCATAGATGTAATAGATACAAAGACTTAGGATCCTTCTTTTATAATTTTAAATTTTATTTTATTTTGATACATCATATTTGTACCAATTTTTATGCGGGGCATGTGATATTTTATTACATACACAGAATGAGCAATGATCAAGTCAGGGTATTTGGGGTGTCCATCACTTTGAGTATTTATTATTTCTGTGTGTTGGGAACATTTCAAGTCCTCTCTTCCAGCTATTTAAAGATATACAATAGACCGGGCACGGTGGCTCATGCCTGTACTCCCAGCACTTTGGGAGGCTGAGGCAGGCGGATCACCTGAGGTCAGGAGTTCGAGACAAGCCTCAACATGGAGAAACCCCGTCTCTACTCAAAATACAAAATTAGCCAGGCGTGGTGGTGCATGCCTGTAATCCCAGCTACTCGGGAGGCTGAGGCAGGAGAATTGCTTGAACCTGGGAGGTGGAGGTTGTGGTGAGCCCAGATGGCGCCATTGCACTCCAGCCTGGGCAACAAGAGCGAAACTCCGTCTCAAAAAAAAAAAAAGATAAAATAAAAATATACAATACATTGTTGTAGTGTAGAGATTCCTTAAAGAACTAAAAGTAGAACTACCATTTGATCCAGCAATCCCACTACTGGGTATCTACCCAGAGGAAAAGAAGTCATTATTCAAAAAAGATACTCGCACATGCATGTTTATAGCAGCACAATTCACAATTGCAAAACTGTGGAACCAACCCAAATGCCCATCGATTAATGAATGGATAAAGAAACTGTGGTATATATATATGATGGAATACTACTCAGCTATAAAAATGAATGAATTAACAGCATTTGCAGTGACCTGGATGAGATTGGAGACTATTATTCTAAGTGAAGTAACTCAGGAATGGAAAACCAAACATCGTATGTTCTTACTGATATGTGGGAGCTAAGCTATGAGGATGCAAAGGCATAAGAATGACACAATGAACTTTGGGGACTTGGGGGGAAGAGTGGGAGGGGGGCGAGGGATCAAAGACTACAAATTATGTGCAGTATATACTGCTCGGGTGATGGGTGCACCAAAATCTCACAAATCACCACTAAAGAACTTACTCATGTCACCAAACACCACATGTTCCCCAAAAACTTACGGAAAAATAAAACAAAATAATAAAAAATAAAAAAATACAATTCATTGTTGTAAATGATAGTTACCCTACTCCGCTACTGAGCACTGTCTAACTGTATGTTTGTACGCATTAACCAGCCTCTCTTCATCCTCACCCCAGTGCACCCTTCCCAGCCTCTGGTAACTACCATTCTACTCTCTATCTCCATGCAATCCACCTATTTTAGTTCTCACATATCAGTGAGAATATCTGATATTTGTCTTTTGTGCCTGGCTTCTTTCATGTAACATAATGACCCCCAGTTCCAACCATATTGTCGCAAATGACATAATTTCCTTCTTTTTTAGGGCCAAATAGTATTTCGTTGTGTATATACATGAATTTCTGAGGACGCTTTTTTTCTGGCAAGGAAAGAATGTGGCAATATCCAAGGGAGTTTGATCTGGTGACTTTTCTTCAGCCTCTGATACATTTAAATGATAGAGAAAGAGAAATCTGTGACTTTTGTCACCTTGTCCTGGGTGACCTCCAACCTAATCCACTCCACCTTCCTCCTCACACCCCAGTACATCCTCCAGATGGAGATTTTCATTGTGGACAAATGGGTGTTCAAAATTCACATGTGCCACTTATATTGTTATGCATATAATGTCATATATATTGTTTGTTGGGGGGAAGTCATGTGAAGTAAACTAGCATTTATTGGTGCTTTTTGTGTGTTAAACACCATAGCAGATACTTCAGACACTTTAATGAAGAGAAAAAGCAGGTCAACCCCAAAACAACTGTTAGTGCTTCTGTTTTCCAAGGGAGATATGAAACAATTCCTATCAGTTGGACACTATATGAACACTTAGAGATTGCTGGAGCAAGGAGAGGATGTCTGACGTTCTGATAGTTCTGGGTTGCTAAAGGATAAGCCAGAGTAAGGGGCCTTTTGTTCATCAAAAACTTCAAGTCTATGGCCATGGAAATGTAGGCATCAGGGTGGAAAGCTAGTTGGTCCTGTATTATACGGGTTGAAAATTGAACTTCTGGGCGAGGGGTGGCAGGGGTGGTCTTGAGGACCACGGGGATCCAGAAAACAGAGAAGCAGGAAGAAGTGAGAATCCCGAGAAGGAGTGAGTGCATTTGGAAGGGTGGGCTGGCATAGCAGAAGGCTGGAACCTGCAGGGAATGTGGCCCCTGGGAAATTGCTGGTGTTGGCTCAGCCATGAGCCTGCTGAAAAGACAGAAGCTGGATGCCCCGTTTTAAATTGTTTGGGTTTAAATTGTTTGGGCCACGACATTTCCTCCCCATGGCCCCAAACCCTCAGCAAAACCTGCTTCACACCAAATGCCCCCTGTGACTGTGTTTTAAGGAGAGCTGGCTGAGTTACACAGTCTGTGCTGGGACAGAGCAGTGAGACCAGCTGGTGAAGCTGGGAGATGAGTGAAATCAAAGTTTGGGAAGAGCTGCCGTTTGGAGCCAAAGTGACCACCAGGATGTACGGCTCTGGGGATGTCAGGATGGATGTGAGACTTTGCCAGGACGTAGGGTTGTACTTGAACCAATTTTATTTAAATTTCAGAGGGCAGGGTGACCTCAGTTGATGTCCACTTGGGTTTCAATTCTGCTGTTTCAATAAACACGATCTCCATTTTACAGATGAAAGAACGAAAGCATAGAGATGCTCACAAATTGGCCTGTCACGCAGCCCCTAAATGGTGGTTCTGGGCCAGGGTACTCCAATGTTCATGTCAGCAAGGTGGAGGAACTTAGAGAACCACAAATCCACACTATCGAAGAATTCCTCCCCTGTGCTTGAGGTTGGCACATTCCTCCGTAACAGCCAAATGATAAAGATTTTAGGATTTGCAGACCGTTCTGTCTTTGTCATAACTACTCAGTTCTGCTGCTGTAATGGGAAAGCCGCCATAGACAGTTTGAATGAGTGAGTGTGTCTGTGTTCCAATAAAACTTCATTTGTGGACACCGAAATGTGAATTGTGTATAATTTTCAAGTGTTAGAAAATATTATTCTTAAAAATTTTTTCATCCTGTAAAAAATGTAAAAATCACGCCTAGCTCAGAGGCTATGCAAAACCAGGCAGTGGGCTGGATTGGGTCCTGAGGCCATGATGTGCTACACACTGCTGTGCACTACACAATTCAGTTGTTTATCAGATGTTTTAAGTGAATAAGTGGGTCAGTGAGAGAGCTGTCAAGAGTGGAGATGATGCCAGGCACAGTGACTCACGCCTGTAATCCCAGTACTTTGGGAGGCCGAGGTGGGTGGATCACTTGCGGTCAGGAGTTTGAGTCCAGCCTGGCCAACATGGTGAAACCCTGTCTCTACTAAAAATACAAAAATTAGCCAGGCGTGGTGGCAGGTGCCTGTAGTCCCAGCTACTTGGGAGGCTGAGGCTAGAGAATTGCTTGAACCCGGGAGGCGGAGGTTGCAGTGAGCCAAGATTGAGCCATTGCACTCCAGTCTGGGTGACGAGGCAAGACTCTGTCTCCAAAAAAAAAAAAAAAAGGCCAGGCGCAGTGGCTCATGCCTGTAATGCCAGCACTTTGGGAGGCCAAGGCAGGCGGATCACGAGGTCAGGAGATCGAGACCATCCTGGCTAACACGGTGAAACCCCATCTCTACTAAAAATACAAAAAATTAGCCGGGGTTGTGGCTGGCGCCTGTAGTCCCAGCTACTGGGAGGTCGAGGCAGGAGAAAGGCATGAACCCGGGAGGTGGAGCTTGCAGTGAGTCGAGATCGCGCCACTGCACTCCAGCCTGGGCGACAGAGTGAGACTGTCTCAAAAAAAATCACATTTTTAGGGCTAGTTTATTTTTTCTCTTACTCTCTTTTCTTGCCCCTTGCTCTCTTCTCACTCGAATCCTATTAACGCTCTCTCTTTTGACTCTGCATCCTCAAACATACTGTATTTCAAGGCTGGTGGGATTATCGTATCCAAAAGCATCTCAGGGAAAAACAGCTGGAATATCTAGGATAAGAAGGCAAACTGGCAAGAGGTGAAGGGGAGTGTAATTGCCCTTCTTTTTGTTGACCTGCAAAGCTGTATGCTTTAACCATCTCATGATAGCAGGATTTTTCTGTGTGTACGTGGTTTTTTCTTTTCTTTTTTTTTTTTTCTTGAGAGTCACATGTAATACTCTTGTATTTTCCTTTTTTTTTTTTCAGGGAAATATAAGAGGAATTCATTTTCTTTGGGATTAACAAAATCTTCCTTCTTTTATGTTGGCAACATGAGGTTTTAGCAGATCTGTGATCTCGTACTGAATAAAAAATATGTGGTGCACGGAGGCTGGGGGCTTGAACTCAATTTGGATTATGGAGTACAGCAGTGGGCCTGCTGCAGCTAATAGGGGCAGGTCTTTGGAGGTGATGCGGAGGGATGGCCCCAGGGGACCCAGCCCTACATGCCCTGCCTATTGTTCCATCCTAATCTGAGGCCAGTTACCGGGAGGCTGAGCCTCACAGTCAGATGCTCAGAGGCGGCAGGCCTGCATCAAGCTGTCAGCCAGGTGGACGCGAGATGCTGCCGTGCAAAAGCCGGGACGGACACCGAGTGGGGAAGTGTAGGAGAGTCGGGATGTTGGTTGAGCCATTTAACCTCCCCGAGTCTCGGTTCCTCCATCTCTAAACTTGGGTTAATCCTATCCATGTCTCAAGGCCTCAGCAGTCTAGGGGTGCAGAAGGGATCCCCATGACACGTTTGGGAGTTTTCTTAGCTTCTTACTGGGTAATTGCATGATCTCGGCACTTTTCTCTCTCCTGGTTCTCACCAATCTCTCATTTTTCTTGTTATTTCTTCCCCTTTTCAGGTGGTGATTTAAATGTATACTGACACAGTCTACTGTATTTTCCCATTCCCACCCCGGTGTTGTCCGGCCCTGCAGCAGCACAGCTGACTCCGAGTCCCACTGCCACTCATGAAAACAGTTCTTTGGGCTCCAACATTGCACACCCAATGGGGACTCCAGCCTGGCTGTCGGGGACAGAGTGGGGGCCATGCTCCCCATTTCCTTGTGTTTCTTACCATTCCCCAAGTAGTGTGCCAATCTTTTCCCCTTTTCTATCAAACAAAAGCCTCAGCACCTATTTCCTGGTGCACAAATGCTTGAGATGCTGCTGGTCTTGTATCCCCTATCTTAGCCCCAGGCAGCCTGCCACGGATGTGCTATACATCTGCTACGTATCTGTGTACACAGGGCTCTTGAGAGGGTTTGTGTGAATGGCATGGAATCAAATTTGATCATGGGAGCAGCCCAAAATTGTTGCACGCTTTCGCTTTATGCCAGGTGCTACTGGGTGATGAGCCCTTTGTGTGCTTTTTCTCACAGAATCTGCTAAACAACCTATTTTCAGAAAGCGAGCCCTGGAGAAGAGAAATGAGCAAAAAACATACTTAGTGGCACCAGCAGCATTCAAACCCAGGCACTCTGTTTCCAGGACCTGCCTTCTGAAGCACCACTGTGTGCTTGTAAATGACTTTCCAAGACTGGCACATAGTCACTGTCTGGTACCTGTCAACCCTAGCTGTAAATTGATGCTGTCTCCCTAATCTCCTCCCGGTAAAGGCAGGACAGACACAGACAGGGACAGGAGAGAAGACTAACAAAAGCCCAAAAGGGCTGGTCCAGGCAGTGAATATTGCTGGTTCTGAGGAGAAGCGCTGCTGGTGGGCTGGGATTTCACGTGCAGACTTAAGGGTACAGGGAGTAGAGGTAAAGAAAAGAGAAGTCAAGGCAGGGGATATAGGAGCCATCAGCTCTTTGAAAGCCAATATTTCTCAGATGTTGGGAGCTTCCTGTGTCAGAATTATTTAGGGTAATAGTTTAAAATTATCTGAGATGCCAGTTGAAATGTATCCCTTTTACAGGTAGTAATGCAACACACAGAATATAATTCCTACCTCATGGGGATGTTGTGGATACCAAAGGGCACCGACGTCAGCTTCTTCCCTAGTGTCCTGTTTAAGGTGCTTCTGTTTTCATTTCTAGTTATACTTTATTTTTATTTTATTTTATTTTTTGAGACAGAGTCTCGCTCTCTTGCCAGGATGGAGTGCAATGGCATGATCTCAGCTCACTGCAACTTCTACCTCCGAGGTTCAAGTGATTCCCTGGCCTCAGCCTCCTGAATAGCTGGGATTACAGGCGCCCGCCACCACGCCCAGCTAATTTTTGTATTTTTAGTAGAGACGGGGTTTCACCACGTTGGCCAGGATGGTCTTGAACTCCTGACCTCAAGTGATCTGTCTGCGTCGGCCTCCCAAAGTGCTGGGATTACAGATGTGAGCCACTGCACCCAGCCTATACTTTATTTTTTAAACTCTTTAAGAAATCTTAGGCCCGCACGGTGGCTCACGCCTGTAATCTCAGCTCTTTGGGAGGCTGAGCTGGGCAAACTGCCTGAGTCCAGTAGTTTGAGACCAGCCTGGGCAGCATGGTGAGACTCCATCTCTACCAAAAATACAAAAATTGGCCAGGCGTGGTGGTGCCAGCCTGTAGTCCCAGGTACTCAAGAGGCTGAGGTGAGAGGATCACTTGGGCCTGGAGAGGTCGAGGCTACAGTGAGCCATGGTTGTGCCACTGCACTCCAGCCTGGACGACAAAGTGAGGCCCTGTCTCAAAACAAAACAAAAGAAATCTTAGAACATTGCTTTGTTCACCTGCTCTGGGACCTTAACGACAACCTACACAATATCAAATCCCTTGACTGGCAACCAGGAACCTCCAGACTTTGGCCCAAATGACCCTGCCAGGTCTATTTCTTATTTTCTTCTGTAAAGTCACTCCATTGGGCAAAGCTGAATTCTACCTGTTGCCCTCACAATAATCTTGAATGTTTCCTTTTTCATTTCTCTCTGTCTCTGTTCCCTTACCTATGGAACATTTTTTTTTTTTTTTTTTTTTTTTTGAGACGGAGTCTCACTCTACCATCCAGGAGATCTTGGCTCACTGCAACCTCTGCCTCCGAGGGTGAAGCGATTCTCCTGCATCAGCCTCCCGAGTAGATGGGATTACAGGCACCTGCCACTCCGCCTGGCTAATTTTTGTATTTTTAGTAGAAATGGGGTTTCACCATGTTGGCCAGGCTGGTCTCAAACTCCTGACTCCAAGTGATCTGCCCGCCTTGGCCTCCCAAAGTGCTGGGATTACAGGCGTGAGCCACCGCACCCAGCCTGGAACGGGGTTTTAATGATAACTAATGCGATAATCCATGAAAGTGCTTAGAACAGCATCTGAAACACAGCATATGGTAAAGGGGGTTCCTGATTCCCAATGTCGCTGCAACTTTTTTTTTTTTTTTTTTTTTTCTGGAGCTATGCCTGACTTGTGTCTTTATCAGTCAATAGACCCAAGAATACTTTCTCTAAATGGGTGCAGGTAGACAAAGGCTGTGCAGCTGTATTTTATTTTGTAATCCCAGGGAACAATTTGACAATTCCATTCATTTCATCAATATTTACTTTGTCTTCAATGCCCAGTGCACTGTGAATGACAGTTTTGGCTGGAGTTAAACGTGAACATTCAAATGTCTCCTTGACAAGCCTAAGAGGTCCTACTCACCCATCAAGGCTGCCCCAACTTACTTCTTCCTCCGTAGCACCATGGACATGTCCTCCTGGCTTGCACAGCTCACAGTTAGTTCTACCTGGCCAAGAATGTAATCGCTCCCTACTGTTGCGTGGTATTTTCTTTTTCTAAGCTATACTTCCAGCTTTCAAGAGGCCAAATATCTTCTGTATTCTAAACAGTCCTGCCATCCATCTTTCCTTTTGTCCAGGATGGCCTTTATCCTCGACGGCAACTATCTGGTAGGCTCCACTGGGGACGTAGGGAAGCCTTAGGTGAAATTATTTCTAAGGTTCTGCATGAACTTTCCATTATTATGGAATTAATTCTTTTGTTTCAGGGGTCTGGATAAGTTTCTGATGTTGTCTAGGATCTAGGCGTAGATTCAACAGATACCTCCAGGTACTCTTTTTTGTTATTTTAGGAGAAATGAATTCTGTGTGTAATGCAAACAAATAGAACAATCGTAAGTTAAAAATTTTGTTTATTTGGTTGCTGTATATCAGTCTCCTAATACCTCATGCTTATAATTTTAATTTGTATTTCTTTCGGAAACATTGTAACAATATTAAAATGGAAATAAAGGTCAAAAACATCCAATCCCACTACTCTAAACAAAGTGATAGCTTTCAATTTTCTGTGATTCATTTCAGTTCCTTTTAATACGCATATATATGATTTTTGCACAGTCCTAAGACAGCTGATAATAATTCTAATAAAAAGTAAAGCCATTATTTATGAGAAAAGTTTTACAGGTCTTTTTATATAAAACAGGCATTTATTCCAAATGTTTGTAAGATACTGGTGTCAGTTTGACCTACCAGACTCCAGTGAAGAGATGGAGAGCTTCAGGCCTGCAGGAGGCATGCAGCCAGCAAGCACCGCACCGCAGGACCATCCTTGCCCTGGTCATCCAAACACAAACAATCTTTGTGCGGTGGATGGGGTTTCAGGCTGCGTTGCCAAGCATTGGGAAATGAAGGCACACAGAGGCCGACGGAGCATCTTGGGGCCACCCTGAGCTCCAGGCAGATGTGAGCTGGTGAATGGTCACTCTGCCTGGTGGCCCCGTATGACTTTAGTGTTGGGCACTTATTAGGTGAATTAGAGCACTTATCAGTGACTGTTGGTTGGTTGGTTGGTTGGATGAATGGGCGGAATTGCTTCTACCAGGTGGCTGTATTCCCCCTGCCTGATAGGGACTAAAATAAGACATTCCAGCGTCTTTCATTTCAGGTCGAAAATGGACAGCTGAGTGTGTGTGATGAGTGTGTGTGAGAGTGTATAAGTACGTGTGTGTGTGTGAACAGATGTGGCTGCACATGTGTGTGTGATTATGCGGGAGTGTGTGTGTCTGAGTGTGGGTGTGAGCATGTATGCATGAGTGTATGAAAACACGTGTGAGTGTGTGCAGATGTGGAGGGAACGGAATGAGTGCTGGAGACATGGGCAAGGACACTATCGCTTTTGCAGTGCCTGCTACATTTTCTCACTTCACACTCCCAACAATGCCATGTGGTAGATGTTATAATCTGTATTTATAGATGAGAAAATTAGATTTGGAGAAATTAAGTACCCTGCCAAGTCATTCCGGTGAATGGCAGAGCTGAGTGTTGACTCTTGGTCAGCAAAGCTGATGACCTTCTTACCAACAATGCTGAACCGCAAGATTGCCAGGGCCCTGACATTGTTTCAAGGTAAAGAAGCCAGGAGACAACATCAGAGGCAGGAGCTGTGCTGTATTCATCCTGAAAAGTTCTGGAGGAGGAAGCCACCTACGGGTCTCTGAGTGGGTGGTGGGGGGCAGATGGAAGTGGAGGGGCAAGGGTAAAACCTTAAGGAACTGCCTATCGGTGAGCACTCCTGGGAGAATCAGAACACTGGGAGGAAAGAGGTCAAGGAGACAGCCTTCCTGCCACGTAGATAGAACATTCTGGTGGATGGAAATTTCCACGAATGCTTCAGCCTTTCTGCTTGGCTTTACACAGAAATGGCCAGAAGATCACCTTTACCGAAAGCATCTTGCGGTCATCCTCCTTCCCAAGCCGCTTTCCAGTAAGACTCACAATGGAAGGTCCCCAACCTGGAGCAAGGATACGGGCCAAGTAAGTGAAAAAAAGGCACTGTTTCTAAAGCATAAAGAAAACCTTTCACCCCTTTAGTTTTAAAATCCCGGTATCCATGACAACTGGACGGAGGGTAGAAAGTGGCTGTCCCCTCCCCTCTTCGTTGTTTAACTTTCAGTTGCAGCAGCAACTGAGTATACTGGGCCCAGCCAGATTCTCTGGGTGCTTTCTTCTTTCTTAGTTCCCCCTTTATTGTGGGCCCTCCTCAGTGCCAACTTTGCTTTGTCTCTCGCTGGAGAAGCCTGTGAGAACGAGGATGGGCAAAGTGTCAGGCTCTTGGTGCAGCTGAAAATCCTTTGAGATGGAAGAAATGGCTGGAACAAAGGGGCAGAGGAACAAAAAGCCCTGAACTGCTTCGCCCCTGCCTCGTAGGGTCTTTATCATCTTAAACCTTGGGATTTGTGAGTGTCTAACTTTTCCTTTCCCAGGGATGGCTTGGCAGGGATACAGACAGAGTGGGCCTAGGAAACTGGTTGGGCAACAGTCTCAGCAGAGACTGTTTCCCAGGGAGACAAAGCCTGGTTAACTTAGGTCATCCTCTTTTTCTTCATTCCTTTTTTGATTCTTCTTTTTTCCCTTTCTCCTTCCTTCCTTCCTTCCTCTCTCCCTCCCTCCCTCCTTTCCTTCCTTCTCTCCCTCCCTCTTCCCTTCTCTCCCTCTTCCCTCCCCTCCCCTTTTGCTTTCTCTTTTCCTTTTCCCTTACCTTTCTCTTTTCCTTTTCCCTTACCTTCTTTTTCCTCCTCCTGCTTCCTCTCTCTCACCTTCTTTTTCTTTCTCCTTCCATTTCTTCTGTCCCTCTCTCTTGTGTATGTTTATGGTTAATACTTTCCCATTTAAGAAAATTCTAAACAATTAGGTGGAGCTTCAAAACCTTTGTGTATTCAATGTATTTCAATAATTTGTCTTGAAGAAATAATCAGATATGTGCACAAAGTTATCTTTTTGGTAATGTATCACAGTATTGATACATTTATAAAATAATGGAAAAAGTCTACATGGAGAGAAATAAGATCAGTCAAATTCACTGTGTCTTATTTTATTCTGGCAAAGGGATCATTTTTCATTCACTCATTCTACAGCTGCGTGCTGGCTCCGTGCTGATGGCCGGAGAGCAACAGTGAGCAAAACAGACATGGCCTCTCCTTAATGAAACTTAGAGATACAGTCAGATAACTCAGAAATAAATGCAATTCACAAATCATGGTCAGTGCCATGATGAGGAATGATGGGATATGAAGAGCGGGCATATCAGTGGCATTTAACTTCATCTGGGGACGAGGGAAGATTTCTCTAAAAACCAATGACTTTTGAATTGTGACCTGCAGGATGTGCCGAAGAAACGTGGTGAATGGGTGGAGTGAGGCAGAGCAGGCCAGGCAGAGGGGCTGCCACACTCATTGCAAGGGCCCAGTTGTTGGGGGAGCATGGCTTGTTCAGGGGACAGAAGGAGGCTGGCCAGCTGGCCTACAGAGTGGGGTCTGGGAGCCGGTGAAGGTCTGGAGGGGAGGCAGGGTACCCTCTGGGCATGTCTTTATGGTAAGAGTAATGGGCAGCTTCAGTGTGGCCAGGGAAGGGGTAAGGGGTCAAGGGTGGTGAAGGTTATGGGACAAAGTCAGATTTGCAGAGAAATCACTGTGGCTGCAGTGGGGAGGAAAGTTTGCAAGGGGCATAATGGGTTTGGGGACCAGCCAGAATGCCACTGCAGTAGTTCAGGAGAGACAGGGGGCATTTGGATCCGGTGGTGGAGGTGGAGATGGTGAGAAGTGGATGGGAGACGAATTCAGGAGGTAAAACCAATGGAATATGGTGGTGATGGATTGGATATTGTTGGGGGGGCGGGTATAAGAGGGAGGGAAAGATCAAGGATGGTGTATTATTTTTCTAGGGAGCAAAATACCACAATCTGGGTGGCTTAGAAGAACGGAGATTATGTCTCTCAATCATGGAGGGTAGAGGGCCAACATCAAGGTGTTGACACAGATGCTTCCTTCTAAGGCAGCGTGGGAGACTCCGCTCCATCTCTGTCTCCTAGCTTCTGGTGACTTGCTGGCAGTCTTTGTGGTCCCTTGGCTTGTAGCAGCATCACCATGGTCTCTGCCTCTTGTTCACATGATGTATTCCCTGTATGTATGTGTCTGTGTCCAATTTTCACCCCCACCTTTTTTTTTTTTTTTTTTTTTTGAGATGGAGTCTTGCTCTGTCGCCCAGGCTGAAGTGCAGTGGCGCGATCTCGGCTCACTGCAAGCTCCGCCTCCCGGGTTCACGCCATTCTCCTGCCTCAGCCTCCCGAGTAGCTGGGACTACAGGCACCCACCGCCACATCCAGCTAATTTTTTTTTGTATTTTTAGTAGAGATGGGGTTTCACCGTGTTAGCCAGGATGGTCTTGGATCTCCTGACCTCGTGATCCGCCCGCCTCGGCCTTTCAAAGTGCTGGGATTACAGGCGTGAGCCACTGCACCTGGCCAAATTTCCCCCTTTTTATAAGGACACCAGTCATATTGGATTAGGGCCACCCTACTCCAGTATGACCACATCTTATCTAATTACACCTGCAGTGGTCCTATTTCCAAATAAGATTGCATTTTGAGGTATTGGAGGTTAGGATTTCAACATATTTTTTTGGGTAGATACAGTCAGCCCATAATAGACCACTTCTGGGCTTCTGACTCCAACTCCAGATGGATGTTTGAGCCATTCTATGGGAGTGGAAACTAGATGAAAAGCCTATTTCAGAGAAAAGACCTTGAGTTTATCTTAGATCTGTGGAGTTAGATGTACTTTTAACTCATTCGTTCATTCTCGAATGTCCATTAAGTGATACCATAAGGCAGGCACTGGATTAAGTGCTGGAGATATATATATATATATATATATATATATATATATATATGCATATATATATATATATATGCAAATTAGTCATGACTCCTGCCCCCAAGATACTCAGAATTTAATGGGGATAGACCTTGATATAGTTTGGATTTGTATCCTCACCCAAAGCTCATGTTGAATTGTAATTCCCAATGTTGTAGGAGGGGCCTGGTGGGAGGTGTTTGTATCATGGGGTGGACTTCCCCCTTGGTGCTTTTGTGACAGTGAGTTCTCATGAGATGTGGTTGTTTAAAAGTGTGTAGAATCTTTCCCTTCACTCTTTCTCCTGCTCCAGCCATGTAAGATGTGCCTCTTCCTCTTCACCTTTTTCAGTGATTCTAAGTTTCCCGCAGTCTCCCCAGCCATGCTTCCTGTACAGCCTGTGGAACCATGAGCCAATTAAACCTCTTTTCTTTATAAATTTCCCAGTCCTTATAGCAATGTGAGAACAGACTAATACAGACCTCAAACACATAAGCAAGTATAATGTTGCAGGTGGAACATGTGCTATGAGTGAGAGATAAATTGAGAGCCTACAATAATGGGATTTTATCTAGTAAAAGAGGTCAAAAAGGGGTTCCTTGAGGAAGAAGTACTTAAAAAGGGGTAACTAGCAAAAAAGAGAAAGAGCATTCTGGACAGGGAGAACAGTATATGCAAAGGTCCTGTGGTGAGTGAGAGCAGAAAAAGCATGAGGAATGGGAAGCTGGGTAGTGCAGCAGAGGTGCAGAGAGCGTAGAGGCCACTTAAGGTGAGATGAGCCTGGGGAGGTGAACATCAGCCGGGCTACGGAGGGTCATGGAAGCCAGGTGGAAGAACTTTATGTAGTTCCTAAGAGCAATAGAAAGCCCTGCAAGATTCTGAGCCAGGGTGTGCTTGATTTAAATATAAAAGGCATCTCTTTGCCTGTCATTTGGCAAATGGATAGGAGGAGGGCAGAGTGGACGAAGAGACTTAAGAAGCGTGGACGAAGAGACTTAAGAAGTCCAGAAACAAGGAGGGTAGTGGTGCCGGAGACACACATAACTAGACAAATTCAAGAGATATCTGGAAGGGAGATTTGAATGGCCTCAGTGACCAACTGGATATGGAGTGAGGGAGAGGGAGGCAGGGAAGACGACTTTTGGGTCTCTTGCAACTACTAGCACATGACAGAGAACACTGAATGAGCACCAGCCTTGGGAAATGTAGACTTTGGGGTGCATTGGAGCCATTCAAGAGAAGGGGCTGGAAGGCTGCTGGATATTCCCAACTAGAGCTTAGGGGAGAGCTTGGTCAGGTGGGGAAGGCTGGACCCAAAGCAGATTCTGGAGGAGCAGGCAGAGCTGGCAAAGAATTGCCTTCTCCGTCATAGCAAAGGGACACAGTATGTG
The DNA here is from genome assembly GCF_028885655.2 of Pongo abelii. NCBI lineage: Eukaryota > Metazoa > Chordata > Mammalia > Primates > Hominidae > Pongo > Pongo abelii. The sequence goes on from NC_072001.2 coordinate 96,425,519, forward strand.
TGCGCATTTGCAGGGAAGTTTGCAAGCTCAGTAACAGGAAAATGAGGGAGTTGCTGCTTTCTGATGGCTTCTAATTTTTCTGAGTAGGAAGAGGTGAAGTCGTCTGCTTTTAGTGAAAAAAGAGGAAGTTGGGTGGAAGGCTGCGGGAAATTGGCAGGGAAGGTTTAAAATGATGTTGGAGAATAATGAAACAGGGAAACGTTTGCAGTATGTGAAGTGAAAAATAGAAAGTTACAAAATAGAAGGTATGTATGACTTTAATTTTGGACAGAAAAAGTAAAATGGTAACATACACATAAGTACATATACATATATACATATCTATATGCTCATATACACACTTCATGATTAGTTGGACTGTAAGCAATTTAAAATACTTTGTTCTTTTCTTTATTTTCTAAATTTGCAAAAATAAACATGTATTGCTTCTGCAATAAAAACCTCTTATTTCTAAAAAAGTTTATAAAACCCTTTGCTTTCATTCTTTTTATTGAGGACTTGTATATTATTAATTTGAAAAATTATTGTTAAACCTTTTTTAGCTTAAAATAGCAAAATAACAACAACAACAACAACAAGCATTTGTTGACAAGAAATGTCTTTAGCTTAAAGTGCTCTAGTAGAGGCCATGCTAATTTTAAGGTGATATTCTCATTCCCTAAAGTTATAGCTCATCTGCCTACAGGTCCATGACAGTGAAATCTTTGCTGCCTGGTGCAGACCCAATCAGTGACTGAGAAAGCCTAGCCAGTGTGGTAGCCTGAGGGTAGTAGACCTGCACCTACTCAAAGAGCTAAATTCCAAGCACACTGGCAGCATCTTTGCTAACTCTGATGATTTCGATTAGCAGGATAATTTTTTAAAAATTGTACAGGCGTGAACACGTTATGTTATGTTATTATTTCCAACAATACTAAGTTATTAAATGTTGTAAATCACTGCTTTTAGTTTTGATAACTTTATGCCTTTTCAAATGGCTACATTTACAGACGAGAAGAACATCCTTTGCCAGGGTTTTGCATGGGGGCTGTATGAGGGCGTTGCTAGTTGCAGTTAACAAAGGACTCAATAAATTTTTTTTTGATTTTTTTTTTTTTTTTTTGAGACGGAGTCTTGCTCTGTTGCCTGGGCTGGAGTGCAGTGGCGTGATCTCTGCTCACTGCAGGCTCCGCCTCCCGGGTTCACACCATTCTTCTGCCTCAGCCTCCCGAGTAGCTGGGATTACAGGCGCCCGCCGCCACACCTGGCTAATTTTTTGTATTTTTTAGTAGAGATGGGGTTTCACCGTGTTAGCCAGGATGGTCTCGATCTTCTGACCTCGTGATCTGCCCGCCTCGGCCTCCTAAAGTGCTGGGATTACCGGCATGAGCCACCACACCCAGTCGACTCAACAAATTTTAATGGCTCAACACTTAAAGTAATACAGAGAGATTAAGGCACTTGCCCCTTGGTCACACAGCTAGGAAATTAAAGGACCAGCATGGCCGGCCCAGGCAATTTGACTTCAGAACACTTGTTCCTCACCTCTTTCCTATATTCCCATCTAACATGCTAAGACACCTCTGAAATGTTGTTTCTTCTCACTCTTTCTCATACTTGGGAGGTGATGTGTATATGTTCTTGCTCCAGTATGCAGCTAATTGGAGACATGGAAACGGTACATCACTAATACATCAAGTGTTCTATAGATCTATGAAATTAGCTTTTCCTAAGCAGTATCTGTGAAATCACAGGTTAGCTGAGCTACGCATAGCTAATATGCATTAAAATAAATGCATAAGTGCCATAACAAGTGTTTCCACTTGTACCGCCCAAAACCATCTCGCGTGTGACAAACTTGGGGAGGGGAACCATTAAATCTAGAGACTGTGCAGTGTATGTGCAGACCCTGTTCTGGAATCCTCCATGGGGCAGAGCAGACAGGCCCTTGTTTCATGCACAGCCTGCCTCTTCCAAGGATGGCACAATGACCTTCACATACTTTGCCCATAAAATGGCACAAGGTGACTGAGAGAGCCTTCCAGGATGCAAACTTTGGTTGGCAGGGCCTGACCAAGTGCTGGAGAGGTACCTGAACAGGACCTCTAACTCCGCCCTCTGCCGGCCCCACCCTCTGCTGGCCCCGCCCCTAACCCTGCCCCCTTTGCCTCCTGCCCCGATTGCCCAGCCATGGAGTTTGAGATGGAAAGAAGGGAGGATCCCACGCTTTCCGAGATGGCACTGGCGTCAGTGCTTCCACAAGAAATCCTGACAGAAGAGGCAAAGAGGCTGACTGCACAGTCCTTTCAACCAAAATGCAGTGTTTTGTCAATATCAGCCCTGGGAGGAAACGGCTTGGGCCGAGTTAAAGTTAAGAATCTGACTTAATCCCTAAATCTGGCAACATAAAGGGTGTAGACACCCAGGCCTAGCCCTGACTGGGCCTTTTCCCGGAATGGGCTGCGAGCTTTGGGTAGCAGACAGCTCTGGTCTGGTGCTGGCTCTGTCACTTTGTAGGCATGTGCCCTTGGCTACAAATTTTTTTAGTTCCAAATTTCCTAATATGCCAAATGGGGCTGAAACACCGTATGCACATGGTTCTCCTTCCAGAACTCCTGCCTTCAGACCCAATATTTATTTAAGAGTAATGAAGAGTGAGAATAAGTCAACTCATTCCACCAACCTGTGACTTTTATCCAACATTCTATTACCAAGTGTAAAATGTGCGTGTACGACAAGGTCCTCTGACTTTGGGAGGCTTACTAATTGACTGTGCTCCCCTTTTAAAACAGTCCATTTATGTAGCACTTTTTTCAGTCTCAAAGTTCTTTCCCTTAAACGATCTCAAAGTTCTTTCCCTTAAACCCTAACAAGTTTGTCATAGAAATAATTTTCCTGCTACTTACTTATAAATCTTCCAGCCATGAGATAACAAATATCCTCCCGCTCTCCCTCCCCCACCCCACTGGCATCTGCTCCACACAAACTCTTACCCAGACACCCAGACACCTGACTTACATCAAGCCCATCTTTTTTCTTCTGTGTCTCTAGCTGAACTGCCATGAGAACAGTGACGGTGTTGAGGGTGAAGGGTACTTGTCAGGGAGATCCTGAGAAAGTTAAAGGGCCAGGTAGGAGAATGAACTAGTGTTCCCCAAGTGTGAATTTCTGACCGGAGCAAACATATGCTGTCCATCAGCTTGATGGTATTTGCTCCACTTCCTGCCTCTGCCTCACTAGTGGTTGACATCTTCAGCAAACAGTGGGAAGTTCCTTTCCTACAGAATCACGTGGGCTGAGAAACCCTTTGACAATAAGGATGCGCCAAGCTACTCCAATTTCTTTCTGGAGATAATATATGGAGAAAATAAAATTACTTGCTGCATTTAATTTTGTATCTAACTGAACTAGAACATTTGTAATTAAAAACACTTTAAATGGATCCAATAAATTATTAAAAGTTATGGCTAGCGAAGCAATATTGTGATCAGTGGTAGCTAGAACAATTTAACCAGGAGAGGGGCTTCTTTGGGAGAGATGTGGGGCTGAAAAAAGTTTTATAAGATACAGAAGTGAGGCCGGGCACAGTGGCTCATGCCTGTAATCCCAGCACTTTGGGAGGCCGAGGTGGGCAGATCACAAGGTCGGGAGATCGAGACCATCCTGGCTAACACCGTGAAACCCTGTCTCTACTAAAAATACAAAAAATTAGCCAGGCGTGGTGGCGGGTGCCTGTAGTCCCAGTTACTCGGGAGGCTGAGGCGGGAGAATGGCATGAACCCAGGAGGCGGAGCTTGCAGTGAGCTGAGATCACACCACTGCACTCCAGCCTGGGCGACAGAGCAAGACTATCTCAAAAAAAAAAAGGATGCAGAAGTTCCCTTGGCACACTTGGCTAAGGAAACCTGGCACAGAGGATATGAAACTGGGGACTTGAGGCTCCCTGAATAAGAGATGGAGCTTGTAGAGGACACACTATGTGCCTGGCGTTGGCCTAAGCACTTTCCAGCAGATAACTCGCTTATCCTCAGGGCAACCTTATGAGGTAGGTACTATTATTACCCATTTTACAGATAAGGAAACTGAACCATCTGGAGGTGGACAAGCCAAGACGGATCCCAGGCAGCCTGGCTCTGCATACGAAACTGCTGTATTCTTTGCCCTCTGGTATCTCATACCCGGAAGGCAGGCAGGGAACAGAGGAGAAAGGTTGAGGCTGAATCGTTACATAAGTGCAAGGGCCCCAGGGTCCTGAATGGCACCTGAGAAGAGAGGGGCCCAAGCTACTAGGCCGTAGAATACACTGCCTGGTGTCTGCCACATAGTAGATTCTCCATAAGTGTTGAACTGAAATCAAGCATAATTACCTGAGCTATCAGCCCTGTCTCTCTAGTTCATCGACATTTCTCTTAATTCTTTGATTTTGTCAAACTTGGTAAACCATGGAAAATGTGTATTTCTTAAAAAAAAAAAAAAAATTGTCCAGTTCATGGAACACTGCAACAAGACATGTGAGAAGAAATCTTACTAGTGTTTAACTCAAAATCCCGAGAGGCTTGCGCAGAGGCTGGAGCCCAGCAACCATTGCTTGTCCTTAGAGCCCATTTAAGGGGCACCCTCCTATCACCACCCATTAGCTTTCTCCCGGTGAAGCATGAATATTTTCACAGTGAAGCTTAGGTCTAACTGTGACACTCTCACTGCCCACAAAATACACAGGATTCCAGTGAGCAAATAGCCCCGCCCTGAGTCTACCCGGCATCGGCCACAGGCATGCGTAGCAGGAACTGGGCGGCTGAGTTCGCAGGCAATCAGAATGGGGGCTGCTGCTAGCAAGGTTAAAATCATCTGTTCTGCCAATGTCACCCTCTGCCCACCCTCTAGGCTGTGGTCTGGGTCCCTCAGGATAGCCACAACTTGGGAGGCAGCCACTGCTCCCCTTGCTTTGGGCCCTGAGCTGCGTCCTGTTTACCTTCACCTTCCTGATACATTCCTTGGGTGCTTTGCTTGTGTGTGCAGGGGCTTTGATCAACTCTGCCTTCCTGGGCCTCAGGGAGAGAGACGGGCTGCTTCCGGGTGCTCATGACCTTTCCAGCAGTAAGCCAACAATGTATGACTCCTGCATTGCCATTGCTTGTTTGAGGTAACCACCCCATTTTCATTTCTATCAGAAATGCCTTTTTCAAATGTCAGTATGTTTGAGAGTTAGGCTTAGATTCTAAGCCCGGCAGGCAGAGACGAGTGTTGGAGCTGGGGCCTGGGAACCAGTGGCCCTGAGTGGCACCAACTCTACCACTCCTTATACCAGCAGGCTTAGAGCAGAACAACCAGGTGGGGACAGCCAATAGGAGTTGGGTAACTTTTCCATGTTGGCCAGTGTGCCTCACAGTCTAGCATTTGCACAGTCCCACCCTAGCTTATATACCTGTTCTGCTTCACCCAGTTCAATGGCTCCCTACAGCCTGTAGGACAAAGGTCAGCTTCCCTCTGGCACCCAAAGGCCTCTGGGCCCTGACCTTGCAGAGCTCTGTTTCTGGGGCTGCTCATTTTTCTCTCTCTTGCACCCCATGCAGCAGCTATCATGAATGATGTGTTGTCGTTCCTTGGCAGTAAACTAGACTGTTCCCTGGGTCATGCTACTTCCTCTGCTTGGATGCCCCTTCCTGGTTTCTTCTTCTGGTTCAACTTATTCATCTATCAGTGCTGGGTTTAGCTCTACCTCCATCTGAGAACATGTCTCTGACTTTGAAGGTTGGATTAGTCCAGTCTGCTTCCAAGTATCATGGGATGTATAAAGAATGGGAGGCTGTAAAAAGTAGCATCAAGACACAAAGAGACCAGGGTTCAAATCCTGGCTCTCACATTATTAATCATGTCATTTTGGGCAAAGTGTTAGCTTCTCTGGGCTGCAGTTTCACCACATGTAAAATGAGGGTATTAACAGTATTTGCCTTAGAACATTGTTTTGAGGCCTGGGGAAGTCCATGTCTATAAAGGGCTATAGTGGGTTGAATTGTAGCCCTTTAAAGAAATGTCCACTGGGGACTTTAGAATGTAACCGTATTTGGAATAAAGATTTTTGCAGATGTAATTAAGGATCTCGAGATGAGATTTCCTTGGATTTAGGGTGTGCCCTAAATTCAATGACAGGTTCCTTATAGAGAAAGGCAGAGGTAGATTTAAGAAAAAGAGACACAGAAGGAGGTTATGTGAAGATGGAGGCAGAAACTGGAGTGACACAGCCACAATTCAAGAAACGTCTGGAGCCACCAGAAGTGGGAAGAGGCAGGGAAAGATTCTCCTCTAGAGTCTTTGGAGAAAGTGTGGCCTTGCTGATATCTTGGTTTTGGACTTCCAGCTTCCGGAACTGTGCGAGAATGAATTTCTGTTGTTTTAGGCCGTGGAGTTTGTGGTGACTTGTTATGGTAGCCCTGGAGAACTGACACAAGGGTGTGTAGCATATTGTGGATACTCCATGAAGATGACCTGACAGTATTACTATGGTTTCAATGACTCTGTGTTAAATTTGTCTTCTCTGAGGTGTGTCTGTCTACGCCATGTCACATGCCCCCCAAATTTCAGCATGTGTTTTTCTTAACTTGTGTTTTCAATGCTTAGCACAATGTCTGGCACATAGTAGGTACTCAAGGAAAGATTTCGAGCAAGGACATGCTGATGTGGTACTGTCACCTGGAGGGGACTATACTTCCTCTTTGGCCATCCTGTGATCACACATCCTGAGGGTTCTCTGCTTGGTCACTGACCCTTTGATGACTTGAACGTTCGGGTTCAGTGTTAGTACAGTCTGTGGTGCCCAGTGGCAGTGCAGTAACCAGCAGAAGGGCGGGATACCCACTGGTCTCTCAATGGATGGGCACCAGGGGATGCAGCAACAGTGCTGGGCTTATCCTCCAATGGGGAGGGTATTGCCCCATGAAGAGAGGCTGGGACCGGGGAAAAGGTGCCAGATGATAGCTGAGCAGGCTAGTGGGTATGCATGGTTGATGGATGAGCTTCTGGGGACCAGCGTCAGTGAGTGGCTTGCCATGGTCACATAGATACTTTATGGCATCACAGTGCGACTGTTCAGCACTGGGGTTCAGTGGGCTCTGGGGACCAAAACCCTGGGCTCACAGCCCAGGCCGACATGCTCCTGCCTGCACTCTAAGCCTGTGGGGATGGTGATAAAACCACCAACATCGAGACTAGGAATTTGAGGTTTAGAGAATTTGAATGATTTGACAGAGGTTGCTTAGGAAGTGGTAGTGCCAAAATTTAAATCCAGTTCTTGTTCATAATGTCTGGGCTTAGCAGGGGAGTAAGTAAGAAGGGGACAGTGGCCTGAAAGAGGGTGATTGTGTTATTGCTATCTTATATTTTAATTCTACATAGTTTATAAATCCCACAATACAATATTGCTTTCCTTTAAATGGTCGTTGTCTTTTAAAGAAATTAGACAGTACTGTGTTATATGTATCTACATGTTTACCATTTCCAGCAAATTTTTCTTTTCTTCTTATATATCTGAATTTCCACTTAGTATTCTTTCCCTGCAGACTGAAGAACTGTCATAGTTCAGGCTTGCTGCCAATGAATTTTTTCCAGCTTTCCCTTATCTAAAAAGTCTTTATGCTGCCCTTATTTTTGAAAGATGTTTTTTCTGGCTATGTAGTTCTGGGTTGACAGATTTTTCTCCTTCCAGCATTTTAAAGATGTTAATTTATTTTTAAAAAGTATTTATTTTACCATGATATTTTGAAGAGTATTTTGCTATTAAGATTTTTTTTTTTTAATTTCAGTATTTAAAAAATACTTAATTGGCCGGGCGTGGTGGCTCACGACTGTAATCCCAGCACTTTGGGAGGCCAAGGTGGGTGGATCACAAGGTCAGGAGATCGAGACCATCGTGGCTAATACGGTGAAACCCCGTCTCTACTAAAAAACACAAAAAATTAGTCGGGTGTGGTGGCAGACACCTGTAGTCCTAGCTACTCAGGAGGCTGAGGCAGGAGAATGGCGTGAACCGGGGAGGTGGAGCTTGCAGTGAGCCGAGATCGCACCACTGCACTCCAGCCTGGGCCACAGCAAGACTCTGTCTCAAAAAAAAAATTAAAAAAATACTTAATTATCTTTTCACCTCCATTTATTTTCCTGGTGTAAAGTCAACCATCTTTCAAAGCATTATTATTCTCAAATCTCCTCCCTTTTATATTAACTGTTAAGATATTATTAATATTAGTTTATATAATTAATATTATTATATATTATGAAGATACACTTTGTTAACCAATATTATTATTAGTATATCTTGTTGGACTGGTAGCAGAAAGGAACTTTTACTTTCCTTTTCACACTCATCTTTGATTTTGTTCTATGATCCTGTATAATTTTAATTAAAACTAAACAAATCTTTAAAAGCTGATATGTCACAAACTATGCGCCAGGCCTGTCATTAGGACTATATGTCCATTTGGGATTAGGATTCACCCTTCCCACTCTTGTGCTAGCTCTTGAGTTGCTACCCTAGGATGTTCTCATTACTTCCTCAGTTGACATCTTGCAGCCCTATTATTTATACACTAAGAAATACGAGGTGAACATTCAACCATAAGGATCACTACCACTGGTCTTTGTATTTTTGAATCAGTGACAAAGTATGGTGGCTATAGTGCTTTTTGAGGGTACCAGTAGTATCTTTTGAGGTTAAGAAAACCTTTATCCAGAGGTTGCAAGCTAGAACTTCTAGGGCAATTTTTTTTCTCCATCCACAATATTTTTTGAAATTTTGAATCTGAAAGTCTAATTATCTCCAGCTAGCCAATACCCTACAATTCCCAAATTATAACTGTCTTATACCTGGCTGGATACACACATATGGGTTTGCAGAATGGTTCCCGAAGACATTTGAGTTGGTCACCCTGCATCCTTTGATAAAAGCAGACCTGTGGTACTAGGCCACAAAGGACTACATTCTAGAAAGAAACAAAGATAAAGTGGAGTGGGACACACTTGCCTTCTTTCTTCCCAAAGCACAAGCCAGCACAGGCCCCATCATCTCCAGGATCAAGCCCAAGTTGCCTTTGTTTGATTTTCAGACTCTCTTGGCCTAGTATCAGTCTGCTTCTTAGCTTTACCTGTCAGTGCTGCACTCTCCTCCTGTACTCACCCACCCCACCCACCCTTTGTTCTGGTCACACCCAAGCAGTTCAAGGCCCCGTAGCTGGCCCTTCTTCATCTTAGCTGAAATGGCATTCCAGATTAGCTCTGTTACAGCGGTCATTGTATACTGGGAAGTGGCAGGATACAGGGTGCACAGGTTATGATTAAGGGGCCCCCAGCTATATTTGAGCCCACAGATCCATTTTGTTTGGCCCACAGGATGTTTGAAAATATTTGAATCGCCAACCTTTAACACCCTGGAGTTTTCACATAAAATTCTAGATTTTCAGCTTTTCTTAGAAAATGAATGATCTGAAAATTCTAGATTTCCAGCTTTTCTTAGAAAATGAATGATCTGGCAACACTGGGTCCATATTCCTGTGAAGCCACACACAGGGGCATCTGAGTAGCTACTGCTCCTTTATATAAGGCATGAGCTCTTTCCTGTTCTCACATCTGCCACCCAGCCTGCTCTCTCAAGCACATGCTGACGTGGCCCACCCCGCAAGCGTGAAGATTTGTACTTTTTGTTTTGGGGAAAGAGGAAAGAAAAGCAAGGAAGGAAATTAGGCAGGTGTGGTGGCACGCACCTGTAATCCCAGCTACTCGGGAGGCTGAGGCAGGAGAATCGCTTGAACCCGGGAAGCAGAGGTTGCAGTGAGCTGAGATCACACCACTGCACTCCAGCCTGGGCCACAGGGCACGACTCCATCTCAATAATAATAATAATAATAATAATAATAATAAATAAAAAAAGAAAAAAGAAAAGCAAGGAAGGCGTGATTGATTCTGTCTGCGAGGTGTCTGGGACAATGACAAAGGAAAGGACATTTGTGCTGGAGCACTGGAGATGGTACTTGGTGAACATGAAACAGACCATGAATCCAGCAAGTCTTTGGCATTATTTGGGATGTTCTTGTGCTGAATGTGAAGGCTGAGGCTTCCATGCTAGAAACGCGACTGTAGCCCTCATCTTTCTCGTTCTCACATGCATTATCAAATACCAGGTCTCACTGAAGAATTGCTAAGAATCTCTCTAGTCCATCCCTTGTTCTCTCTCCTGTAGCACCATCCTAGTTCAGGACCACATTAGTTCCACCTGGAGGACTTGTGCTCATTCCTTAGGGCCTTGCTAATCTACGTGTGGCTGCAAGACTAGTGACATCAGCACCTAGGGCTTCCTTTAGACAGGTAAGACCTAAGACCTCACCCTAGACCTACTGACTAGGAATCTGCGTATTAACAAGATCTCCAGCTGATTCCTATGCACATTCAATTTTGAGAAGCATTCCTCTCAGGCAGTGGTTCTTGACCTCGTCTGCGCATTACAATCACCTGGGGAGCATTAAAAAATGCTTTAGTTTCTGGCAGCACCCAAACCAATTAAATCCAATCTCTAGGGGTGGGACCCAGCCGTTGGAGTTTATTAAAACTCTCCAGGTGATTCCAATTTGCAGAAAATCAGTGCTTTAGGACACAGGTTCTCAAAACTGGCTGCCCATTAGACTCACCTGGAGATCTTTTGCAACTTCCTAAAACCAAGCCGCATCCCAGGCCAATTAAATCAATGTCTGGGGGCCGGTCAGACACAGGTATCTACACTGGTGAAATTTCCCAAGTGATTGTGGAATGCAGCCAGAATTGAGATCCAGTGTTTTGGGACTCTGCTCAGGAATCTTTCATTTCTGGAGACCCCCTCACAATATGTCCCCTACTTCAATGATGCCCACCCTCCATGGTGCCCTATGCATATTGCACCATCTCTCTAATTATCTATTATGTACCTGCCCTCACCCACCCCATTTGGTTGGGAGCTCCTGGAAAATAGGGACTACATTTTACGTTTCTTTGTTTTTCTTATGCCTTGCACAATGCCTGACGTTTACAATATACTCATTAAGAGGTTATTAATTTCTTATTGCTTTTATTATTATTCCAATCCTGAGAGCTGCGTAAGGCAAATAAATCTCGGGACCTCAAAATCACTAAGTCAGGGGAAAAGTCAAACTGGGAACTATGTCAGACAAACCTGCCTCCCATTTTATTCCTAAATAAGATAGCTACAAAGTTAAGAAGTGACATACCTCCTTCACAATTTCCTTGTGGACAAAGGACAGACAGAACTCAAAGTCATCCCTGCTGAGACTCACCTGAGACAAATGCTATCTGATTGCTTCCTCTGCCTTATTTTTTATGTAATAATGCAGATTCACTGACCCAGACTAAATGGTGTATTCAGTGGAAGGCTGATCAAGGACTCAAAAGAATGCAACCTTTTGTCTCTTATCTACTTCTAACCTGAAAGACCCTACTTCAAGTTGTCCTGTCCTGCCTTATCTGACAGAGCCAATGTTCATCTTACACATATTGATGCCTCATGTCTCTCTAAACTGTATAAAAGCAAGCATGGCCAGGTGCAGTGGCCCACACCTGTAATCACAGCACTTTGGGAGGCTGATGTGGGCAGATCACGAGGTCAGGAGTTCGAGACCAGCCTGGCCAACGTGATGAAACCCCGTCTCTACCAAAAATACAAAATTTCGCTGGGCATGGTGGCACGCACCTGTAGTACCAGCTCCTTGGGAGGCTGAGGCAGGGGAATCGCTTAAACCCAGGAGGTGGAGGTTGCAGTGAGCCGAGATCATGCCACTGCACTCCAGCCTGAGCAACAGAGCAAGACTTCATCTCAAAAAAAAAAAAAAAAAAAAGGCAAGCTGGCCGGGTGCAGTGGCTCACGCCTGTAATCCCAGCACTTTGGGAGGCCAAGGCGGGCAGATCACGAGGTCAGGAGATCAGGAGCATCCTGGCTAACATGGTGAAACCCCGTCTCTACTAAAAATACAAAAAATTAGCCAGGCGTGGTGGCAGGTGCCTGTAGTCCCAGCTACTCAGGAGGCTGAGGCAGGAGAATGGTGTGAACCCGGGAGGCGGAGCTCGCAGTGAGCTGAGATCGCGCCACTGCACTCCAGCCTGGGAGACAGCGAGACTCCATCTCCAAAAAACAAAAAACAAACAAACAAAAGGCAAGCTGTACCTCGACCACCTTGGGCACATGTCATCAGGACCTCCTGAAGCTGTGTCAGAAGTGTGTCCTTAACCCTGGCAAAATAAACTTTCTTAATTGATGGAGACCTGTCTCTAATTTTGAGTTAACAGAGTCTATGGTGAGAGTTGTAGTAAGGAAAGCTCACCCTGGTGCAGGGGATGCTGGATGATGGCAAACTCTGGAGGCAGCAGAGCAGCTAGGAGGCTGTTGCAATCGTCCAGGTAGAAGGCGATGAACAACTGAACGAGTGTGGTGGCAAATGGGGAAATAGGGCAGAGGCCCAATGGCAAGGGCATCATGAGGTAGAATCAGTAGCTATATTAGTTGGCTGGGCTGCTATAATTTATCATGTCACAGTTCTGGAGGCTAGAAGTCCATGTCAACATGTGGCAGGGTTGGTTCCTTCTGAGAGCCGTGCGGATGAATCTGTTCCATGCCTCTCTTCTAACTTCTGGCGGCTTGCTGGCAATCTTTGGTGTTCCTTGGCTTGTGGCACATCACTCTGCCTTCATCTTTCCATGGTGTTCTGTGTGTGTGTGTCAAAATTTCCTCTTTTTATAAGGACACTGGTCAAATTGGATTAGGGCCTCCTCACTCCAGCATGACTGTCATCTTATTACCAGCAGAAGTTATCCAAGTCACCAGCGGTGAATCTGTAAGGGTCTGCAGCAACCTTGATCCTTGCCTCTTCAGAAGAAAGAATTCGATTGAAGGGCATGAGGCAGAAGAAGAGATGGAGGCAAGTTTTAGAGCAGGAGTGAAAGTGTGTTAAAAAGCTTCAGAGCAGGAATGAAAAGGAAGTCAAGTGCACTTGGAAGAGTGCCAAGTGGACATTTTGGAGGTCAAGTGCAGCATGTGGCCTTTGACTTAGGGTTTTACACATTGGCATACTTCTCCGTCCTGCGCCCCTTTTCCTTGATCCTTCCCTTAGGGTGACCTGCTCACATGAGCCATGGCCTACTAGCGCTTGAGAGGTGAGCATGCGCAGTGTGACTGGCTCGCCTGAGGCCTTCTTCCCTTTTCTGCTGGAATGCCCCCAGAAGGTCATCCTCTGCCATTTTGCCTCATAATGCACATGCTCGAGCCCAAGCCCAATTCCTGAGATTTTATTAAGAAGCTGTTGGCCGGGCATGGTGGCTCATGCCTGTAATCCCAGCACTTTGGGAGGCCGAGGCGGGCAGATCAAGAGGTCAGGAGTTCAAGACCAGCCTGACCAACATGGTGAAACCCCGTCTCTATGAAAAATACAAAAATTAGCTGGGTGTGGTGGCGTGCCCCTGTAATCCCAGCTACTCAGGAGGCTGAGGCAGGAGAATCACTTGAACCCAGGAGGCGGAGGTAGTGGTGAGCCGAGATCATGCCGAGCTGAGATCGCGCCACTGCACTACAGCCTGGGCGACAGAGCGAGACTCCATCTCGAAAAAAAAAAAAAAGAAGCTGTTGATCACCAATTTCAGGTGTTTTCTATCTACAGGGAAATTGCCTTTCCCTGGTGCTGTCACAGTGTGACAACTGCCTAACCATCACCTGGTGGCCACCTGACTTTCCTGTTGGGGTGTGGGTCGGGGGAGCCCTCTTCTGTCACGCTCATGCCTAACTAGCTACCTTCTGTAACAACCTTAACTAATTCATTTGCCACAACCTTATTTCCAAATAAGGTCACATTCTGAAGTACTGGGGCTCAGGATTTCAACATACGAAGGGGAGTGGGCACAATTCAACCCATAACAGCAGGTATGGAGTTTTTTGTGTGTGAACTGTGTCATGTGCAAGCACTTGAACTTCAGGAATTTTGGCTTTTCCATTTTAGAGATAAGCCACATTTTTTGCTGTGAGATCAACACACTCCTTTCTAAGCTTTTGTCAAAATCATAACTTATGAAAAGCAACTCTGGGGATGTTGACAAAACTGGAAAAACAGATGTCTTGAGCCAACTGGAGATCAATATGAGCCGAGCAGAAGCTTGAGAAACTCAGGTGAACAAAAACGTAAATAATTGGTCTTGGTTGTTCATTCACCAGTTATCAATTTCACTACTTTGAGCTGATGATTTTGGCAGACTTAATACCCTGAGATTTCACAAGTGAATGTTCATAGAAACTATTTACAATAACTGTATACCTGCTCACAACAGACTACAGGATTTAGATTCTCTTTCTTTTCCCTCCTCTCTCCCTCCCTCTCTCTACTTCCTTTTTAGGCACAACTGTTAGTACAGGGCTTTACTTGTTAATTGTTCTTTTGTGATTTTGTTTGTGGCAATTAAATGCAGTGGAGGTTTGGTAATTAGCTGCTGTAATTAGAAACACCTTTGGGTTAGGAAGGTGTTTCCTTTTCATCACTTTAGGAGCTCTAGCACTCCCTTCAAAACGCCTGCACTTGGCTGTGGGGGAGGGAGGGAGGGAGCAGCTGCACACCATTCACGCTAGAGGCGGCTTTCTGCTAATAACACCACTTTGCATCCTGCCTTCAGAATCCTCCCTTGCAGCAGCAAGCAGAACTGAAAAGTGTGCAGGGCTGCTCTTGCAGTTAATAATTCCCAGATCTCCTGCAGGCCCCTCGGCGCACACGTCTAGGCTGGAATCTGGACAGCGTTATCCTGGACAATTCAATCCCTGCCAGAAAGGTATCGCCTCCCCAAAGATTGTCTGTCTGCCTTTCTTCCTATTTTGGGCTAAAGGGACTTTCAGGAATTATATATGTACATATTTCATGTTCCACAATGGGAACACTTGTATCTCACGTCAAAACAAAAGTTAAAGAAAAATGAAAAACCTCATGAATTGTCTTTTTAAAAATTCTCTGTTTCCTGAAAAACAAACAAAACACCAAAACAAAAAAATCTCAGACTTGAAATAAAACCCTGGTGAAGACCTCCAACTGGGAGTACTTGCTGCCTGATCTCCTGGCTGAGGGAAAGGGAAGTAGTGTTTCTAATCCATTGTTACCAGACGCTGAGCTTCTGGGAAGAAAGAAATGCATCTTAAATTGTTATTTTCCTCTTCTTTTCCCAGTCTTGACTCCTTTTCTTCTGCATTGTTTGGCAGCTTCAGATTTCATACTGACTAAGGGAGCTTGCTCAAGGGACTAAGAGGAGTTTGAGGGTGCTCTTTCTGGGTTTAGATCTGTAGGTACCTGCTGGACTCTGACACCCTTAAAACCAGTGAGAGAAAAGAGATGGGGGCCCAGTACCCAGGCCCTGCTGGGAGCTCTCCTCAGACCGGTGTGCACCCAGAAGTCCAGATTCACTGGGTGGGGATGGGGATGGGCTTCTCAAGTTTCCCCAGAAGTACCCTGAACACCCCAAACAAGTAAATGCCTCACCCTCACGTCACCTCTCCTGCCCTCCCCTCGAGATCTGAGGAGGGGGACAGTCTTTTAAGTGGTTCTGCTCAGGTATGATATTTAGAATCTTTTTTAACTTTTAGAAAGTCATGGGCCGGGCGCGGTGGCTCACGCCTGTAATCTCAGCACTTTGGGAGGCTGAGGCGGGTGGATCACGAGGTCAGGAGATCGAGACCATCCTGGCTAACACAGTGAAACCCCGTTTCTATTAAAAATACAAAAAATTAGCCGGGCGTGGTGGCGGGCGCCTGTAGTCCCAGCTACTGGAGAGGCTGAGGCAGGAGAATGGCGTGAACCCGGGACGCGGAGCTTGCAGTGAGCCGAGATGGCGCCCCTGCACTCCAGCCTGGGTGACAGAGTGAGATTCTTGTCTCAAAAAAAAAAAAAAAAAAAAAAAAGAAATTCTTGTGAGTTTGGTATTGTACTCCATAATATACCGACTTTGGTGCTAGGGGAAAGACGACATTTTCTCCACCAGATCTGTGATGAAAATGGATGCTCCCGTGCAGATGGTGCATGTCTATTACAACCTGGTGGGGGATGCTCCCGTGCGGGTGGTGCGTGTCTATTACAACCTGGTGGGGGATGCTCCCGTGCGGGTGGTGCATGTCTATTACAACCTGGTGGGGGATGCTCCCGTGCGGGTGGTGCGTATCTATTACAACCTGGTGGGGGATGCTCCCGTGCGGGTGGTGCGTGTCTATTACAACCTGGTGGGGGATGCTCCCGTGCGGGTGGTGCGTGTCTATTACAACCTGGTGGGGGATGCTCCCGTGCGGGTGGTGCGTGTCTATTACAACCTGGTGGGGGATGCTCCCGTGCGGATGGTGCATGTCTATTACAACTTGGTGGGGGATGCTCCCGTGCGGGTGGTGCATGTCTATTACAACCTGGTGAGGGAACAGGTAGGTGGGTGGGGCTGATAACCTGCTGCTGACAAAGGTCAGTGGGAGGAAGGAAACAAATGCCTCCAAATTCTCATCAGATCGGAGGTGCCTCAAGGGCTTGTCAGCCCTTGGAGTGACAGCTGCCTCAGTTGCTCCTGTTGCTGACATCCGGTTTCCAGAGGACAGGGCTTGGTAGGCTCTTCTCTGCCCCACACCCTCAGGGTGCTGTCGACCCCCTTTTCCAGATGTGGAGCTGTGCTTCTCCGACTTACAACCTGGCTTCACAGCCAGGACACAGTCTGCCTGTCTGGGGCTTTGCTTTTGTCTTTCTTCCTTTACTCTTTGAGTTTGGGAACAGGAATCTTGAACTCAAAAGAATTCCCTGGCCACGCCACTGAACACGGAGGCCAGATGCAGCGTGCTCCTGATGTTAGCTTGTCAGGAAACCTAAATGTGTTGTGATGATGTAAGTCCCCTAGCGGCAAATGGAGGATGATCACAAATTTGGGAAGAGTAGCTTGCTCATGGTGCACAGTCCCTAAATCTCTTGCAATCCAGAGAGCTTGAATGAAAATACAATTGGCATCGAAAGCCCCTCTTCTTCCCTCTCAGGTTTCCTTCCATGCAGTGATGTGATGCGTGGGAGGGGAGCTTACCACGAACTCACGGACACCTGGTTAACTGACCTTGATCACAACAAAACCAGGGGGAGAAAGGCACTGTGCCAGGAATTCCTCAGCAAGCAAGCTCAATGCAATCTCATTTTCTCCACAGTCATCCCTTTCTCCTAGGAAGATGCCTTGGGTTCGCCCAAGCTGTATCCCAAACTCAGTTCCTCTTTCTTGCTTCCTTTAAAATTGCTTTTTCCTGGAGACATATTCTTCTTGCTGAGTTACGTTCTTCAAATTCTTTTCCGTCAGCTCACTTCATTTCTACCCAAAATATCATGTACAAGATATTTCCAAACACACATGTCTATCTCCAGTGCCACATAGAAGATATTTTTCTCAAACATCATATTTAACCTAAAACTTCCTTCTTATTTTAATGTAATGCATTTTCACCCTTAATCACTACTATGTGCTGACTGGCGTGGTGCAGAACTCTGGGATAAGGGCTGAAACACCAAGGGCATTGTTTTGTCATTCCACAAAGTTCAGTCCAGCCTCTGTCACTGCTGATCAGTGAAACGGAGGCTCTCAGAACCTCAGTCACC
Organism: Pongo abelii; assembly: GCF_028885655.2. Taxonomy (NCBI): domain Eukaryota; kingdom Metazoa; phylum Chordata; class Mammalia; order Primates; family Hominidae; genus Pongo; species Pongo abelii. Next base: position 96,443,152 of record NC_072001.2, read on the forward strand.
ACAGCAGAAACCTGAGGATGAAACTCCCTTCACAGAGATGGTTGGAAGGATTAGATGAAGATGTCTGCTATTTTTAGCGTGGTGTGTTATATACAAAGTCCTAAGCAATTTAAGGTTTTCTATTTTCTTTGAAGGAGCAAGATTGCTAAATGGATAAAGCTCCCAAGAATATTTTGGTTTGGGATAGAAACACATTGAAACCAATAGTTTGGGGACCCAGCACATTTTGTACAATATATGGATATGGATATGGATTTTCTCCTTATTTGCTAAAAACTCTCTGTGATCACTTGTTGGATCTTAGTCTTTATAAAGTATACGAAGGACCTTCTGTTGAGTATTTAAAGACATACGTGATCTATCTGCAGGCTGGAAAAGTTCCTTCGAAAATGGAAATGTCTTTGGGAGTAGCAGCAGCAGGTTTCCTTCCTCTTATCTCTGTGTTGGAAAATTTTTCTTTTAAAAAATGTTTGTTTTTTATTTCCATAGGTTTTGGGGGAACAGGTGGTGTTTGGTTACATGAGTAAGTTCTTTAGTGGTGATTTGTGAGATTTTGGTGCACCCATCACCTGAGCAGTACGCACTGCACCCTATTTGTGGTCTTTTATCCCTCACCTACTTCCCACACTTTCCCCCATGAGTTCCCAAAGTCGACTGTGTCATTCTTATGCCTTTGCATCCTCATAGCTTAGCTCCCACTTATGAGTGAGAACATATGATGCACCTAGCACTTAAGCCGTCATGACTGAATTTTATGATCTGGAAATTTTATTGTCAGTTGGCAGCACTGACCATTTGGCCTAGGCTCAATAAAGGATAATCTAGCTTCTCTCTTACTGCAGCTACAACAAAGACTCAAAACAGAAAGTAGAAGGATTGTTAACCAAATGACAGAAATTTACAAAAAAGAAGGGTGAAGTATGGGTGGGGTGACCAGTTTTCCCAAATTGACTAGGGCTGTCCTGGATTTTACCTTTTTGATTGATTATTTTGGGGTAATAATTTAGATTTCTTATCAGAAGATTACGAGGCCTAGAACAAAAGTGATTTGTAAATTTGTTGGTAGGTTGAAAGTGGGGGAAGAATTGGAAAAATAAATAGTGGTTATCATCTTAGAATTCTTAAAAAAAAAAAAAAGAAAAACATATATGATCTAGATGTTAGAGCAAACACAGCCCTTGAATTTAATATCAAGGATTGATATATAACATTTGCATTGTCCCCCTCAAGGGTCTGATGGACCAACCCTTTGCCCAACTTTAGCCACTATTTCCATAGGTCTAGAATCCTCTCTTTCATCCAGTCTTAATTCCCCTCTAGAGATCTTACTGGACGTACACCCAAATTAGAAAATTGTTGGGAGGATGAAATCAGAGAATGCTTAGCTGGCATATAGGAGTTATCAACACATGTAGCTCTGATTACTTCTGTAACTTGCTATGGGAAGGTGAAGAAAGCAGACGTTGAGTATATTAAATATATCTTAGGCTCTGATTGACTTTGATTTGCTTATATCAGTGGCTCTCAATTGGGGATGATTCTTTCCTAAGAGACACTTGGCAATGTCTGGAGATGTTTTGATCCTCATGACTAGGGCTGGCAGGGAGAGTGTTTCTGGGTGGGCTACTGGCATCTAGCGTGTAAAGGTTGTTGCTAAACATCCTGCAATGCGCAGGACGCCCCCACAACAGAGAATTCTCCAGTCCCAGGGTGCAGAGGTGGGGAAACCCTGCCTTAGATGGATCTTGACTTTGTTAGGCTCTGTGTATGAGGGGAAGATTTGCTTTCTTCAGTAAATTAGAATAGTGACTAAAAGTTCTAGGTTTTGCAAAGGTGTCTATTCATGATCTTTCAAGAAAATAATATAGGATTTAATAAAAGCTACTTTGATCTTAGCATCTTGGCATTTTAAAAATTACAATGGTGAGGCTGGGCGCGGTGGCTCACGCCTGTAATCCCAGCACTTTGGGAGGCTGAGGTGGGCAGATCACGAGGTCAGGAGATCGAGACCATCCTGGCTAACATGGTAAAATCCTGTCTCTACTAAAAACACAAAAAATTAGCCGGGTGTGGTGGTGGGCGCCTGTAGTCCCAGCTACTCCTGAGGCTGAGGCAGGAGAATGGTGTGAACCCGGGAGGCGGAGCTTGCAGTGAGCCAAGATGGCGCTACTGCACTCCAGCCTGGGTGACAGAGCGAGACTCTGTTTCAAAAAAAATAAAAAAATAAAAAATAATAAATAAATAAATAAATAAAAATAAATAAAAAATAAAATTACAGTGGTGATAGTCAAGTTTTAATTCTTTAATGAAAACAAGTTATTGCTAAAAAGTCTGATGTGTTTGCTGTGAACCTAAAACTGCTCTAAAAATAAAGGTTTGTTTGTTTTTTTTTTTAAACTAATGTGAACAGAAAAGTGATTGTGGCCAACGGAGGTTTGTGATTTATCTGTGACTCTTTTCTAAGTGAAAAGTTATAGTCAAATAAATTCCAGGAATAAAACTCATTTCAAATAAGATTATTTAAATATTTCACGTTTCCTAATCACTAGATTAAACAATAAAAATCAGATCTTTCATATCTAATAATTTTTAGTCATATTATTTGGTACTTCTAATCACAGAGATATTAAATGTTTCTGGTTTCTGTGGACATAATTTTGGTGAATTCCTTTTCTTTTGTATTTAAAAATTCTTAGAACTGTACATATTTTTGGGGCACATTTGGTGTTTTGATCCATGTATACAATGTGTAATGATCTCATCAGAGTAACTGGGATATCCCTCACCTCAAACATTTATCTTTTCCATGTGCTGGACACATTGTACAAATCTTGTCTTCTAGCTATTTTGAAATACACAGTAAATTACAGTTAACTAACAGTTATAGCTAATGAAAATTATAATGATAAATTTAAAAAAAAATTCATTGTGATTTAATCAGGTATGGAAATAAACCCCACAGCTATCATACTGTTCAAGGATTGCTAATCTTTAATATCTAAGACAAACTAAGATTCTGTATTCTTTTTTTTCTCTTTATTTGAGACAGGGTCTCACTCGGTCACCCGGGCTGGAGTGCAGTGGTGCGATCCTGGCTCACTGCAGCCTCGACCCCCTGGGCTCAAGCAATCCTCTCATCTCAGCCTCCCAAGTACCTGGAACCACAGGTGTCTGCCCCCATATCCAGCTCATTTTTTAAATTTTTGTAGAGATGGAGTCTCACTGTGTTGCCTAGGCTGATCTTAAATTCCTGGGCTCAAGTGATTCTCCTGTCTTGGCCTCCCAAAGTGCTGGGATTATGGGCATGAGCCACCATGCCTGACCTAAGATTCTGTATTCTTAATCCTTTTGCTATACCCGCTCCTGGTTCTGAACTTATTATTTTGTTGGTCACTTAACCACCTTGGGCCTCAGTTTACTGATCAGAGCAATGAGACTTCAGACAAAAAACCTTCCTAGTTGTTCACAACACCAAGATTCTATGCTCTTGTAAAGAATGGTTAAGTGTGTATGTGTACCTGAGTTATGGGGGAGACCTTTTGAGTAGGGGTTACTGTCCAGGGTCTTGTTGAGATATGAATGTACTGGGTACTTATGCCCCTAAGAATTACATGTCTGGAGTTCAAGGGGACCTCAAGGCCACTAAGTCCTCTTTTTGCTTCTCCTAAACATCCGTCTTCCCCAGGACTTTCTCTTTTCCTTTGTTCTCCTGGTGTGTGTTGACTGGGGGCTGTTGGCCTGAGGGCTGTGCTTCCTGAGACTCTGCCCAGGCAGGCTGTGAGGGGCCTGGGCCCCATCTTGACCCCAGGGATCCTTATGCTGGGAGCTGGGGTAGCTTTGGAGGCTTTGGCTATCACCAGAGATGACTCCTGACCTAGACCCTTGAATGAGCTTGTTCCCCTGTGAAGGATGGAGATTAAGTGGAGTTGGAGTTCCTCAGGGGTGCCTAATAACCTATCTAGGATAACTCAGAGAAGAGAGCTATGGTGGAGTGTTGAAATACTAGCCCTTGTGAACTGTACCTACTGGTATGCATGCCCTCACTTATTAGTTTCCTTTCACATTGCTCTAGGCTTGGCCAAATAACTTGCTTTGGTCAATTGGACATTAGTAAACATGATACAGGCTGAAGTTTGATAAACTCTTGAGTTTAGGCCTTGCCCTCTTGGAATTCTAAAACGATGCAAAGAGAAACCCAGGAAACAGCATCAACAGCCAGGCAGGTGAGCCTGGTCATACTAGCCCATCCCATGCCAGCTGAGCTATCAGATGACTGCGGACATGAATGTCCCTAGCCAAGACGGCAAAAGAACAGCTCAGCTGAGCCCAGCCCCAAGCTGCTGACCCACAAAACATAGCTCCTGTTATGGGAGCCACAATAAATGCCTTGGGTGGTTTGCTGTAACGAAATTGGTAACTGATATGAGCTGACTGCTATTTAGCCATTTGCTTATGAGATCTGAATGAGAAAATCAGCTCAGCCCTGTCACCCTCCCCCTGGCAGTGCCTCTTGTTTGCTGTCTTTACATCTTCTCTTCTGTGCTCTCAGAATGCCCTGTGCCCATTGCTCATTATACTGCATCAATTTGTTCATTCATTTCTTTCTTTCTTTCTTTTTTTTTTTTTTTTGAGACAGAGTCTCCCTCTGTTGCCCAGGCTGGAGTGCAGCAGTGAGATCTTGGCTCACTGCAACCTCTGCCTCCCGGGTTCAAGCAATTCTCCTGCCTCGGCCTCCCGAGTAGCTGGGATTGCAGGCTGGTGCCACAACACCCGGCTAATTTTTGTATTTTTAGTAGAGACGGGGTTTTACCATGTTGGTCAGGCTGGTCTCAAACTGCTCTTGATCCGCCCGCCTCGGCATCCCCAAGTGCTGAGATTACAGGCGTGAGCCACCGTGCCTGGCCTGTTCATTCATTTCTCTCTGACCTGAGCACCTTTTCAGTTTAGTATCTCCAGGGCTCAGGACAGAGACTTGTAAAATGTTGGTGCCCAATGGACACATGGAGAAAGAGGGTATGAAGCCTGGCCATTCGTTCATATTATAGAAAACGCTGAAGCCTTCCCAAGGCACCAGCTTGCTTTGCAGCTGACGGGCCACCGAGGCAAGGTGTGGGAGTATTCTGCAGCTAGTCATGGCAGCCAGTCAGGACTCTCTTAACTCTGCTCCTCATCCAACTTGCATCCTGCCTCAGTGTCCACCAGCTCTTGACTTTAAAGTATTTGAAATGTACATCCTGACATGAGCCAGGAGCCCCAGGTCATGGTCCTTTCTGATGACCTGCCATTTGGCTTCTCACTTGGGACCTTTCTGCAGCAGAGCCCTGGCTCCATCCTCTGTCCCTACCCTATCCTATTCCCCGTCCCTCTCTCTCCTGGCCTCTGAGATTTGGTGAGGGATTGTTTAGGTACAAAGTCCATTGGTGGCCACATTAAGTGACTTAATTATCAGAAGAGGAGCGATGTGGAATGAGGGACAAGGTGAAAGCTACTCTGTGCACAAAGACTCGGTCCTTTTTCATTTCTCTTTTTTGTTTTTTTCTTCTCTGCCATGACAAAAAGCTTATTCTTGTTAAGTTGCTTTATTTGAATATGAGCCTAAAATAATATCACTAAAAAAAAAATCACTTTGGAAATAGATTCCGAAGAAAGGTTCAAACTCATAAATGGTCATAGAATTGTTCTAATGTTTTATATTGGAACTCCACACTTTGGCATTTGTCTCTGAAGGAGGCAATTGTTTTACATTCAGCCAGGCTGAAAATGTCTGGAAGCTGATGGAATCCTTCTGGAACATCAAAGGATGGGAATCTGGCTTCATTTATACTAACATCATCTATTATCTTTTCTTCAGATTTTAAGTTTATAAAAATCTCATGAATTAATGATCTCTCTGAGGGTATGAGAAATTTGCATGGACAATTCAGCTGAAGAAGGCAGTAATTTACACACATGCACACATAAATAATTCCAACAAAGGTAAGCCAAGACAAAACGTGTTTTGTCTCATACCTTGAAGTTCTTTGATTTGAGGTTCGTAGAACTAAAAGGGAGACAATGTTTTAAATGTGTCTTTCAAAGAAGAGTCTTCTCTTTTAAACCAATTCTAATTCAATTCTGTTAGAATTTTAATTGTTCCTTGAACCTTTAAGGAGACTGGGTTTACCATTATTCATTTGAACCAGGGTTCAAAAGGGTCCTGTTGATTAAAATAACAATTTTTGTCACATAAATTAGAACATTTACTAGCCAGACTATCATTTATCAAACATTATTGTAAGCTCTGTAAGCTCAGCACAGGCTAAGCACTTCAAATACATGGTTTCATTTAATAATCCCAATAATTTGACTAAGTATGTATTAATATCCTCTTCTCAGAGATAAGGAATCAGGATGAGAGGTTCAGCAATTTGCCCAGGGTCACTTAGAAAGCAGGAGCAGAGTAGGATTTATAACCAGCTCACATGAACTCAAAGTTCATTCTTTTAACTCCTGTTGCCTTTGAACATTCCCGTTGACAGTCTTTGGAAAATGTGTCATCTCCTGTTGCAAGGGACAAATGTGCAGTTTAAGGAATAGGCATCAGGCTTTTAGAATAACTGACTTTAAGTTTTAGACTTGTCCTTCTCTGTCCTTGTGTGGGACCCATGAAGTAATGCTGCTTTGACATCTGCGGCAGAGAAAGCCACTGTCCACCCAAAATTCATGGGCCCTTCCATGGTACAGGATGCTTCCTGGAAAGCAGCTGCTTAGCTAGGGATGTTACTTAGTTTCACCTATGAATGGAAATGATGTTGGTGGCACCCAGGCAGAGGTGGCTAAGCAGTGCATGTGTCTTCCTTCCCTGCCCTTGGGGAGGTGACACGCCAGGAGAGCTGGACACTGCCTGTGGGAAAAGGGTAGAGCCTACTCCCCTCCAGACCTCCCTCCAGGCCTTCCTCCTCCACTCCAACCAGAGCAAACACACTAAAGTGTTAAGTGAGTGAGAGCTACATTTTTATTGTTAAGCCGTTGGAGTTGTGGGGTTTCTTTGTCATACAGCAGTTAGCGTTACCCTAACCAAAAATATAGCTTCCTTTAACTTCCCTTTAGGAGAAGTGAGTGGATTAAACAGCTGAAAAGAGGGTAGTGTGCCTCTTCACCAGAGTGGATTTCCCGGTTATGCAGTTACTAAGTCCTATGCTGATGGTCACACGTTTAGAATATGGGCCTGGAGGGATGAGAGAAGAGGGCAGGTGGGTGCTCAAGGTGAGGCTTGGGGGAGAAACCGAGGTTGAGAATGTTCTCTCTTTAGCCCAGGTGGTACATTTTCAATTATAGGAAACTTGAAGGAGACGGTGGTAGATAACTTAAGAGAAAGAAAAATGCGAACCAACGTGGATGTCTTTAAAATGAGTGAGCAGGCTGAGGCGGGCGGATCACCTGAGGTCGGGAGTTCTCCTGACCAACATGGAGAAACCTGTCTCTACTAAAAATACAAAATTAGCCAGGCATGGTGGCACATGCCTGTAATCCCAGCTATTCGGGAGGCTGCGGCAGGAGAACCACTTGAACCTGGGAGGCGGAGGTTGCGGTGGGCCGAGATCGCGCCATTGCACTCCAGCCTGAAAAAAAAAAAATCCATCTCAAGAAAAAAAAAAAAATGAGTGAGCAGAAGTTCCCCGAATGAACACCTTTCTGAGGAGATTTAACTTGATGTCTGATCACTTTAACACAAGGCACATTTGTCTTTGTGTCTTCAAAATCTCGGGTCCTCTTCTGCAAAGAAAAAGATTAAAAGCACATCTTTTTTTTTTTTTTTTCCTCTTCTATAAAGTAAGTCTCATGTTACGTCCCTTATTTGTAGCTTTTCAAGGCACTAAGATGATTGAATATTGATTTGGTTAAAAATGGAGAACAGCTCTTTCTGTTTATACTCTGCAGTTCATCCTCCTGCTGTTCCCCATATCACTTCTATGCGCTTTCTGAAAATCAGTTTAATTAAAAATGTCATGCATGGTTGATTGAATTTCATCTGAAGAATAAGTGATAACAAAAATTGTTTGGTCTTATAACCAAGCAAATAGATATTTGGATACTAGGTATGGAGAGAAATAAAACTAATTGTTTAAACCTCAGTTAATGAGAACATACTGTTTTGCCAGTGCAGTGTTGGAAAAGAACGCATCTTTATTTGATAATGGAAAATATTAATAATTACTTAAAGCACTTTGTTGAAGTAACTATATGAGAGCTACATGTTTCTTGTGGGTAGCCATTACTCTTTGTTAACAATTGTTTTAATACCAGAGCTCTTTCAGAGAGTAATAACAGAAGTATACCTTTTACTATTGTTACCACAAGGGGGTCCCGATCAAGACACCAAAAGAGGGTTCTTGGACCTCGTGCAAGAAAGAATTTAGGGTAAGTCTATAAAGTGAAAGCAAGTTTATTAAGAAAGTAAAAGAAAGGGGCTGGGCGCAGTGGCTCACACCTGTAATCCCAGCACTTTGGGAGGCCGAGGTGGGTGGAACACGAGGTCAGGAGTTTAAGACCAGCCTGACCAAGATGGTGAAACCCCGTCTCTACTAAAGATAAAAAAAAAAAAATTAGCCGGTGTGGTGGCAGGCGTCTGTAATCCCAGCTACTCGGGAGGCTGAGGCAGACAATTGCTTGAACCTGGGTGGCGGAGGTTGCAGTGAGCCGAGATCACGCCTTTCCACTCCAGCCTGGGCGATGGAGCGAGACTATCTCAAAGTAAAAGAATAAAGGAATGGCTACTCCGTAGGCAGAGCAGCAGCATGGGCTGCTCGACTGAGTAAACTTACATCTTGATTATATACTAAACAAAGGGTGAATTATTCATGAATTTTCTGGGAAAGGGGCGGACAATTCCCTGAACTGAGGGTTCCTCCCCTTTTTAGACCATGTAGGGTAAACTGTCATGACACTGGTGGAAGTGTCTTTTAGCATGCTAATGCATTATAATCAGTGTATAATGAGCACTGAGAACAATCAGAGGTCACTTTCATTGCCATTTTGGTATTGGTAGATTTTGGCTGGTTTCTTTACTGTATCCTGTTTTCTCAGCAAGGTCGTTGTGACCTGTATCTTCTGCTGTCCCCCATCTCATCCTGTGACGAAGAATGCCTAACCTCCTGGGAATGCAGCCCATTAGGTCTCAGCCTCATTTTACCCAGCACCTATTCAAGACGGAGTCACTCTGGTTCAAACACCTCTGAAGCTATGCAGTTCATACGAACAGTTTAGTTTAATGCAAACAGTACTTGTCTGGTGATCACAGAAATAAGTCCCTGAAATTTGAATCAGTCTAGGGGAGAAAATTCTTCTTTGGATTTAAGAGAGTCCAGTCTTTCCCCACTAGACAAGAACAAGGAAGATAGCTACAGGCAGCCATCTTTCTATCAGGAGGAGAATTAACCTTAAAAGAAAGCCAGTAATAAAATGTGGTACATATACTGAAGAAGGAATTCATGAATTTTACAAGTACAATCAAAGACAACCAAGAAATTTTTACTTTTTCCTTCAAAAGCTAAGTGTAGTGTACCCACCCCCGACCCCGTAGTCTAAGTTAGAGAAGAATACTGCCTGCCTGTTTTTCCTTCCGTGCTCAGTGAGCCTTACCTGTACTCCCCAGTTTCACATTCCTTGAGGCTCAGTGAGTTCCTGCTTCACCTGCCCAGCACAGCTGCAAAGTTACAAGGTTGATACAGAAACATGGCTTCCTAAGGGTGTAGAACATACAGTATAGATAAATGTAAAAGACTGATCGCCGGGTGCTGTGGCTCACGCCTGTAATCCCAGCACTTTGGGAGGCCGAAGCGGGCGGATCACAAGGTCAGGAAATCGAGACCATCCTGGCTAACACGGTGAAACCCCGTTTCTACTAAAAATACAGTAAATTAGCCGGACATGGTGGCAGGTGCCTGTAGTCCCAGCTACTGGGGAGGCTGAGACAGGAGAATGGCATGAACCCAGGAGGTGGAGCTTGCAGTGAGCCGAGACTGCGCTACTGCACTCCAGCCTGGGCAACAGAGCGAGACTCTGTCTCAAAAAAAAGACCGATCAACTGCCTTTGTTCTTGCTTCTGTAAGTGTGCTTCCTGCATCACCACTGACTACTTAAAAGGTGGCTGCTTTCTTTGTCCAGGGCTCAGACTTCCCTGGATGCTAGTCCTACTAAGCCAGGTGATCACCTTTTAATAGACCTTTCGTGAACTCACTCTGTTCAGTCTCTCCTATCTCTGATTATCCCGCAACAGTACACCGTGGCATACTATACAGCCACAAAAAAGAATGAGATCATGTTCTTTACAGGAATATGGATGGAGCCAGAGGCCATTATCCTTAGCACACTAACGCAGGAAAAGAAAACCTAATACTGCATTTTCTCACTTATAAGTGGGAGCTAAATGATGAGAACACATGGACACAGAGAGGAACACACACTAGGGCCTATCAGAGGATGGAGGGTGGGGAGAGGGAAAGAGAGAGAGAGAGAGAAAAAAAAGGAAGCCAGTAGGGTTTATAGCAAAGAGGAGAATTTGCTTTATCAGACCTTGTCGACTACTGACATTTTGGGCCAGGTAATTCTTTGTGGTGGGTCTGTTTGGTGCATTGTAAGATGTTCAGCATCCCTGCCTTCTTTGCAATATATGCCAGTAGCACGCCCCCAACCTCAGTCATGACAATCAAAAATGTCTCCAGACAGGCAGGGCACGGTGGCTCATGCCTGTAATCCTAGCACTTTGGGAGGCCGAGGCGGGTGGATCACAAGGTCAGGAGATCGAGACCATCCTGGCTAACACGGTGAAACACCATCTCTACTAAAAATACAAAAAAAATTAGCCAGGCGTGGTGGCGGGCACCTGTAGTCCCAGCTACTCAGAAGGCTGAGGCAGGAGAATGGTGTGAACCCGAGAGGTAGAGCTTGCAGTGAGCTGAGATGGCGCCACTGCACTCCAGCCTGGGCGACAGAGCAAAACTCTCAAAAAAAAAAAAAAAGTCTCCAGACATTGACCAATGTCTTCTGCAGGGCAAAGTTGCTCTAAAGCAGTGCTGTAGTAATATAACATGAGCCACATATGTAATTAAAATTTTTTTTGTAGCCACATAAAATTAAAAGGTGAAATTCAAGCAATTTCTTTTATTTAATATTTAAAATGATGATTTCAGCTATAATGATAAATTATTGAGGTGTTTTACATTAACTTTTGTGTACAAAGTCTCTGAAATCTAGTCAGTATTGTATACTTGAAGCATATCTCAGCTCTCACTAGCCGTGTTTCAAGTGTTCAATAGCCACATGTGGTTAAAGCAACCACGTTAGACAGAAAAGCTCTGAAGCCACCAACACAGGGACTTACCATGCCTTTTATCTTACAGTTGAGTCCATGAATGTCCTTTTTTTTTTTTTTTTTTTTTTTTTTTAAGGACAATTTTGGTGTGATCGTCCGTTCCTGTTCCTTGTGGCTGAAAGTATCCTAATACAAGCCTACATGGGTGTTTCTGAAAATTAAAGTATTGAAAACCTCTAGTGGACATCTTTGCTAGCATTTCTTATTATACAAGCATCATTGTCTAATAGTGGCAGTAGCATTCCTTGTGTGGCTCTAAGGAGTTGCTTCTGTTTAGACAGCAGGGACACCTGCTTGCATGCCCAGTGCTTGTGCAGACATGGCTTCTTCATGAAGCCTTTTCTTGTCTATGAGCCATGCTTGATTCTCATTGCATTTTCTTGAGTCTTTTGGTCATGAACTTTATTGTCTGACTGCTAAGCCCTGGCCTCCCTCTTCCCCATATGCAGTAGTTCTTTGCTTGTGAGCACGTACCTTGGGCTAAGCATGTTTCAGGGTGGCAGGAATAGCAGAGGCAAAGGAGAGATGGGCTGTGTCATCAAAGTGAGTGAGCAGAATCAAGGCACCTTTCTTGACTACAGCTGGGAACTGCAGTAAAACCAAAGGAGGGCATTCTTGCAGAATTGTCAAAATCAGAAACTAACAGAAATTTACAAGGAAGTTGTTTCGGGAGATTTTTTTTTTTTTTTTTTCCAGATGCGGCAGGTTTGCTAATTGAAAACATTTGGGTGTTGAAACCCAGGTTTTTACTCTGAGAATGAGAAATGTTAGAAAATCCCATAGTATGATCCTCTTTCCCATTTTATAGATGAGAAAACTAAATTATAGAGAGGCTAGAAAATGAGCCCAAGTCTATGCAGTGTTAGTAACACATTGAGGAACATAACCTGTTCTCCTGGCTAACCAAATATTTCCACCTCAAAGTGCTGCCTCCTATATATTTTTGTTTGTTTGTTTTGAGATAGAGTCTCACTCTGTTGCTCAGGCTGGAGTGCAGTGGTGCTGTCTCAGCTCACTGCAGCCTCCACCTCCCGGGTTCAAGCAATTCTCCCTGCCTCAGCCTCTCAAGTAGCTGGGGTACAGGTGTGCATCACTGTGCCTGGCTGATTTTTGTATTTTTAGTAGAGATGGGGTTTCACCATGTTGGCCAGGCTGGTCTCGAACTCCTGATCTCAGGTGATCCACCTACCTCGGCCTCCCAAAGTGCTGGGATTACAGGCATGAGCCACCACACTCGGCCACCTGCCTCCTATATTTATTTAGAGTTTATTCAAATAAATTCTACGACGCCCCTTACCCAAGTGTTTTTAGTTACTTAAACATTTTCTTTTGAAATATATTTGGATATACATGAAAGTTGCAAAAATAGTGTAGAGAACCTCCATGTACCCTGTACCCAGCTTCCCCAATGGTAAGATATTGCATAGTCCTGGCTGGGCGTGGTGGCTCATGCCTGTAATCCCAGCATTTTGGGAGGCCGAGGTGGGCAGATAATGAGGTCAGGAGATCGAGACCATCCTGGCTAACATGGTGAAACCCCGTTTCTACTAAAAATACAAAACAAATTAGCTGGACGTGGTGGCGGGCGCCTGTAGTCCCAGCTACTCGGGAGGTTGAGGCAGGAGAATTGCTTGAACCTGGGAGGTGGAGGTTGCAGTGAGCCAGGATCTCGCCATTGCACTCTAGCCTAGGTGACAGAGTGAGACTCTGTCTCAAAAAAACAAAAACAAAAAAGCCACTCCTTCTGGCTTCAGGCAGAATCGAGAAGCATGAGAAAGCTGCCCTTATTGGCTGGCTCCTGCTGTTTGGTTCTCCCCTTGTCCCCTGACCCCACATAGGGATTCCTTTGTGCCTTGTCTTCTTCCTTCCTTCTTTGCCCCTCCTCGCCCAGGTTTCAAGGCTTCAATCAGACATGCTCTTTTCTGTGCAAGTCATTTAGACCCTTTCCTTTGCCAGGTGAGGCTGGATTAATGAGACAAGTAAATCCCTCAATTTTGAAATAAATTTGGCAGATTATCCCCAAGACATGCTGTGACTGTCACCTACTCCTTACTTTTCTTTAGGAATGAAGTCATTACAGCCTGACAGTGAATGGTGGGTATTTCTGGGATGCTGTGGGAGGCATATGGATGATATTCTTTTCATTTGAATTATGTAAAATACCTCTCGTTATTAATGGATGCCAATTGATCAGGTTTCTCCTGCTGATCATTCTGTTGGATGTCTAGGATGTGTGTGTGTGTGCATGTGTGACTCTGTTTGTGCGTGTGTTTACTGGGTGGTCCTGGGTGGTGGGGAGGCAACTAGATGCTTTATGAGAAATATAATGAGACTGTTTATCTTTAGTTTCCATGTTCGGGGAAGTTGTCTGTTTCAAGTTAAAGGATAAATGCTCAGGTCAAGCTAATCCCAATCATTTTCTTTTATTTTTTTCTGGGGCATTCTATTTGAGTTCAATCATCATTCCTTTTGAATTCATTCTGTTTTATTAAAAAGCAAATGCTCACAACTCTTCAGTCCTTATTGGGGAAAGTTTTCCTCCAGGCATGAAGGGGGCCTAAGGGTAAGGTGGTTGAAGTAGAAAGATCAGCACCATCTCACGGTCCAGAAGCACGGAGGGACAAGGAATGGCCTCCCTGGCTGTATCCTAACTCGTGAATAAACTTTTCTTAGGGTCTTTGTGTGTTTGCGTGAACTGGAATTCCAGCTCTGCCATAGCCCCTGCCCCCAGAGCACAGGGAGAATGGAAAGGCAGTGAATGATAGAGCTGCTTCTTAGGGCAGATTCTAATTTCTTTCTGTGAAGGCTGCCCTGAAATTCAAAGAAGCATTATTATTTCATCCAATTTAAAACCCTGCCCGATGCTGAATGGGCAAGAACCTAATTTCACCTTTGGAGGCAAATGGGAAGCTTTTTGTGCTGAAAGAAAGAAGAAAAGAGGATTCTGGAGGATAATTGAATGAAAATCCCTTTAAGGTGCCAGAAAACTTCGCCCTTCCAAAAGGGATGAAACGAGGTCAAAATATATTTGTTAAAAGTGTGGGGCTTGAAAGCCTTAATTATTTCTTTGGAAAGTCGTGTCTTTTAAAGGCTTAAACAAAAGCTTCAAGAAGGTAGAGGCTGGGAGAAATTGCCAATGGCTTTAGAAAAGGTGAAGCCCAAAGGAAAGCAATTACTGGTTAACAATGGTATATTAACAACGATTATTCTTCCAGATTGGGGGACCCTGCATTGGGGTTGGGATGTGATTTAGGAAGGTTGCCTGGTGGTCCTGCCCAGGTCTTTGCACAAGAAGATGCGGGATGGAGGAGTGACACGGTCAGACATGACTGAACAGGCTGGAAGGGAACCTGGGTTGGCTGATTAAGGAAGGGAAGAAATCATCCTTATTTCATATATTCTACAGAAAATATTATTTCTCTTGGGGCAGAATGGTGGGCTGCTGTAGTGAATGCTGTCTGGATTTAGACAGATGTATTCTTAATCTCCAATCCCTCACTTACTAGCCTCTTACTAGGCACCTCACTTACTTAGTAGCCTCACTCACTTAGGCACCTCACTCACTTAGTAGCCTCACTTACTAGGCACAGCCCTTTATCCTCCTCTTCCTTATCTGTAAAATGGGGAAAATATTCCCTGCCACAGATGGTGAAAATTAAATCAGGCTATTCCGGGCCTGATGCACAACAGGTGCTCTATAGGTGTGGGTTCTCTGGATCTCTTGTTTCTCCTCTGCTTGGTTTGATTTCTGGATAGGTTCCCTGTGGCATTTTAGGTGCTTGCTTTTGGATTTTCTGTGTCACAGTGAAGTTCACTCCCAGTGCTCCGTTTGGCCATCTGCTGTTGATCGCCAGGGGCAGTCACACTCTTCATCTCTTCCTTCAGACCCAGGGCTACCTCTGCACCAGCTCCCCTTGGGGGAGTTTCCAACTAGCAGAGGATCCAGAATCATTCCTAAGATTAACAAAATAGCTGGGCACGGTGGCTCATGCCTTTAATCCAAGGCGGAGGCCAAGGCGGGCAGATCACGAGGTCAAGAGATTGAGACTATCCTGGCCAACATGGTGAAACCCTGTCTCTACTAAAAATACAAAAAATTAGCTGGGTGTGGTGGCGTGCACCTGTAGTCCCAGCTACTCAGGAGGCTGAGGCAGGAGAATCAAGAGGTGTAGGTTGCAGTGAGCTGCTATCGTGCTACTGTACTCTAGGCTGGTGACTTGTAGAGTCTTGTAGAGCAAGACTACATCTCAAAAAAAAAAAAAAAAAAAAAAAGATTAACAAAATATTGGAAAGAGCTTGCATTCCTGCCTCCTTCATGTTCGCTGAGTTGCAGGCAGTATTTCCCTCTGCCCTGCAGACGAGGTGCAGGTGAGTTGGTTAAAACAATCCATTTTGCCCCTTTGGATTGTTTTGTGTCATGCAAACTTTCCCTTGACTGTTTCAGTTTGCATATTTATTCTGTTCTGAGATTCAACCAAGAGCTCTTCCTGGTTCCCCATCAATTGCTTTTCCTAGCAGGAACTGACAATCCAGCAGAAACCGCCCCTCAATGCCTTCCCCACCTCCTGTCTTGATTGACATAACCCTCTCAGACCCCGAACCAGTGAAGTGTGTGGGGGCTCCTGGCCAACCTAACTCTAGATTAATAATGGACAGTCAGGTCTATGGGTGGCGAGGAGTTGGGGAATCCCTTCTCAAGGAGCCCAGAGACCTCTTTGAAAGGATTACCAAGCCTGGTTAAAAACAGACACTCTTGGGGCCAGACATGGTGGCTCACGCCTGTAATCCCAGCACTTTGGGAGGCCGAGGCAGGTGGATCATGAGGTCAGGAGATCGAGACCATCCTGGCCAAGATGTTGAAACCCTGTCTCTACTAAAAATACAAAAAATTTAGCTGGGCGTGGTGGCAAGTGCCTGTAGTCCCAGCTACTTGAGAGGCTGAGGCAGGAGAATGGCATGAACCTGGGAGGCGGAGCTTGCAGTGAGCCGAGATCGTGCCACTGTACTCCAGCCTGGGTGACAGAGCAAGACTCTGTCTCAAAAAAGAAAAAACACCCTTGGGCTTGTCAAATTAGTGAATGTAAAGATTTCCCAAGGGTTTCAAAGAGTGGCCTGCCAGCCAGCTTTTGAGGAAACTGTTAATTCAGAGGCAGGAGCCTCTATCTGGTTTACTGGTTGGGAAAAAGTTTCTATAGCACTTGTAGGCTTTGCAGGCATTGGTCCTCTTTTTCTCCCCTTAGGAAGTCAAATAGAGTCTTCTGGCAAGAATTGGGCAAGAAATAGCAACCATTTCCTACTTTCTTAAATGGTCCAGTAAAGGGGGCTTCCTGGATGATGTGATTTTTAGCTCATTTGGGGAGGCCATGCACGTTATCAGAAATATGAACACAGAACTTGTCCTAGTGGATACGCTAGATTTCATAGTAATTAGGTGTTGGGCATTTTGACAGAGAGAAGAAAGGATGTTAGAGTAGTGGCAACAGCAGCTTGAATTTCTAATTATGTTTCCCCTTTTGGGGCCCAGGGGATACACGTCTTCAATTTCTTGCCTGATCCTTTTTTTTTCTAAATTGGTAGAACTCAGTTCCTGAGGCAGATGGGAGCACTTTTTAAGAAGATGGAATTTTCTAACAACCAGAGCTATCTCAAAAGTCATAAGCTTCCTGCCCCTGGAAATGTGCAAGCCGTGTCTGTCTGCAGAGCTGAAATTCCTGCGTTCTCAGGAGGCTGGGCAAATGCTAAGATGGAGGTTCTGAAATCTGATTACTGCACCAATCACTGTGGGAGAGAGTTAGTGATATATCTACTCTCAGACCCGGAACTACACAGAATCAAGATCTATTAAGGTGGGGTCCGAGAATTTACACTGTTTAACCCTCTCCAGGTGAATCTCCTGAACATATTGCTCTAAATTCCCTTTTAATCTGAGATCCTAAGAATACCAAATTTGGACTGAAACTAAAGCTTGGGCTAAAGCTTTCTAGGAATGCTCATCACCTGCGATGCTGGAACTGCTCTCTAGGTGAGCTCTGGGGTTTCCCTTGAGTGTGCAAGACCCTTCTCCTTGCTCCCAGCCTTCTCCCCTTTTCTTTGTCTCCTCTTCCCTTTCTGCACTTTCTTTTCCCTATCTCTCCTCCCTTTTGTCTCTCTAGGGTCAGTTTTTCTGCATGTTTTCCTGACTAGGTCCCCACTGCATTAGTGACATCAACCACCCCTGACCCTACACATCTGTAGGTGTGAAACCCTGTGTGCAAAATTTCCATGCAGCTCTCATCGGCCTGACCCCACCCAAGATAGCTGGGTAGGCCCTTGGGTGAAGACAAAAACCAGCCCAGTGGGAAAGGCTGCTGGGGTGGGCTGGCATGCACCTGAGGTTTCCTTCAAAGCTAGAGAGAAAAGGGTTAGCTTCTTATTTTTAGAAGTTCTCTTGAGCTCTAGTTCCTATGTAAATCAGTGTAAAACACTCTAGAATCAGAAAGGCCATGTGTGTTATTTTCTCCGAGAGCTTTAAATACAGGATGGTTTGGCCACAGACTTAGTCATAAAATGAAGGCTCCACAGAGGCTGACACAGGTGAACTTGAGTGCGGATCTGGGGCAGGAAATCAAGATACTTTGCTTTGTCGTTAGAAACAAATCCAGTAATGTTATTTCCATTAACTAATCAATTACTTGATTAACTCGTGTTCATCATACACTTATTGAGTGCCTACTAAATGCCAAGTACCAGTTGAGGACTAGGAGGAGAGAGAAAACATCTGCTCTCAAAGATGCGAGCCTCGCAAAGGGGAAAAAAACAGATGAACAGACAATTCTGAGGTGCAGAGAATGTGAAGATTGTATCACTGACTTCAAAAAGCACAGACCCTGACCAGTCTGGGGGTTGTGGTGGTAAGGACAGTTGTCTGTCTTAAAGCCAATCCTCAGGGCCTGGTGGTGTATGTCACTGTCTGTGGCCCTTGCCTCAATGAACATACATGACACAGCAAGGTCCCTACTCAAACAACAGCAGCAGCAACTTAGCAATTATATGAATATGTTGCCTCCAAAATGATAGATTTTTCTTTTCTTTCTTTTTTTTTTTTCTTTTTTTGAGACAGAGTCTCGCTCAGTCGCCCAGGCTGGAGTGCAGTGGCGCGATCTTGGCTCACTGCAAGCTCCGCCTCCCGGGTTCACACCATTCTCCTGCCTCAGCCTCCCGAGTAGCTGGGACTACAGGTACCCGCCACCACCCCCGGCTAACTGTTTTGTATTTTTTAGTAGAGATGGGGTTTCACCTTGTTAGCCAGGATGGTCTCGATCTCCTGACCTTGTGATCCACCCGCCTCGGCCTCCCAAAATCCTGGAATTATAGGTGTGAGCCACTGCACCCGGCCCCAAATGACAGATTTTTCTAAAACAACATTGAGTAGCTGTGTGGTATTGTAAAAGGACAAGAGAATTTGAAGTTAGACCTATTTGACCTCTGCAAACTGAGGGGTCTTAGGAAATTCACTTTATCTTCCTGTTGTCAATTTTCCTACCTGAGAAACAAGGATTCCTCAGGGGTGAAAGTCTAAATAAAGTAAAGGAAAGGAAATTGCCTGGCGTGGGTGGTACATATGAGACACTCAAGAAAGGATGTTTACATTTTTGGCGGGGCGCGGGGGCTCACGCCTGTAATCCCAGCAATTTGGGAGGCGGAGGCAGGCGGATCACGAGCTCGGGAGATCCAGACCATCCTGGCTAACATGGTGAAACCCCGTCTCTACTAAAAAATACAAAAAAATTAGCCGGGCATGGTGGCGGGTGCCTGTAGTCCCAGCTACTCGGGAAGCTGAGGCAGGAGAATGGCGTGAACCCGGGAGGTGGAGCTTGCAGTGAGCCGAGATCGCACCACTGCACTCCAGCCTGGGTGACAGAGCGAGACTCCGTCTCAAAAGGAAAAAAAAAAAAAAAAAAAATACCACAACTCAAAATACTAGACTGCATAACCAGAACTGGCTTTGCCAAAAATTGAAATGGGAAATAAATTGGCACAGGCTATCAATAATTCAACAAGTAAATTAAATTTAAAATCTGCATTTCCTGGACCAGGCGTGGTGGCTCACGCCTATAATCCCAGCACTTTAGGAGGCCCAGGCAGGCGGGTCACGAGGTCACAAGATCGAGACCATCCTGGCTAACACAGTGAAACCTCGTCCCTACTGAAAATACAAAAAAATTAGCTGGGCGTGGTGGCGGGCGCCTGTAGTCCCAGCTGCTCCGGGAGGCTGAGGCAGGAGAATGGCGTGAACCCGGGAGGTGGAGCTTGCAGTCCGCCGCGATCGCACCACAGCACTCCAGCCTGGGCGACAGAACGAAACTCCATCTCAAAAAAAAAAAAAAAAAAAAATCTGCATTTCCTGGATAAAATGGACAACAGAACAAATAGTTTTGGTGACTTCTGGAACAATCAACATCCAGTGCAGTCTCAGAGGCCTCTGGAGTGCTGGAACCATCGAGGGCAGCTATGAACAATATGCTATCACTTCTCTCATCCTCTCATGACAAGGTACATGTGAAAACAAGTATTGGCATCAGTAAGGTCCCATAAACGTAGAGGGTTATTGGTTACAATCAGCAGAACAATGGACAGGAAATGCATTTCTTTCTTTTTCTGTCATTTTACTCAATAAGAATTTGGAAGCTGCTCAGTAAAGGCTCCTGAGCAATTTAGCTGTTAGTGTGGCCCTGCTAAAAACGAACCAAGCTGGCAAAGAACAGGGCTATACAATGTTCATGGCATTTTCATGGCTCTTCAAGGTGAATTGAATCTGGATTTGGTTGATTGTCTAGGAATGACAGTAATTTATGTTGACTGTTGTGTGGTTTCTATGTGGCTGGGCTAACAGCATTCTCTGGGATGATGGGCCATATGTGGGTAATGAACTGGTTACCACACTGAACTCTACAGTGGAATGGAAACTCCCTGGTTGTCTGTCACACACCTAGGAGTGCAGGAGAAGAAGACGGGGAGAAGAGAGATAGGCAGAGATGATTTATCATTGCAGCGTCATGGGGAGATTGGCATAAGCCTTTGGGTTCACTGAACTGGTCCACAGGAGAGAGCCAACTTTTGAATTTACTCTTTTAGCACCATCTTTAATGAACGGGCTTTTAAGGGTTAGTGCCTTTGAGGGAGGAGTGCATCTATACGAAGGATATGGATGTGGCAAGGGAATTGCCTTGGGCGTGTAGGATACACACAGGCTCATGTGGTAGAACAGTACTTGCTTCCAAGATGGCAGCTTGGGCTCTGCATTAGCTCTGATGGTGTGTTGACAACAGGTCCTCATTCACTTCAGTGGGGCAAAAACGAGGGGCTCGGTTCCTAAAGTTACATAAAAACAAGAGAAGTGATATGGTGCAGTGAGTCTGCATTAGTTTGCTAGGGCTGCCATAACAAAATACCACAGACTGAGTGGCTTAACCAACGGAAGTTTGTTTTCTCACAATCCTTGAGGCTGGGAGTCCAAGATGCCGGTGTGGGTAGGTCTGATTTCTCCTGAGGCCTCTCTCCTTGGTTTGCAGATGACCGCCTTCTCACTGCATCTGCACACAGCTTCTTCTCTGTACACACACACATTCCTGGTTGTCTCTTTCTCTTCTATAAGGACACAAGTCTCGTTGGATTATGAGTCCCACCCTTATGAACTCATTTAAGCTTAATTGTATCTTTAAAGACCTTATCTCTAAATACAGTCACTTTGGAGATTAGAGCTTCAACATATGAATCTTGCAGGGACACAATTCAGCTCATAACAGATTCTCAAAAGATTGTCTTCACAAAGGTTTCTCCAGTATGTAATAAGATTTTCTCTAGTTCATGACAAAATGAGTAGAATAAGTGTCTGGTCCTTTACTCAGTTAAGCTTAACTAACCCTAATCTCTCCCTACACTTCCATTTCTAATGACACACTTCCTCTAATTTCTTTTGGCCAAAATTCAAATGTCCTGCACACACCAAGATTCAAATAGTCTATGTCTGCCAAACTCTTGTCATGCCTTCCTCATCCCTGCTCTCACAGTGTAGGTAGGGAGAGAGCACACACACATGCACACGTGCACACATGCACACACACACACTCCTTTCTCAGTAAGGGCAGTGACTTAGTTACCTCTTTTGGTGCCAACGCGTCTTTCTTTGAATGTTGGTGACAGTGGATGGCAGTGTCTGATTGGACATGAGGCTTCTCCCTAAGTGCTTTTAATGAGGCACCCAGAGGCTTCAGAGAAAAGAGGGCTTCTTTAGGGTACAGTGGAGCAGAGACATGGGGTTGGCATCACTACCAAGCTTCAGCCATCAGAAGGAAGCCAACCCTATGGTACCTGGCCCGAAGACTCTCATTTGGATTTATCTAGAGTCCAGCACCCCACAGGGCCCATGGCTTGGTCTTTCAGAAACAAAAGGCTATGAATAAAGACTGATATAGCTGTTTTCGCTAAAAAACTCAATAAGCTTTGGAGCACAATTGTGTTGCTTTGATATGTTTCCAGCAGCATTTTGCATGAAAAGAAGAGGGGACAATTTCTTTTGCTTAGCCAACCAGGTGAAGGAGTTCAGTAGAGACGGTTCCACCCAGTGCAATTGGCAGTGATGGCTGGTAGGCCTGGTGGTCCCCAGCACGGAATGCATCCAATATGGTGATGCAGGAAGCACTAGCACTGGGCAGGAGTGGTTCATCTGTGGTCAGTGGGTGCAGGGCAAGATCCAAGGGAGGTGGCCTGGCTTGCAGTGTTGGCTGCCCTTGGACACTCCTGAAGAAGTAAGGATGTTGTCAGCCATTTGCTTTATTAGGGGAGGATACATGATAGGTTTCTTGGGCCTCCCTAAAACAGTTGGGTCAAGCTGGGAGTCCCCAGCATATCAGGTTTGAGTAGGAAAAAATAGCTAAATATGGCTTGTTATTTTTGACATGTGCATATTTTATATGCAGGGCTTGTGTGGTCTTTGGAAAGTGATAGGTACAAAAGGATCACTTTCTGTCATCATCACTAATCTGGGGTTCATGGAGGAGGTGAGATTTCAGGAGTTTTTTGGACGATGGCAAAGCTGTATGGGCTAGCAGAAGAAAGGCATTCGGGACCCCAAGCGTGTTCTAGAGAGTGCAACCTTTTTCAGCCACACCTCTGCAGTCTCAAGCTCTGTGGTGATCCCGACTGTGCATTGCTCTGTATTTGTTCATTTTGGAGTCCCTTAGAGATGATTCAGTTAAAACAAGGACATCCTGTGTTCATCCTTGGTCTTTGGGGATTTGGTGGGTCAAGAGGTAGAAGTTGTCACTCTTCTATTTCCCAGTGCTTGGGATAGCGAATCACGAAGATGTTCACTCCTTCCGTGCCCTTTCCTGGGAAGCCATGGAGTTTCACACTAATAGCAGCTGCTGTCTGTCATTTCACCGTCACATGGACGGTATCTTTAATTGAGACAGCTACCCAGTGGTCTTTTAGAATGAGGTTGAAGTCAAAGATTTCTGACTGTTTCTCTATTAAGAACCATTTCATTCAAGATTATTTGCCTGTTGGTCCTGTGTTTAGAAACACTTTGTTCACTAAACACAGTAGTTGGCTAAGTAATCCTTACTTTCCTTTTTATTTTAGTAAATGATACACTTATTCTCTGCAAGGCTCTGGTCTTTGTGATTTTGCCAGTGATCCCAGGTTGTGTCAATTCCGTGCTGGACCAAGGCAGAGAAATGTGATGATTCAGCCAGCCTGGGCCATCCCCTGTGAGCCAGTGCATGGGTTTTATTAGCGTTTTTGGAATGCTGAAAGGACTTAAGAGCATTGTCTTCCCTTTAAGGAGCTCTGAGGCCTTAGACCCACAGAATGGGAACCATTCCTTGAATGTTTTTGAAGTTGTTCTGCTGTGTGGTCTGAGTGAGGGAGAGGACAAAGAGTAGAGAACCATCTGCGTATCCCTTTTGGGGCCCGCCATGGTGGAGTACCTTCGTGGCATACTCGTGGCATTGCCAAAATATTTGGAGGCTTGGTTGGCACGCCTGCCGATCTTGGCCTTGAACCCACTTACAGTGCGCGAGGGTATAGTGGCTGCTCCTTGTGTACAGACACGGGTCACTCTGTCCCTTCTCTACCAGGGACACTGTGAGCCGGGTGAGGGGCGAGGCAGATGGAGGAGGGAAAGAAGCAAAGTCAGGCAGGAGAGGCAGCAAGACAGGGCATGTGAGGAGCAAAGCCCCGAGCGGTTGCCAGGGAGAAAGAAGAAAGACTTTCATGCTGACATTGTTTTCAAATAATTGCAGTTACTGAGAAAGAAACCACAGCTGATGACAGCAAATTATTGAGCCACTGAGATTCAGAAATGCGTGTAATGAGCGGAGAAAGCTGTGTGAGTCCACACCAGAGAGGGGAAGAGACAGAGAGAGGAGAGAAAGAGAGAAGTGGGGAGGGAGGGAGCAAGAGAGAGAGAGAGAGAAAATTCCAGTGGGGGAGGTAGTTGCTACTGAAGTGTTCATCCTCCCTTGTGTTAGACCAGAGTGCTTATACCTTTTCTTTGCTTTTCTCTTCTACTTTTGGGAAAACAAATGTTGTATAAATGCCGGGCAAAGGGATGATTCATAACCCAGGTGGGTTGGAGCAGGAGAGCAAGAGATTTCATCACACTACTCAGAACAGCATACAATTTAAAACTTAGGAATTATTTTTTTCCTGAAATTTTTCAGTTATTATTTTTGGATTGCGGTTGACCGCAGGTGACTCAAACTACAGAAAGTGAGTGTATAATGAAAGGATGGGAGGACTACTATATATCTATAGATCTATATCTATAGCTATACCTATATGTATCTACTTACACAATACAGATATATATATACCTATATATATCTATCTACTTATACAATTACAGGACAAAATACATGGCTTATGTTTCATGGTTTACACAGGTGATTTATTGCAGGTGTAACAATTCCAGTACATGTCCCGCAGTTGTGAAATTCCTGTTGTTTGCCTCCATGGCGGTTGGGAGGTGGGAGCACGTGTCCTCCCCAGCCTTGTTCCATGCCCTGCTCATTGCTTCTGTTTGTGGAAGAGCAGGGTGGCTTGTCAGGAACAAGCAGCTCCGCTTTCTGGGTCACATGCTACACAGCCAATGACTCATACAGCAGGTGCCCTGATTGCTTGCCAGAGAGCTGCTAGATCCCCAATCTACTCCTTCTCTCAGGGCAGTGGCTATCTCAGGGAATGCCTGGTCGGCAACAAGGTGGAGAGAATGCAGAGTGGAGTGAGGAGCCCACCGATGCTTTCCTCCAGGCCCTGGAGAGCCTGGGGTCTGAAGAAGAGCCCAGAGGCCCATGTGTGCTACCATAAAATTCTAGGAATGCTCCATCTGCACTGCAGGCCTGAGAATACCCAGTGTGACAGCGCTGAAAACATTCCTGGTTTATGCTTCTTAGTACCAGTCTGTAAAAATAACAGTCCAACTGCATGAGATCATGGGGAGTTTGTGTGGGGCCAATGCTGTGGGCCTAGTCCATGCTGACTGGCATTTGGAGGCTGGCACTCTGGGACTTGTTGGTTTGGGAAGGGGAAGGGATCAGAGGGTAGGAGTGGAGCTAGGGAGTGGGAGTAGAAGAAAGAGAATGAGAAAAAGGATGAATAAGCCAATCTTAGCAGGAGATGTCCATCAGTTAAGGAGTAACAGGGAAGGGTGGATAACATTACCATTTATTGGGCATCTACCATGTACCAGATAATGTTTATATTTTTTCTTATTTTATCCTCTCTACAATTAACTAGCATTTTAAGCCCAGTTTTTCTCCAATGGAGAAAACCATGTCGTAGATATAGTAAGTAATTTGACTGAAGGCTGTTAAGGGGGTAGAGACAATATTCAGCCCGAGGTTTTTCCCACCCCAAAGCCTGGGTGATTGTTGTTATGCTGTAGGATTTTCACGTTAGGAAGAAGTCAGTTTCATCACGAGTGCACATCTCCAGCTGGAATTTATGTTGCTGTGCGGAGCTGCTTTAGCTGATTTTATTTGACTGAACTCAACGGTTGTTTTAGGAGCCCTGGGATGAAGCTTTGCTCTCTCCTTTCCAGGCACGAGTGATTTGGGATGAGCCATATGCACAAACGTGATGGCTGTTGGGTCAGGTTGTTAGGGACCAGTGGTCAATCTCTTAGAAAATACTCTCAGCCTCTTAGAAAACACCCCTGAGGAGAGGGTAATCCAGACTCAACTCTGAGGGACAGAAATGTCCCCACCAGTCCCCAGGTTCACCATAGGAAGAAGGACCACTAGTATCATTTGTGGGGGCACCCCTTCACTTGGGCAAAATTCAAAGTAATTTAAAAACTTGATTCAGTTGCACCTCTATTTTTCAATAAGAATATAGAAGCTATGGACTATCTTCTATTTCTCAGATGTTTTAGATGCATGGTGTATTTTAATTTTCACAACCCCATTGAGAAGGTGGAATTAACTCTATTTTATGGAGGAAGAAGCAGAGGCTCAGAGAGGATATTAGCTGCCCAGAACCAAACTATGACTAAGTTGTTGTTTTGAGGTTTAGACTCATTCATTCAGTCTGATTTTAGAACTTTTTTTGCCCACTAATGTCTAGCGCATTTCCAGAGGGACCAGGGAGGCCCCTGTCTCATTAGGCACACTGGGTGTGCTCTGGTTAAAACAGGACCCAAGGTGGTATTTATTACCAACTTAATAAATTATGTTGAGAATTTATTTAAAAGCCCTGTATAATCCAGCTGTTGAATGACACTGTTCCTTAAATGGAAAACAAAGATCTTTTCTCTCTTCATAGAAAGTGGCTCACATTTTTACAAACAAAATTATGTGTTTTATAACAGCTTTCTTGAGAGAATTCACACACCATTCAACTTACCCATTGAAAGTGTAAAATTCAGTGGTTTTTACTACATTCGTAAGGGTGTGCAACCCTCACCACCACTAATGAATATTTTCATTTCTGCAACAAAATTACATTTTTAATCAGATAAAGTAAATTAACGTTACATAAAACTGAGAAACAGAGGAGGATCTTTCCCGATTGTACTGGCTCCATTTAACGTTTATCATTATTGCCACACTTTCCAGTCTTTATTTACCAAAGATGCAGTCAGCTAGTTCCAATCATCTGTGCGTATTGTTTTATGTCTGCTTTTTTAAGTTGACATTTTCCATGTTGTTACTTTGCATTTTTAATGGCCCATAATATTCTCTCACATTGATGTGCGATAATTTACGAACCCACTGCCTTTTGCTGAACCATTAGGGTTTTTTTTTCTCTATCATAAATAATGTTGCAGTGAACATCTTTGCACACGAAGCTTATTTCCCCTGTTGAATATATTTCATTGAGCTGTAGTTCCAAGAGTTGGCTTGCTGGGTTAAAGGGTATGAATGTTTTATATCCCTCTCTCTCCTCCCCCATGTTTATTTCCAGAGAGGTGATACAATTTCAAAAAAAAAAAAACCGATATAGCATACATATATATATTATACATAAAAAGTCATTTAATGTTACCAAGGTTTTGGGTTCATTATGTAAATCAGAGACAGGCAAAATCTGTGAGGTCAAACGTCACGCATTTCTTGAGAGCCAGGAACGATTGTCCTTTATGTGTCCCACCTGGTGACTTAAATAACTTTACCATTTTCCTTAGAAAATTATTCCCATGGAAAATGATTCCCTCAACCTCCTGACCTTTTATTGGTTGCTGTCAGCCTGGGGCAACACTTTGTTTCCAGCTGTTCTTAAAAGCCACTTCTTTAGCATTTAACCCTTTGAAGGCCCGCAGGGGTGAAGAAGGGTGGGTGAATGGCAGGGGCGGGGGTGGGGGGTTAGGAGGGTGAGCGGGGCAGAGAGGGCTAGGAGGAGGGAGGGGGAGAATCCTTGTACATTTGCACCGCTATGCCTTCTGGTTAGGGTGTGCTGTGGCATCCTGCTACAAAAGCCAAACCCAGGAGATACACATGGTGGCTGGAAAAACGACAATATCCTCAACTTGCTCTGTTGCAAACAGCAACAATTCAGGAAGCTCTGATGCCATTAATGTGCACATGAGAGCAGCTATTAGTAGCCAGAGTGATGCTGAACGACTGAGAGAGAGACAGAGGCTTTTTAGGGCTCAGGAGTATTCACCCCGATGCCTTACCTTCCCAGAAACGTTGTGAACTTCAGGATTTGTGGTGTGCTTAGACGTCACCAAAATCCCTACTGGATTCATAAAATTCTGTATCAGTTAAGATGCTTTTGGCTAGAAAGCTGTAGAAAATCCAAATCAAACTGGCTTAAAAGATAACAAGAGTTTTCATGTTGTTGAAAAGTCTAGAGGCAGGGTTGACACTTAGCAAAGCTTGATCTGGAAGCTCAGGATGACACTGAATAGTTTTCTTTCTTTCCCCTCCACTTTCCATTGTGTCAGCTACATCCAAGGCTGGCTCCCCATGTGGTCACAAGACAGTTGCCGGTTGGCGGGGAATGTGTGCTTTCTCGTTCATGTTCAGTAGGAGACAGGTTATTCTTTCTCTCAACCATGGAGCATAAGTGCTAGAATTCACTGCACCTGGTCAAACTTAGGTCAAATGCCCGTTTCTGAATGAATTTTTTTTGTATGCGTGATGATGATGTTTCTTACACATTTTTTAAATATCAGAAGTAATTAAATACGTTCATATAAGTAATTTAGAAAGTAAATCGTGTTTATATTTATTTGAGATACATGTGATGTTTGTATTTATTTGAGATAGATGTGATTATTTTATATACGCATACACACAGTGAACCAATTTTTTTTTTTTTTTTTTTGAGATGGAGTCTTGCTCTGTCGCCCAGGCTGGAGTGCAATGGCGCGATCTCAGTTTGCTGCAAGCTCTGCCTCCTGGGTTCATGCCATTCTCCTGCCTCGGCCTCCATAATAGCTGGGACTACAGGTGCCCGCCACCATGCCCAGCTAATTTTTTGTATTTTTAGTAGAGACAGTGTTTTACCATGTTAGCCAGGATGGTCTTTATCTCCTGACCTCATGATTCATCTGCCTCGGCCTCCCAAAGTACTGGGATTACAGGTGTGAGCCACTGCGCGTGGCCCACTGAACCAATTTTTGTGTTGAGAGGGTGAGGCTACTGATACGTGAATCATGGTTTAGACCAAACACGGCCCACTCGTGGAGCTGGGGCTGGGATCAGTCCCATTCAAACTGTGAGACTTCAACATTGGGAAGGCAGCTAACAGCACCTCCTATAATTCCTGTGGCAACCTCCCGGAGAAGGAATCACCCCATCTTTCCTTGAACTGCTTAAGTGACAAATTTATGTGATAAATCATTCTCTTTCCCCAGAATACAGTCAGCCCTCCCTATCTGAGGGTTCCGCATCCACAGATTCAAACAACAATAAAAATAATAAAAATACAGTATAACAACAATTTACATAGCATTTGTATTCTCTCAGGTATTATAAGTAATATAGACCGTGGCTCACGCCTGTAATCCCAGCACTTTGGGAGGCCGAGGTGGGCGGATCATGAGGTCAGGAGTTTGAGACCAGCCTGGCCAATATGGTGAAACCCCGTCTCTACTAAAAATACAAAAATTAGCTGGGCATTGTGGCGGGCACCTGTAGTCCCAGCTACTTGGGAGGCTGCGGCCGAAGAATTGCTTGAACCCAGGAGGTGGAGGTTGCAGTGAGCCAAGATTGTGCCACTGCACTCCAGCCAGGGAGACAGAGCAAGACTCCGTCTTGGAAAAAAAAAAAAAAGTAATCTAGAGATAATTTTAAGTATTTGGGAGGATGTGCATAGGTCATATGCAAATACTACACCATTTTACATAAGAAACTTGAATATTATAAATTTTGGTATGAGGGGGACCATCCTGGAACAAACCCCCTGCGGATACCAAGGGAAGACTGTATGTGTATATTTGGAGCATGTGCCCCTGATTCCTGAAAGATAATAAGGAAAAATGGATTCTACAGACGCAAATTTTTCTAATGAGACAGAATTGAGTGACCAACAAATATGGCTAAGAAACATGAAGAGGATTATTGGGATATTGAATGACAAGCATGAACTGATGGGCTTCCCAGTAGCTTGTGAAAACTAGAGGCCTGACCTTCAGGGTGACTGCTGTGTGTGTGTCTCCCACTGGGTTAGCCGGCCCTTCATGCCCTCCCCAGAGCCACTGTGAGGGAGTTGGAGGAACAGGAGACAGGAGTAGGTGACACTGGGTTCCAGAAGCCTCCAAAGGAGCTGTTCTGCAGAAAGGACCTGGTTCAGGATCTGCCCCAAGAACGCCCATCACTCCCTTGTTTTCTAGACTTTCTTCCACTGTCAGAGGCCTTTGAACCAGAGCAATGCCATCTTGAATAGGAGCTGGGTAAAATAAGGCTGAGACCTCTACTGGGTTGCATTCCCAGATGGGTAAGGCATTTTAAGTTACAGGATGAGATAGAAGGTCAGCACAAAATACAGATCATAAAGACCTTGCTGATAAAACAGCTTGCCGTAAAGAAGCCAGCCAAAACAAACCTACCAAAACCAAGATGGCGACGGGAGTGACCTCTGGTCATCCTCACTGCTACACTCCCATCAGCGCAAGGACAGTTTACAAATGCCAGGGCAAGTCAGGACGTTACCCTATATGGTCTAAAAAGGAGAGGCATGAATAATCCACCCTTGTTTAGCGTATAATCAAGAAATAACCGTAAAAAACGGGCAACCAGCAGCCCTAGGGGCTGCTCTGTCTGCCAAGTAGCCATTCTTTTACTCCTTTAGTTTCCTAATAAACTTGTTTCACTTCATTGTATGGACTTGCCCTAAATTCTTTCTTGCACAAGATTCAAGAACCCTCTCTGGGGGTCTGGATCAGGACCCCTTTTCCTGTAACACTACCACCCAGTTGGGCATGTCCTGGGTGCCACATGAGGTGCGTTTGTCACAATAGCTGTTGAATTCTCTTTCTGGACTAAAAAGGACACTTGAAGTTGGGCCGGAGCAGAAGTGCTCAGACTTGACCAGGTGTGGCCTGCGTATGGCAGGCACAGGGACAGCTGAAAGGCAGTGTCCAGGGGAAGACAGAACGGGGAGCCCAGGAGACAGCTGGGAGTGGGGATCAGCTGAAGGGCTGGATATGGAGGTGGCTTTTGGGTGGATGAACCTGGAGATCCAGTAGTAAGTGGACTTGAGGAAAGTTCTAGAACAACTCCCAGAGCTGCAGGGGCACTGTGCAGGGTGTCTGCAGCCTGAACGTGGAGTCCTTCTGAATGGAAGCTGCCCTTTGCTGCTTCGGGAGCCTTTGATTATGCCCAGAGGAACAGGAGGCTTTGGAGGCCTGCAGAGTAGGAAACTGCCTTCTCTACCCATCCTCTTGCCAGTGGGCTGCATGATCCTGGGAAGGCGCTTCCCCTTTCCAATCCCAATTTTTTTCATTTGTTGGGATCCATTAACTGAGTGAGAGAGTCGGTGGTTGATTTCTGAGGTCTGCTTGAAAATTCTGCAAGCTGGAGGCTTCTCCTAAGGAGTTAATTGTTAATTCAAGTGTAAACTGAGGATGGCGTTAAGTGTGACCTCCTCCTGGGTTATTTGCATTTTATAATGCACTCCTAGGAGACCAAAATTCCTAGAAGATCCTAAAAGAATAGTGGTTTGGGTGTGTGGGGGTAGGGGGGGAGAAAGAGAGGAGTGAAAGGGAGAGAGTTCTTTGTTTAAAATACTTTAAATCGACAGAGCAAGACTCTGTCTCAAAAAAAAAAAAAAACAAAAACAAAACACTTTAAATCTGAAATCTATCCCTGCTATATGGAAGGGTGAGGATTTTCTGAATCGTCTGGGATGCTCAGACCCTAGTAATACTCATGGTGGGATGTGCAGGAACTATTTTGAGTATTTTATTTAGCTACAGTAGTTCTATATGAACTAATTGAAATGCCAGATGTCGACTCAGTGTGATTTTCCACTTGATGATATTTGGAATTCTGGGGGTGGAAAGCAATAGATGGTGCAATAGATTAGGTAACACTAGGCTCTTTAGTAATAAGAGGTCACCTCTCTGGCTAGATTTGGCTTTGGTTCTCTCATTTCCCATCTGTTATCCTTGCAACAGGGCCCAACCAATGCTCTCCAGAACATACGCTCCTTCAGGCTGAGACTTGTCTGGAGCTGTCATCTAGAGCCTGGAAGATAAGAGGTGCTCAATAATTGTGGCTGAAGTTTGCCATTATCAGCTCTGTCTTGTAGATAAGACAACTGGGACTCTAAGAAATTCACTTGGCTGGACAGTGGCCAGTTCAGGTGGCTCCTGGGCGTGTTGGTCAGAAAGCTCAGGTTTCCTCTCTGGCCTCCCAGGCAGGTGGTCTCGTAGTCTAAGGACAGGCTGAGTTTGCCCTCTGCTGCATAGTTAGGGGCCTGAATAGGGGCTTTACTTTTCCTCCAGCTCTCAGGCTCCAGCCTGGCTGCCTGGCTGTCCAGCATTCTGGTCAGAGGCTGCTGGAATTGGCAGCCTTTTAGGAGAAAGTTTGTGAGACTGAAAGCAAACTACCTGCCTCTCATCCCAGCACCTCCCACCCTGCTTTCTCAGAAGTGAATAAATTGAGCTTGGCACTTCAAAGAAAACCACCGACAGTATGTGTTGGCAATGATAACATTCAAGCTTTAAAGCAAAAATTAGAATTTTGGAAAACATATTCATTATCATGAGCTTGACAGGTTACCAGCACTTAAAGACCTTTCTGATGAGATTGGTAGTGATACCAACAGATGTGACTTTTTTGATATTGTATAATGAAATATGTTAACATTTGGATGACTTGTGTAACTGTGAACTGATATTTCCCAAATGACTAATGAATGATTCTACAAAATCATGCATGGATAAAAGATCTATTCAAACTGGATGGTGGATTTTTAGGGAACAGTGAAAAGCTCTTCAATATAATTTTGGATTCCACATTGCAAATAACCTTTAAAAATTACCACTTACTGAGTTTCGGTGTAGTAGCAAAGAATATATCAAATTATCTGCAATTATTAAATAATTTCTCCCTCTCCCAACTAAGCATCTTCATTTACTTCAACCAAAATAATATATTACAACAGAACACAGAAGCAGATGCAAGAATTCAACTGTCTTAAGCCAAACATTCAAAAGAGTTGAAAAAATGAAAAATATTGCTGCTTTCTCATTAATTTTTTGGAAATTATAATTTTTTATAAAAAATGTTATTTGTGTTAACATGTAACGAGTTTAAAATTGTTAGCTTTAGGCCGGGCGTGGTGGCTCACGCCTGTAATCCCAGCACTTTGGGAGGCTGAGGCCGGTAGATCACGAGGTCAGGAGATAGAGACCATTCTGGCTAACACGGTGAAACCCCATCTCTACTAAAAATACAAAAAATTCAGCTGGGTGTGGTGGTGGGCACCTGTAGTCCCAGCTACTCGGGAGGCTGAGGCAGGAGAATGGTGTGAACCCGGGAGGCGGAGCTTGCAGTGAGCCGAGATTGCGCCACTGCACTCCAGCCTGGGCGACAGAGCAAGACTCCGTCTCAGAAAAAACAAAAAAAAACTTTCTCAGTTTTGTTTTCTAACATGGAAAATATTGGATATAATAAATGTAAGCAAAAGCTTTTTAGGATGCTAAGTTATTTTTAAGAGTATAAACAGTACCCTACCCCCTGCCAAAAACTTTTGAATTGCTGATCTAAAATATACAAAGAATTCCTACAAAGCAACAAGAATAAGACAGTATCCCAACAGAAAAAATGAGCAAAGGATGCAAACAGGTAATTTACGAAAAGAATAAACAGGCATACAAAGAAAGAGTTGTTCAGATTATTAATCAGAGTGCAGATAAAAATGTGACACATTACCTTATACCTACTAGGCTAGCAAAACATAGAAAGCCAAATAATGACAAGTATGGTTGGGGTTTGAGGACAGAAAAACCCTCCTGTATAGTTGGTAGGAGTGAGAAAAGTATAGTAGTGATTCTGAAAGCATTCTAATAGTAGTTATTTCAGTTAAATATGCATAGTTTTTTTTTTTTTTTTGAGATGGAGTTTCGCTCTTGTTGCCCAGGCTGGAGTGCAATGGCACAATCTTGGCTCGCTGCAACCTCCGCTTCCTGGGTTGTGCCTCAGCCTCCCGAGCAGGCATGCGCCACCATGCCCGGCTAATTTTGTATTTTTAGTAGAGACGGGGTTTCTCCACGTTGGTCAGGCTGGTCTCGAACTCCTGACCTCAGGTGATCTGCCCACCTCGGCCTCCCAAAGTGCTGGGATTACAGGTGTGAGCCACTGCGCCCGGCCTTGCATAGTTCTTATGACTCAGCAATTCCATGTTTGGATGTATGAACAAAATAAATTGTCATGCACAAGTCATTTGGTGTGTGTACAGATGTTTATTCTCCCTACTTGCAGGGACAGAGATCTGAAGCCTCCTGGGAGCCCATCACTAGTGAGTGGATTGGGAACACGTAAATGAATGCTACCAGATGTACCCACACCATGGATATATCCCAAAGAAAGTGCTACAAGAAATGAGAGGAAACAAGTAGAAGCAATCTGCAGCATGATATTGTTTATGTAAATTAAAATTACAGTCATACAAAGCAATTCATGTTTTGCAAGAATACAAATTAAAGAATTTACATTGCATTGGTTTCCTAGGGCTGTTAGGAACTGCCACTCACTGGGTGGCTTAAAACAAAATAAATTACTCTCTCATAGTTCTGGAGGCCAGAAGTCCAAAACTGAGGTGTCGACATGGTTGGTTCCTTCTGGGCCTCCGAGGAAGAATCTGTTCCATGCCTGTCTCGTGGCTTCTGATGGTGCTGGCAATTCTTGGTCTTCCTTGGCTTGTAGATGCATCACTCCAGTCTCTGCTTCTGTCTTCCTTCTCTGTGTGCCCATGCCTCTCTTTGCATTTACATTTCTCTCTTCTTATAGGGACACCAGTCACATTGGATTTAAGGCCTGCCCTACTCTAGTGTGACTTGACTTCAACTTGATTATATCTGCAAAGACTCTATTTCTCTGTTTCACAGGCTCTGGGTGGACATGAATTTTGGGGGAACACAATTCGGCTGGGTACATAGAGCAAACATATGAGAATGGCTGGCCACACGGGGGAGGGAATGGGAATGTGAGGTGGGATACACAGGCATAAACAAACAATGGCCAAGCAAGAGGTGGGCCTGGACACAGCCGGCAGTGGTGTGCACACACTAAGCGCCACACAAGGAAACTTCTCCGAATCCATTTTGGCTCTAGATTCAGGAAAACAACAAAACCAAAACAAAAAACAATAATGAAAACAACAAAACCTCACCTGGCTAATTTTTTTTTTTTTTTTTTTGGTGAGGTGGCACATGCCTTGTAGTCCCAGCTACTCGGGAGGTTGAGGCAGGAGAATTGCTTGAACCCAGGAGGCAGAGGTTGCAGTGAGCCGAGATCATGCCATTGCACTCCAACCTGGGCAACAGAGCAAGATCCGTCTCAAAAAAAAAAAAAAAAAAAGTCTCCTGAGGATTCTTGACCCACAATCTGACTTTCACATGGGTTTGAGGATAGAATTTACACTACCCAAGAATTCCAAGAGATCCCAAGCAAAAACTGAGTTAAAAGGAGTAATGATTTGGCAATGCCTTCTGCCATTTTGCCAAAGTAATTACAAATCCTCTGAAGAAAAAATAACCTCTTAACTCAGGCTTCAAAGAACTTCTACAGACAAAGTTCCTCAAAAGTCAAGAGAGGTAAAACAGAACATAGAACTTCACACAAGTAGAGGAAGAATATGGAATAAGACAATCAAGGAAGGCAAACAGAGAAAAAGTAACATAGAAAAAAAAAAACTTATAGAAAGCACAAAGACTAAAATGGACTCAAATATATCAGCATTCAAAATAAATATAAGTGATTTAAACTTGCCAGTTGAGGCAGGTTGTCAGAACAGATGAAAAAGAAACAGAACCCAGTAACATGCTTTTTACTTGAAACATGAGGACCCAGAAAGTTTTAAAACATATAAATGGAAAAAAGTTTTTAGCAAGTAGTCCATGAGTGCTCATTTGTGAAGCTTTATTAATATCAGGCAAAATATGCTTTAGAGCAAAAAAGTCTTACCAGAGTAAATGCAGAATATAAGATGGATTCAAATGAAAATGGATTAATGCTATTCATTAATTGCATTAATTAAAAAAAATTATTACAACAGATGTAGAAAAGTTATTCAATATAATTTGGCATTTATTCACAAGTATTCTTAATAAACTAGAAGAGAGCTTTCTTAATCTGATGAAGGCATTTCTCAAAATAATCTACAACTAATCTCATACTTAATGATAAGCTATTAGAGACAATTTATTTTTATTTTATTTTTATTTTTTTGAGACAGAGTCTGGCTCTGTTGCCCAGGCTGGAGTGCGGTGGTACGATCTTGACTCACTGCAACCTCCGCCTCCCGGGTTCAAGTGATTCTCCTGCCTTAGGCTCCCGAGTAGCTGGGATTACAGGCATCTGCCACCACGCCTGGCTAATTTTTGTGTTTTTAGTAAAGATGAGGCTTCATCATGTTGGCCAGGCTGGTCTCGAACTCCTGACCTCAGGTGATCCCCCTGCCTCGGCCTCCCAAAGCACTGGGATTACAGGCGTGAGACACCACGCCCAGCCCAAGACAATTTAGGAACAAGACAATCATTCCTGCTCTAGCTGCATCTTTTAAACTTTGTACAGTAATCCTAGATAAAGTAGCAAATTAAAGTAGTATAAGGATTGTCATCATTTGGACATGAACATACAGAAAACCCCAAAGATCTATAGGCAAATTTTAAGATTAATAACTTATATTAATATAAAATGAATATACAAAACAAAATTGCATTTCTAGGCCAGCATTTGAATATGTGATTTCAAAAGACCTAATTTAAAATAACAAATACAAGTGAAGTGCTTTGGAAATCTAAAATGTTCAAGACTTTTACAGATAGAACATATTCAACTTTATTTAGGTCTTTAAAAAACTTAAAAGAAGCACAATGTTATAGATATGATGTCTGGATGTCATAATGGGATTAACATTCTCCAAACTGATTTATAGAAATTCCAACTGGACTCTCCTTTAGACGACCACAAACTGGTTCTGAAATTTCTATGGAAGATCAAGGGGCCAAGTATAACCAGGGCATTCCTGAATAAGAAAACCCAGGAGGATGTTTGCCTGATACAAAGATTTAACATGAAGCTACAATTATTAATATATTGAGAGTCCTCTTGGGCAGGACCTTCCACCAGGTCTTCCCTGAAAAAGGCGCTTACCTTTCCCTGGCCACCTGCGGCAGCAACGGCAGGGAGCATCATCTACAGCTGCTCACCCTTGGCTGTTCCCAGGTGGGAATAAGATGCCAATCCAATCCCACGGACGCTGCGACTCTCAAATTCTGTGTTAATACTTTTGATGTTGCTCCACCGGCTCGAGGTGAAGGGACAGACATCGCAGTCCCCCCTCCTGTGGAGATGGGTGGGAACCTCTACAGCCAGCTTCGTGCCTCCGGGGAAATTGATGGTGACACCAGTCCATGTGGGCAGAAGCTGCTTGGTGGCCCCTGGAAGGAGAACCCCCCATGTGATTTAATGGGGGCACATGGCACCTACTGTTGTCCCCAGCCTCTGGGACTGCTGCCAAAAAAACTGAAATGCTGAGACAAAGAGTCACGTTTAATATCCTGCTATGGTGATTTCTAAAATAGGGTTGTGACAAATGGGACCTGATCAGTTCTCACTGACCCTCTGCCCGTCTGTTTCTGTTTCCTTTGTGTGTTTGCTCAGTCAGAACAAGTATTTATCAGTTGAGATGATGAAAGGCATTGAAGCATGGAATTATCGGTGTGTGCTGGGCTCCTCTTCACATGAGGGTGATTTGTCCCTACATCAAAAGAAGAGGTGTTGGGGCAGAGGGCTTAAAATCTGACAGACGTTGATTGGAACTTTGGCTCTAAGTAACTCTGTGGTGGAACCCCTGTTGCTTTCCTTCTCAGAGCCTCAGTTTCATTGTAAAAGGAGGAGGAGGGTGCCTCCAGGCAGGGATGTGTCCACAGCAGAGGACCCAGGTTGTTGCTCAATACACAATCATCCCTTCCCTCCTCAAAGCCTTGAATAGAGCAAACGGGTGTCTGTGTAACCACATTTTTCTTCTATACCTTATAGACTCCAAATAAATAGCATCAGATAATAATCATGTTAACAGGAGGGCTCTTGCCCCATTAAAGTTGTAAAGCGAGTTTCTCCCATCGTTTTAGACCATGTCCGCCCACACGCACACATTCTGCGGTGTGAAATCCTGATGCCTCCACCTTCCCCTTCCCTGTTTGTGGGCTGTTTCTCTTGGCAGCAGCCTGGAATCCAGGCCTTCGATGGCTGAAGTGATTGCTACCCCTTTCTGTGTGTGAGAGCAAGAGAAGCGGGTGGAGGGAAGGGACAGGAGCTCGGGAACAGGGGATTAACACATATCCCCCTGGCGGGTCATGCTGCTTTCATGGGCATCCTAATCCCGGGGTGTTTCCTCTCCTAAGCAGAAGGCACTGGGATTGATTGAACAGATGTTTTTCTGTTACTGTTATTTAAGGCTCTCTTTTGGTGGGTATGATACCATAATATCTTGGGGGTATTTAAGCCTTAAACAGCACCTACCTGATCACACTTGCTTGACCCCCTTCCCAGTCTCAGACATTTCTCATGATCAGTCACCTTGGTTGGAACTCCGGCTGGTGTCTCCAGATTCAGACCTTTGATCTCGCTGTGTAAGGGATGGGGGGCTTGGTGGTGGTGAGGCAGGGAGTGACAATTGGAGTTGAAGGTGTCCCTGAGATTCTGACCCCGTTTTTCCTTTCCTCTTCCACTTAGGAACATCTGCCCAATCCCCGGGGTGGTGAGGCTATAACCACAAAGGTATAAGAGAAGACGACTGGTTTTTTAATGGGTAAATGATATTTATTTTTATTTTTTAAATTAATTTTTTTACTTCAGTAGGTTTTTGGGGAACAGGTGGTATTTGGTTACATGAATAAGTTATTTAGCAGTGATGTCTGACACTCTGATGCACCTGCCCATCACCCAAGCAGTTTACACTGTACCCAACGTGTAGTCTTTTATCCCTCACCCCCCTCCCACCCTTCCTTTGAGTCCCCAGAGTCTAATGTGTCATTCTTATTCCTTTGCGTCCTCATAGATTAGCTCCAACATATAAGTGAGAACACACCATGTTTGGTTTTCCATTCCTGAGTTCTATCACTTAGAATAACAGTCTCCAATTCCATCCAGGTTGCTGCGAATGCCATTATTTGAAATTTGTCTGGTAGGCTGGGAGGTAAAGTAGTGTGGCAAGGCAGAGAGTGAGGAACAGGCTCGCAGCATGCTCCAGAACCTAGCGTGTTCCCAAAGGTGGCAGTTGTCAGTTACATTCCTACGTTGGCCAGGGTTCAAGGGCCCGGAGCAGGGTACTTTTAAGAGAGGCTGGTATTAATATTTGACCAGAAGTTGTCTGTGGTATAAACAGTGCCTTCATCCCAACTTCATTCTTTAATTACCTTTGTAAAAATTGTATTATTTATTTATTTAGAGACGGGCTTATAAGACTGGCTCATTTTTGTATTTTTTGTAGAGCTGGGGTTATTCCATGTTGCCCAGGCTGGTCTAGAACTCCTGGCCTCCCAAAGCGCTGGGATTACAGGAGTGAATATCTGTGCTCTGCCTTTAATTACCTTTCTTCCACGCACAGAGGCTTTGGATGAGGTTGTATACATGTGTGTAAACTAGAGAAAGATTTCAAGGAAATACATAATATAGGAATGTTGTAACCCAACAGGCGCTTTCCATTCATTCATTCATTCATAAAGCCTTATCAAACATTTATTATGTGTTCCAGGATACAGTGGCGAAAATAACGAACACATCTGTTACCTGGGGCTTACCTGTCATTATTGGACATTAATCAAATAATTGCACAGATAAACATATAATTTCACAGTGTGCTCAGTGCTGTGAAGGAGAGCACAGTGACATGAAAGAGGATATTATAGGGGATGAGGGGCTTTCCTGAGAAAGTGACATCTGAGCCAGGAATCGAAAGATGAGTAGAGGATAAGGAGGCAGAGGCAGGATGGGGTTGGGGGCTGAGACT
The DNA here is from genome assembly GCF_028885655.2 of Pongo abelii. Classification (NCBI taxonomy): domain Eukaryota; kingdom Metazoa; phylum Chordata; class Mammalia; order Primates; family Hominidae; genus Pongo; species Pongo abelii. Next base: position 96,482,678 of record NC_072001.2, read on the forward strand.
GGGGTGGGAAAAAGCCAGTCCAGATGATGGAATGGTACAATGAAATGTTTTAGGGCATCCTAGCTGAGGTGAGTGGAGTTTTGGGGGGCACTGCCGCAAACCCCCTGTGTATCATGGATGTCAAGAATATGAGGATAGGCAGGTTCCCCTAGATCCGGTACTTCCAGCAAATGACCGTCTAATTGGTAGCTAGGCTTGTGGAAAGAACCCTCCTTTCCAATTGTTTATATACTTCTTTGTTCTGTAGACAAAAGCATTTTTGCTGTTATGTGAAAATGTGGGTTGTAAGTGTGGTGATTGCATGCAAGTATAGGCCTACTTGCTCTGCCTGGAATAATGATTGGAAGAATGGCAGGTGGGGTCAGGAAGGTGGTTGGGGAGTGAAGATGGGGGAATCAGGAATGGAAAGAAGAGAGGATACTCCCTAAGCAAGGCTGGGGTCTTTGCAGGAGGTGGGGGCGTTAAGTAACACTAGGTATGAAATCTGAGGCATGAGCCACCATTGTGATTGCAGTGGAATGAGGTTGCTCCCGTGACCAGTCAGGAAGGATCACATCGCCCCAAGGCTGGGGATAAAGGGAAGGGGGAACCTCTCCAGTTTGGAAGTTAAACACCACAATTCACTACCTAGCAGTTGCATCCTAGGATCTGTGACTGAGCTACGCGTCAATTTGCTGGAGATGGCTTCTGCCTCTGATTCTTCAAGCCCCACACAGGCTGCTGGTTTCTCCAGTCTTCCAAGCTGGCCCTGAGTGTTATAATTCAGACAACTCAACATGGAAAGAGAACATACCTGAGGCTGAGGGGCTCGGCTACTCTCCCGTAACAGCGAAAGGGAATTCCAGGAAAGCACTGGGCTTGGGGTCAGAGGGTGTGCGCTCACCACCACTGCTAATTCATTGACCTCACAAAAACATTCACTAATTATAATGATAACCATAGTGTTTATAGTTTACATAGGATTAAATTACGAACTTTCACATGCCAGGAGTTGCACGAAGTGTGTTACCTCCAACAGGGTTCAAATATTCCCATTTAACTCACGGGAAAGAAAATTACTAAGTGCAATGTGTTGAATAGTGTCCCCAGAAAGTTCTGTCCAAATCTTAAACCCTAGTTCCTGTGAGTGCGGCTTTATTTGGAAATAGGGTCTTTATAGGTATAATTAAGTTGAGGATCTCCAGATGAAGTCCTCCTGGATTTAGGGTGGGCTTTTCTTTACAGGGAAGGAGAGGGAGGTTTGACACAAAGACACGCAGAGAAGGCAGTCATGTGAAGACAAGGCAAAGATTGGAGTTCCTTAGCAAGAAACCAAGGAACACCCACGGTTGGCAGAAGCCACCAAAACCCAGGAGAGAGGCATGGAACAGACTCTCCTGTAGAGCCTCCAGAGGGAACCAACCCTGCTGCACCTTGACTTCAGACTTCTGGTCTCCAGAATTGTGGCAGAATAAATTTCTGTTGTTTTAAGCCACGTAGATTGTGGTAATTTGTTACAGTAGTCCTAGGAAGCTCATACACTTTCTCAAGGACATCTAGACAGTAAAAAGTACGCCAGGATTTAAACCCAGATTTGCAAACTTCAGGTCCCTAGCAAATATGCCATAGGAAGTCTTTGGCTCATCTTAACAGAAAAATGGGAGGGTTAAATTCTATGACCCGAGGTCCCTTTGAATGCTGTGTCTGTGGATTCAAGGGCCAATCCAAAAGTGAGATCTGAAGGTGAGATTCAGTCTTGTACCTGAGGAGGCAGGTTTGACCACCACTGGGCTCCAAGGACCTCATGTCTGAGAATTCCCTGGTGATACTGACTCAATGTCTCCATTCATGTGTTGCAGGAGACCAAGATGAGATAGAAATAAAAGGAGAGATAAGAATAAAATCTAATAAAATCTAATACCTGGGTCCAAAACACCATTTACCCAAATGCCAAATTGGAAGGACCCAACAATGTGATAGAGAACACATTCAAATGAGCACACTGCAGGATGGGACTGCGTCGGGCCAGGCAGTGTTTGCAGATACAGATGCTCAAAGCAGGGGTGGGAGAGTTCTCTCTGCATCAGGCCAGGCAGTGTTTGCAGATACAGATGCTCAAAGCAGGGGTGGGAGAGTTCTCTGTTATATTCTGCTCATGCCACACCCAGTGCCTTGTGGGGTGGGACCCAGGGTAGCAAATTCCTTAAAGAGGGACAAGGATGGCCAAAGCCCTTTGAGATGGGAGAAAACACCTATGAGTGAAAGACGTGGCTGACGTATCAAAGAAAGGTCACATACACTGGGATCCCATTTCACCAACAAACCAGTTCTACAGAGGGAGGGGCCACAGGAAGATGGTCTAAGGAAGGGATTTGTAATGATCAGAGCTGTCTAAAAGCGAAGGACCTATCGTTGATCAGTAAAGCATTCCTTATTATTGGACATGAACCAAAACCATCCTGGGGACCATTTGGTAGAGCTGTGGTAGTAGGTTTTGGATCATCAGATGAGATGCTGGATGGGATAGTTTTATATTTCCTATCAACTCGGAGATGGCAGGGATTCTAGCTCTGGTATTTCAATGCCTTCTCCCCTTTCTGGACTGCCTGCCCCTCTGTAGTTTTTGTGGGATGGTTTTGGCCAGATCCTTTTGAAGGACCTGAGATTCATTCAGAAGAGGCACTAAGGGTAATCTGTGTTGGGATGTGATGCTCCAGAGATTGGGGCAAAATATGTGCCTGAAAGAGCTGGAATTAGTGTCATCTAAGGGCTAAGCTCAAGTCCTGGGAGCAAGGTGTGGCCCTTCACAGGAGAAGGGGACAAAAGGTCAGAAGCCATAAAGGAAGAGCCAGGAAGAAAATGGAATATAAAGTGGGTAAAAATGAATGACGGGAAAGTGGAGAAAGGGAGGGGGTGAGACACACACACACACACACACACACACACACACACACGAGAGAGAGAGAGAGAGATGGGCTCTGAACAGAGCCTCTCCCCAGCAGTGGGGGCAGCCCACACACACACACACACACACACACACACACACACACACACGAGAGAGAGAGAGAGAGAGAGAGATGGGCTCTGAACAGAGCCTCTCCCCAGCAGTGGAGGCAGCCCATAGCTGCTCTGTTCTTGGGCAGTGGTCTCTGGACAGCAGAATGCACGTGGATGTTGGAGTTGCCAGACCTAACCCATCAGGAGTGTGGGGCCAGTTTGGAAGGTTTCCTGTCTTGCTTAGGGAGGTCACTCGAGGAAAGTCCAGAGTATTTCTGGATAATCTAGTGGTGAATTTGAGAGGATAACAGAAGGACCAGGGAGTTCAGTTAGAAAGACAAGACTGTGGGCTGATCCCATTTTCCATAAGAGCAAACCTTCCCAGGGAGCTTAACGAACTCACCGTGCCGGGTGCTGGGCTGAGCATCTCCTGCACTTTGACACATTAGTGGCAGCAACAACTGTGTGTGATGGCAGCTGTTTATTGTTTTAATTTTACAGTTGATGAAAATGATAGTTGAAGCCATTCAGCTGCTAAGTGGCGAAGTTGGCCGTCAAGCCTGGATCGGCCCGACCTTGAGGCTGGTGCCTCACCACTCCTCGGGTCCTGAGGTGCTCAGGCCACAGGTTGTTAATGTTGGAAAAGACACCAGAGATTCTCTCCCGCAACCTGTTCTTTTGTTTTTTTTTTGAGAGGGAGTCTCGCTCTGTCACCCAGGCTAAAGTGCAGTGGCGTGATCTCGGCTCACTGCAAGCTCCGCCTCCTGGGTTCACACTATTCTCCTGCCTCGGCCTCCCGAGTAGCTGGGACTACAGGTGCCCACCACCACGCCTGGCTAATCTTTTGTATTTTTAGTAGAGACGGGGTTTCACTGTGTTAGCCAGGATGGTCTCGATCTCCTGACTTCGTGATCCACCCGCCTCGGCCTCCCAAAGTGCTGGGATTACAGGCATGAACCACCGTGCCCGGCCCGCAACCTGTTCTTTTTAGGAAGGAGAGAACCATGGCCTGCAGAGGGAAGGACGTGGCTTTTCTCAAAGTTTTATGTTTGGAACAAACTTCCGAGCTGGGGTTGGAAAGCTGGGAATCCTGCCCTGGGTCTCCAGCTCTTTGTCTTGTTTTGGTGCTGAGGGAGCCTGGCTTCTTGCCCTGGTTCCATCACTGACAGCTGAGCAAACCTCAGGCTCTCCTTTTCCTTGATGGTAAATTAAAGTCCTCCAGCTTAACTGACTCCTGGGCTCAGGTGGTTTATTATCAGGATTAATTACATGGCTAGAGAAAGGGCTGAGCCTTTCCTGGGGAAACAAGGCCACTTAAAAGACACTATTACAGTATTATTTTTTAACTGCCCTGATATATTTGTAACCAAGACTTCTTAGAATGATATTAAAATATAAATACAGAAAGGATCCAAAATTTAAACTGCAGTTTTTCCTGCCATTTCCTTGTCAGCATAAGGAATATTGAGTTTTCTATCTAAGTGCCCATATAAAATATGAAGTACCTGGGTAACGGGAGCAATTTGCTACTTAAATTGGAACCTTGCAAATCAATTATCAGGAACTAGAGCATGCATTTTCTCCTAAGCCAAAAAAAATTATTCTTCAAAATGACATTTGGCTGCTCACTGCATGTCATAATCAAACGAGGAGCGAGCTCTAGTGCAGTAGCTCCACATCTAGGTGAAAAGGGAAAAAGAAATTATCCCCAAAGCTGCAAATCTTCTAAGATATGTGATCCTATATTTTCAAGACTGAAGCAAGCCTTAGGAATTTAAAGAGTTTAAGAAAGTAAAATTTGATTCAGATTCACTTCTTTACCGAAACTTGCAAAGCAAAAATCCCCAGTTTCTGTGGGTGGCATTTTATTGCCTGGCTATAGGTCTAGACAGTTCTAGAGCCAGGGGTGCAGGGTGTGGGGGAAGGGCAGTATTTCATAGTATAGCAGTGGAAAAGGAGCTTAGAGTTTCTTTGGTATGGCGATTCTCAGTCCTGGCTGCTCAGTGGAATTGCCTGGGATGCTTTTAAAAACCATGGCTGGGGCTGGGCATGGTGGCTCATGCCTATAATCCCAGCACTTTTAGGGGGACCAAGGCAGGTGGATCACCTGAGGTCGAGAGTTCGAGGCCAACCTGACCAACATGGAGAAACCCTGTCTCTACTAAAAACACACAAATTAGCCAGGTGTGGTGGCGCATGCCTGTAATCCCAGCTACTCGGGAGGCTGAGGGGGGAGAATCATTTGAACCCAGGAGGCAGAGGTTGCGGTGAGCCGAGATCACGCCTTGCACTCTAGCTTGGGCAACAAGAGTGAAATTCCGTCTCAAAAAAACAAACAAAAAACCATGGCTGGCCAGGTGCAGTGGTTCACACCTGTAATCCCAGCATTCTGGGACACCGAGGCAGGCAGATTGCTTGAGCCCAGGGGTCTGAGTCCAGCCTGGGCAACATGGTGAAACCCCATCTCTACAAAAACTACAAATATTAGCCAGGTGTGGTGGTGCATGCCTGTAGTCCCAGCTACTTGGGAGGCTGAGGTGGGAGGATCAATTAAGCTCAGGAGGCAGAGGTTGCACTGAGCCAAGATCCCACCAGTGCACTCCAGCCTGGGCAACAGAGCGAGACTCTCTCAAAACAACAACAACAAAACCATGGCTACCTGGGTTCTACTCCTAGAGATTCTGATTCAATTGATCCACGTTGTTGGAGCTCAGCTCCTGTATTACTTAAAAGATTTCCCAGGTAACTGTAATGTGCAGCCAGGGTTGAACCTAAGCTTCTCACAGGAGTGCTGTGAGGATTAAGTGAGATAAATGAAGAAAGCACACCCAGAGCAGTACCTGGAACCCAGGTGCTTAAGCATGGTGGCTTCCGTCCCCCGGCCTCTGGGTTCCTCCATCTCTCCCTGCCCCACCGTTTCCACACCTTCTACCTCCCTCCACCCCATCATTCCCATTCCCTGCTCACCCCACCCCTGTTCCTGATGAGTTAATATAAACAAAATCCTTTTCAAATCCCATCTAAGTGCCTGTTGTTATGAGCCTGTGTGTGTGCGTGCACTTGTGCATGTGTGTGCGTGTGCACGGGCATGGCGGGTTCCATACTCTCTTCAGAGGCAGGCGATTGGGTGGGAGGCGTGGATCTATGACTTCTGGCAGAGTGTAGGGAGCTTTCCATTTGCTCACGAGGGTTCCTCCTTGGAGCATTCATTGTCATTGTAATTCAGGTATGCAGACTGCCAGTTCAGACTGTCTAGGCTGGAGACAGGTGGCTGAGTAAAGGGAAGCATTGCATGTTCCTGCGGTCCGGGGGCTCCCCTTGGGAGTGAAAAAGGGAGGGCGATTCCAGATCTGCAAGAGGTGGTGGGCAGCCCAGAGCATCCCGTTTGTTGGAAGCAAGGCAGAGCAGGCTTACAGTCAGCTGGCCCCCAAGTGCTTTCTCTTGCAACCCTGAAGCCCTTGGGTCTTGCAGCTACTGCATATTTAGGTGTACAGGGGTGAAGAGGCCCACATTGGAGTGTTCTTTTCCAGCATGCATTTTGGGCTCATTCATTTGTGAGAGGGCCACAAAGGAAGCCCACCTGAGCCAGAGTTTGAGAAAGTCCGTTTCATCATGGCTGACCTTAAGAAGCGGAAGTAGAGTACACAAGTGCTCAGGGTCATTATCACATGCATCATCTTAAGCATTTATCTTTCTGTGTGTGTGTGTTGAGACCATTTAATATCCTCCTTCTAGCTATTTGAAACCATATATCATTGGTAACTATAGTCATCTTACAGTGATATAGAACATTAGAACTTATTCCTCCTATTTAGCTGTAATTGTGTATCCCTTATATGTATAATCTATACAATTTTATGTATAGAAACATCACAATATACTCCACAAATATGCACAATTACTCATCCATTTAACAAATAATTTTATTCTTACCAAAAGAAGCAGCAGAAGTGTGCAAAGCAAATATTTGCCCCTTCATGGATTGTTTCAAATCCTTTGGCAAATTAGATGTGGGTTATTGTTAGGGCTGTAATGAGGAATCAGTGTCTCAGCTGGCAGCAGCAGGGATCCGAGGCGACCTTAATCTACCTCTTCAAACCCCTGAAGAACTTTCCTAAGCATCTGGCTGACCTCAGACCAGCCCTCCAATGCCCTTCTCTTCAGGAACCAGTGGAAGGATCCTTCTTGCAATTGCTAATTTCTCTCCTTCATTATAAGTCATGCTATACATATTTATTTGGTGGTTTGCTTGTCTCTATTGTTAAGCAGTGGCTTTAGCTGTACCTTTATTTTTTTTTGAAATTGGGGAAGATTTGAGAAACCAAGTAACCTTGGAAGTCTGCTGGAATGAGCTTAACTTTTTATTTAAGATGAGCTTTAATTGACCATAGAAGTGAAAAGTTCTTACCAAAGACGGATATTGGAAAGACATACATCAATGCTTTTATTTCCTTATTACTATTTGTATTGGAATTAAACTCTTTCAAATGAAGAGTCTGGGTGTAAAAGAAAAATTATGGGCCACTTCTGAGATTAACACCCCTAATATGGTACATCTAGACATAGTGAGAGCTTTTCATCAATATTTTGCCGATGTAAGTCTGCCGCCCTCCGGGATGAAATTGCCCAGGCTGGGAGAGTAATTTGATCTTGGAGTGACTTTAATCAATGTGCTTCTGTTAAGCAAATATTTCCAATTTTTCAGCAGTTTGTTTGCTGTGTAAATTTCCTTTCTCTGCCAATATGCTGAGCTGGCACCATTAATTTCCATAGGTGGGACAAGGCTGTTGGCTTCCCTGGGTTACTTTTCAGCGTGCTGGGAGCTGGAAGGATAGAATTTCACGAGCCATTGCAGCCAGCTGCTGAGCACCTGGGGCAACGTTTGCAGCAACCCAGGGACCACCCTCTAACACCAAGTGCCCCCCACGTTGCTGAGGAAGGTCCAGTTGTCTGAGGTTTACTTTGGACACATTTTTAATCATCGTGGTTGGCACAGACAGGAAGGCTGAGCCAGAAACGAAATATCTGGGAGCCACAGATATTCCAGCTGGGGTAAAACTTTCTGGAGTGACCTCCGCCAAAGACTGCCGGTGGCAGCTGCAATGACCCACACTCTTCTCCTAAAGCAGTACCTTAGGAGAGAGAAGATTAAGAGATTCCATGCCGTGTGTCTCTTTCTGGGTCACTCAAAGGGATTTGAGGTCTTCTTTCAAGTTACAGCAACTGAATGCATAAAAATTGCTCAAGGGGAAGCATCTTTTTAATGTGTTTTTGTCCACTCTCCCTTTAGCCCTCAGCAGACAGAAAAATCCCTTTTAAATGTATTTCTAAACTTATGTTGTAAGGAGGCAAATGAGAAGCAAAGCTGAAATTCCAGAGGGAACAGAACACAAAAGCGCTTGTGCACGTGCACCCTCACCTTGCACACCTACACCCCAGAGGCCAGCCTGGCCCAGTGGGCTCTGTTTATTCAGTGTTGTCTTTTCCTGATAATTCTGCTGATGACAGGGAAGCAACCCTTCTTCTTCTTCAGTCTGCAATATTTCACCCTCCAATTACTGTTTCAAATTTTGTTTTCAAGACTCTTGCCCAAATGCTGGACTTAGGGAGCCCAAGGCTCTCATTTTTGTATTTCTCTTGTGACACTTGACATTGGCTGCCTTGTCCCACTGCCTGTGCGAGCTCTTTTGAAGACAAGGAGTCTTACTGGAGCTGAGTCCTGACTCCCCACTCAGTGTCAGGCATGTGGAGGCAAAGTGCTTCCTCTGTAGCTCTGGGTAAGAGCTCTGACCATGCTGGGCTCCAGGAGGTTGGCCCTGCAGCTGGTCTGTGTGTAAGCTGATGGCTGATTGGGCACCGTCATTGTGCAAGCCACATTTATAATCAACTTCTATAGAAAACACTGGAGACAGAAGGGCATAATAGCTGTAATATATCTTGGTCTTTTGACGAGAAGGAATCGCCAATGCCTGGGGTGAGAATTTTTCCTTCATGACGCATGACGGCAACCTCTTCTGAGTGCCTTCTCTGTGCCAAGTATGGTGTTCAGTGCTTTCAAGAATGTTCTCTGGCTGGGTGTGGTGGCTTGTGTCTGTAATCCCAGCACTTTGGGAGGCTGAGGTGGGCGGATCACTAGATGAGGAGATAAAGACCATCCTGGCTAACACGGTGAAACCCTGTCTCTATTAAAAATACAAAAAAAAAAAAAAAAAAAAATTAGCTGGCCGTGGTGGCGGGCGCCTGTAGTCCCAGCTACTCGGGAGGCTGAGGCAGGAGAATGGCGTGAACCTGGGAGGTGGAGCTTGCAGAGAGCCGAGACTGCACCACTGCACTCCAGCCTGGGCGACAGAGAGAGACTCCCTCTCAAAAAAAAAAAAAAAAGTTCTCTGATTTAATTTTCGCAACAAATGGAAAGAGACACACTTCCATGATGAGCAAACAGTTTAGAGATACATTTCTAAAGCTAGACCCAGAATTGGTGAAGTCAGGGTTACCTGGCTTCAAGGCCCTTGCTATACTGGGTTCTAATCCTAAAACTTTTCTTTGTCCAAAATTTGGGTCCCAAGTTATGTGAAAGCTTGAGATAAAGACCAGAGTTTCATTGCTGGTATGATAATTTTTCATATGTAAGATCTGGTTTAGAGTTTTGTGCTTAGACTGGAATGCATTCCAACCTGGTTTCCTGGTCATCTTTTTAACTCTGGCCTACAGTGAATTAAACCTTCCACCAACTAAGTTAAGACCAAGTGTGCTGAGACTGTCATTTCTGCTGGACATATGAATAAGTATTCGGAGGTTGTTTTTTATGATAGGCAACGGAGAAAAATAACTTTCTATTTTTCCTAAGCTGATGTTTTCCCTGGTAAGAGTTCTTTCATGATTTTGCTGCTATAGAAGAATGAGAGCCATTTCCAATTGGATAGACACAGTGATGGATTAGTGTTTTGTCCTCTAAATCCAGAAAAAAACTTCTGATTTCCAAATTGCCGAAGCAGTGCTTATATGTGGTTCTTTGAATGATTGGTTGGCATCAATTAACAATAGGTAAATATTCCTGACACATAAAAGTCGCCAGCTATATGATAAACCACACAGTAGCAGCTTCAAAGAGTTTGCCTTTGGAAAGGTGTTTTTAACTAAAACAAGTCCAAGAAACATGAAACAGCAAATTCATACTCACACACTGGCAGGCACTGCAGTTAATACGAGAGAATATATTACTTTCTGGTAGCAATCAAGAGGTCTTGATTAGCAAAGGAGGACCTTATTGGAAAGTATGTGGTTCTTAAAACCCCTAACACTTCCAGGGTTATATACCATAAATAGGACTTTTAGATAGGAGGATCATCTGAGAACACATATTTAATTTCTTCCCCTCCCTAATTTCCACTGGGAAGAAACCAGAGCCTGCTCCAGTGCTATAGCGTGACACCCGCATTCTGGAAATGTTGAGGAATCTCTGCGGGATTGGTACTGCTGGATGGAGGAGGAGTTTGCCTGGGCTTCCCCTTGCGTAAATGAACAGCTTGCTTGGGAGGTGAGTGGAAGGGATCTCAATGAAACGCTGCTAGTACAGGGCTGCAATCTTATATCTGAGATTCCAAAATGTGAGTAGATTTGAAAACGCATAGCTTTTGCTGTCAATCAGAGTTGGCACCAAAACTGATTTGGCCACAAAAAGTAACCTCCTGAATAACCTGAACTATGATGGATCGTAGTCATGACTCTGTGAACACAGGAAAAAAGAATTCAGTGGATTAAATGGTGAAAAGCGTGATGGATTAATTTCTGTCCTGGACAATACACACTTACCTGTAAATAAGGGATGATGGCTGTTTACTCAGTTAGAGACTATTTAGAAACACATGATTAGTGAGAGCAAGGACACAGGAAGAGTTTTAAAAATCATTGGTGGTGCTGCTGCTTCATCTGAGCACGTGCTCCCAGCCCAGCATGCATGTCCAACCCCAGCCTGCTCATGACAAGAACCCCAGATGACACCAATGCTTCTCAGATGCAGAGGTGGAAGCACTTACCCTAGTTAGATTCAACGTGAGCTTGAGGTTATAAAGAATGATTCCTTAAAGAAAGAATTAGAGCAGGCGGGGCGCAGTGGCTCACGCCTGTAATCTCAGCACTTTGGGAGGGCGAGGAGGGCGGATGACGAGGTCAGGAGATCGAGACCTTCCTGGCTAACACAGTGAAAGCTGGTCTCTACTGAAAATACAAAAATAAATTAGCCAGGCGTGGTGGCGGGCGCCTGCAGTCCCAGCTACTCTGGAGGCTGAGGCAGGAGAATGGCGTGAACCCAGGAGGCGGAGCTTGCAGTGAGCGGAGATCGCGCCACTGCACTCTAGCCTGGACGACAGAGCAAGACTCTGTCTAAAAAAAAAGAGTATATTTATGGTCTATATCCCATTATTTCACCAACCAGTTTATTTATTTCTTATTTTATTTTTTGAGACAGAGTCTTGCTCTGTCACCCAGGCTGGGGTGCAATGATGCGATCTCGGCTCACTGCAACCTCTGCCTCCCGAGTTCAAGTGATTCTCCTGCCTCAGCCTCCTGAGCAGCTGGGATTATAGGCGCCTGCCACCATGTCCGGCTAGTTTTTTAATTTTAATTTAATTTTATTTTTTATTGAGACGGAGTCTCACTCTGTTGCCCAGGATGGAGTGCAGTGGCATGATCTTGGCTCACTGCAGTCTCCGCCTCCTGGGTTCAAACAATTCTCTGCCTCAGCCTCCTGAGTACGTGGGATTACAGGCACCTGCCACCATGCCTGGCTATTTTTTGTATTTTTAGTAGAGACGGGGTTTCACCATGTTGGCCAGGCTAATCTTGAACTCCTGACCTCGTGATCCACCCGCCTCGGCCTCCCAGAGTGCTGGGATTACAGGCGTGAGCCACCATGCCCAGCCAATTTTTGTATTTTTATTAGTGATGAGGTTTCACCTTGTTGGTCAGGCTGGTCTTGCACTTCTGACCTCAGGTCATCCACCCACCTCGGCCTCCTAAAGTGTTGAGATTACAGGCGTCAGCCACCATGCCCGGCGTCACCAAACAGTTTATAACAATATACATTAACTGTGGAAAAACTCTAATAGGATTTATATGATTTTATACACTTTATCCCACTCACTGAAACTCTCCCTATATTTGCAGAATGTTTTCTTGATTTTAAGAAGTTGTCTGAAACCTGCCTGGGATGTCCGTGAGTGAGTATGGTGGGAGGTGTAGATACTTTGCCCAGAGCCCTGGGGTCTGTTTTTAGAATTTTGTTTTCATAGGCTTTCACTTTCTAGGGCCAGCTCTTGAGACCTGAGGCCCTTTCTGGGAGGACTGCCCTCAAGGCTGCTAGTGTAGACTTTGTGCCTGAATCATTGGAAGTGCTGTAAGTATAGTACCTGAGAACGTACGCCTTACCTTCCCCCCAGCCCTTAACTAACGACTGAGTGGATGCTGCAGTTTCTTGGCCTCAGGTGACACATCTTGGAAGTGTAACTTACACTCCACAGTAGCTCTCCAAGATGCTTTCCTGTTATCACAGTTGTCCTTCTCCTGTGTCTACCTTTCTGTGTTCTGAGTTCTGAAACACAGCTGGCCCCAAAGGACACAGAAAAGGAATTGAAGACCTGTGTCCTCTTCCTTGGTGGGGCTAGGGCTGGCATAGAAGATAGGCCACAGAGCCTTGACAGACTCTTCTCCATCCCACCCTCCCCTCCTGGAAGTTCACCAGGCATTGCAGGCTGCATGAGCCCCTAGAGGCATGTGTTCCTGCCAGTCCTGGGTGTCAATGGCCAACAGAGCGCATGGCTGACTCCTACTGAGAACAACTTTTCTAGACAATGATTGGGTGCTATGGCCTGAGTGATGCCTAATTGCTGGCCAGTATACAGATAAGAATTTCTGGGACATGCTGATGAAGGTCCTTGAAGCTCCAATAGCTGTTGGTTCTAGAGTCCCTTTGCTGTCTCCAAATGTTGGCTTTCAAAGAGCAAAGTAATACCATACTTTATTCAAATATGTGCCCTCTTTTCTTAATTTGGGCCAGACTGATATGACCAGAGGCTTTTATGTTCTTAGGCGGAAATCATCTCAAATCCATTGATGGATAAGCAAATTCCTTCCTCTATAAATTGAGAAAAAGGAGAAAATCATTACTGAACATATTTTAAAAAATGCTTTGCACTGAAGAATTACAATAAATGATTACTCTTGTGTCTTAGTCTGTTCAGACTGCTATAACAAAATACTATAGACCTGGTGGCTTATAAGCAATGGAAATTTATTTTTCACATTTCTGGAGGCCGGAAGTCCAAGATCAGGGTGCCAGCATGGTCAGGTTTTGCTGAGGGCCCTCCTCCAGATGAGAAGATGATGACTTACTCATCTATCCTCACATCATGGAAGCGGGGAACTTTGGTCGCTTTAGCCCCTTATGGGGAACTACTATGGGGCACGATCCCATTCATGAGGGCTGTGCTCCCATGATCTGATCATCTCCCAAAGTCCCCACCTCCTATCACAATGAGGATTAGGTTTCAACATACACATTTTGGGAGTACACAAACATTCAGACCATAGCATATTGTTAATAAAAATTGCAGAAAAGAACATTGAGAAACATGGACTAGATAAGCAACAAGGTTGAAGGTAGAATTACCTCTATGGTAATTGCTTCTCGCAAAGAAGGAACAGTTGAGAGCAGGAAATCCTGCAAGGAGACGAAAACTTTTGTTAAATTTAAAATGCCAATTACAGGCACCTGCCACCACGTCCGGCTAATTTTTTTATTTTTATTTTATTTTACTTTTTATTGAGATGGAGTCTCACTCTGTTGCCCAGGCTGGAGTGCAATGGCATGAGGCAGTAAACAGCAAATTGGAGACTCTAGGAATTTAATCAGTAAAAATACCAGCTTGAGAAATTTTCCCAGGAGTCAATCTAAAATGAGAGAATGGATAAGAGTTGTGAGCACTTGTCTAGAAGATGTGATGCATACAAAACAAAAATTCAAGAAAGAAAACAGAGCAGAAACAAGAATCAAATAAATGGACGTCAACTTGCCTGAGTTGAAGGAACACATCGGAGTCTTTCCTGTACATTAGATAAAACCCATGATAAGAAAATAATCATCTAGAGCCATACTGGTAAAGTTTTGCATATAAAAATATGCAGGATGAAAAGAGCAGATTAAATATCAATAAACCAAATCCATTATTTTCTAAATCAATAGCATAGAAAGGCAATTGAATCAAGTCTGCAGAGTTTTGATGGGAAAGACTGCAGAGTCCTTCCTGTATGCAGAGCCACATGACTCTCCTGTGCCCTGGACACTTTTGCCTTGGTGGGCCTCTTCCTTTACAAAAAGACATTACAAGTTATCTTTGTAAAGACAGCTGGGTGCAGAGGCTCATACCTGTAATCCTAGCACATTGGGAGGATGATGTGGGAGGATTGCTTGAGTCCCGGAGCTTGAGACCAGCCTGGGCAACACAGTGAAATCCCAACTCCACACACATACAAAAATAAAATTACGTGGGCATGGTGGTGCACCTGTAGTACCAACTACTCTGGAGACTGAGGCAGGAGAATCGCTTGAGCCTGGGAAGTCAAGGTTGCAGTGAGCTGTGATTGAGCTACTACACTCTAGCCTGGGTGACAGAGCAAAACCCCACCTTTAAAAAAAAATGACTAGTAGAATCCAGGCTGGATTACATTCATTTTTTTCTCCCAACTTTTAAAGAAAATATTTTTTAGGGGTTCCTGCAAATATCTTAGGCTCTTGGCACTGTGTCCACTGAGCATAATGGAGAAATTGGCCCTGCCTGTAAAAGAAACTTTCAGACCCACCCCAGGGGCTCCAAAATGTCAAACGCTATTTATAAACTCTTCTTGAAAAACTGGAATCTTTTCGAGTGGTTCTGGACATATAATCATATCATGAATTAGGAAGTTGCGGTTTCATAGAATTGGCCATAGACCATATAAGACATAGAAGTCTGAACAATTTTTATTAATATGATTATGAAAATTATTCCCTAAAGAGTAGATAATGCTAAATATATTAAATAATATACATTTAAATATATATTTATATACATTTAAAATCCGAAGTCATTAAAACCTTGAAAATTATGAAAGCAAGGAAGAAAAAAAGGCAAGCTAACTATTTCTGCTCACAGGTAGGGCTTATAGTTTTTTTTTTTTTTTGGGAGAGAAAAGGGATTTTATTTTATTTTATTATTTTATTTTTTTAAATTCAATTACAACCTTTATTTCTTTCAGGATTTAACCTTATGTGAATCATATTAAGACAATGATACATTTGCATTTTAGGTGTTTATGATTCAACTAAGTTTCCGTCTGCTTTTTCTTTTTTTTTATATATATATTTTTTATTATACTTTAACTTCTAGGGTACATGTGATAACGTGTAGGTTTGTTACATATGTATACATGTGCCATGTTGGTGTGCTGCACCCATTAATTCGTCGTTTACATTAGATATATCTCCTAATGCTATCCCTCCCCCCTCCCCCTTCCCCCCACCCCACAACAGGCCCCAGTGTGTGATGTTCCCCTTCCTGTGTCCAAGTGATCTCATTGTTCAATTCCCACCTATGAGTGAGAACATGCGGTGTTTGGTTTTTTGTCCTTGTGATAGTTTGCTGAGAATGATGGTTTCCAGCTTCATCCATGTCCCTACAAAGGATATGAACTCATCATTTTTTATGGCTGCATAGTATTCCATGGTGTATATGTGCTACATTTTCTTTAGTCCAGTCTATCATTGTTGGACATTTGGGTTGGTTCCAAGTCTTTGCTATTGTGAGTAGTGCCGCAATAAACATATGTGTGCATGTGTCTTTATAGCAGCATGATTTATATTCCCTTGGGTATATACCCAGTAATGGGATTGCTGGGTCAAATGGTATTTCTAGTTCTAGATCCCTGAGGAATCACCATACTCTCTTCCACAATGGTTGAACTAGTTTACAGTCCCACCAACAGTGTAAGAGTGTTCCTATTTCTCCACATCCTCTCCAGCACCTGTTGTTTCCTGACTTTTTAATGATTGCCATTCTGACTGGTGTGAGATGGTATCTCATTGTGGTTTTGATTTGCATTTCTCTGATGGCCAGTGATGATGAGCATTTTTTCATGTGTCTGTTGGCTGCATAAACGTCTTCTTTTGAGAAATGTCTGTTCATATCCTTTGCCCACTTTTTGATGGGGTTGTTTGTTTTTTTCTTGTAAATTTGCTTGAGTTCTTTGTAGATTCTGGATATTAGCCCTTTGTCAGATGAGTAGATTGCAAAAATTTTCTCCCATTCTGTAGGTTGCCTGTTCACTCTGATGGTAGTTTCTTTTGCTGTGCAGAAGCTCTTTAGTTTAATTAGATCCCATTTGTCAATTTTGGCTTTTGTTGCCATTGCTTTTGGTGTTTTAGACATGAAGTCCTTGCTCATGCCTATGTCCTGAATGGTATTGCCTAGGTTTTCTTTTAGGGATTTTATGGTTTTAGGTCTAACCTGTAAGTCTTTAATCCATCTTGAATTAATTTTTGTATAAGGTGTAAGGAAGGGATCCAGTTTCAGCTTTCTACATATGGCTAACCAGTTTTCCCAGCACCACTTGTTAAATAGGGAATCCTTTTCCGATTTCTTGTTTTTGTCAGGTTTGTCAAAGATCAGATGGTTGTAGATATGCGGCGTTATTTCCGAGGGCTCTGTTCTGTTCCGTTGGTCTAGATCTCTGTTTTGGTACCAGTACCATGCTGTTTTAGTTACTGTAACCTTGTAGTATAGTTTGAAGTCAGGTAGCGTGGTGCCTCCAGCTTTGTTCTTTTGGCTTAGGATTGACTTGGCAATGCAGGCTCTTTTTTGGTTCCATATGAACTTTAAAGTAGTTTTTTCCAATTCTGTGAAGAAAGTCATTGGTAGCTTGATGGGGATGGCATTGAATCTATAAATTACTTTGGGTAGTATGGCCATTTTCACGATATTGATTCTTCCTATCCATGAGCATGGAATGTTCTTCCACTTGTTTGTATCTTCTTTTATTTCGTTGAGCAGTGGTTTGTAGTTCTCCTTGAAGAGGACCTTCACATCCCTTGTAAGTTGGATTCCTAGGTATTTTATTCTCTTTGAAGCAATTGTGAATGGGAGTTCACTCATGATTTGGCTCTCTGTTTGTCTGTTATTGGTGTATAAGAATGCTTGTGATTTTTGCCCATTGATTTTGTATCCTGAGACTTTGCTGAAGTTGCCTATCAGCTTAAGGAGATTTTGGACTGAGATGATGGGGTTTTGTAGATATACAATCATGTCATCTGCAAACAGGGACAATTTGACTTCCTCTTTTCCTAATCGAATGTCCTTTATTTCTTTCTCCTGCCTGATTGCCCTGGCCAGAACTTCCAACACTGTGTTGAATAGGAGTGGTGAGAGAGGGCATCCCTGTCTTGTGCCGGTTTTCAAAGGGAATGCTTCCAGTTTTTGCCCATTCAGTATGATATTGCCTGTGGGTTTGTCATAAATAGCTCTTATTATTTTGAGATACGTCCCATCAATACCTTATTGAGAGTTTTTAGCATGAAGTGCTGTTGAATTTTGTCGAAGGCCTTTTCTCCATCTATTAAGATAATCATGTGGTTTTTGTCTTTGGTTCTGTTTATTTGCTGGATTATATTTATTGATTTGTGTATGTTGAACCAGCCTTGCATCCCAGGGATGAAGCCCACTTGATCATGGTGGTCAAGCTTTTTGATGTGCTGCTGGATTCAGTTTGCTAGAATATTATTGAGGATTTTTGCATCGATGTTCATCAGGGATATTGGTCTAAAATTCTCTTTTTTTGTTGTGTCTCTGCCAGGCTTTGGTATCAGGATGATGCTGGCCTCATAAAATGAGTTAGGGAGGATTCCCTCTTTTTCTATTGATTGGAATAGTTTCAGAAGGAATGGTACCAGCTCCTCCTTGTACCTCTGGTAGAATTCGGCTGTGAATCCATCTGGTCCTGGACTGTTTTTGGTTGGTAAGCTATTGATTATTGCCACAATTTCAGCTCCTGTTATTGGTCTATTCAGAGATTCAACTTCTTCCTGATTTAGTCTTGGGAGAGTGTATGTGTCAAGGAATTTATCCATTTCTTCTAGATTTTCTAGTTTATTTGCGTAGAGGTGTTTATAGTATTCTCTGATGGTAGTTTGTATTTCTGTGGGATTGGTGGTGATATCTCCTTCATCATTTTTTATTGCATCTATTTGATTCTTCTCTCTTTTTTTCTTTATTAGTCTTGCTAGTGGTCTATCAATTTTGTTGATCCTTTCAGAAAACCAGCTCCTGGATTCATTAATTTTTTGAAGGGTTTTTTGTGTCTCTATTTCCTTCAGTTCTGCTCTGATTTTAGTTATTTCTTGCCTTCTGCTAGCTTTTGAATGTGTTTGCTCTTGCTTTTCTAGTTCTTTTAATTGTGATGTTAGGGTGTCAATTTTAGATCTTTCCTGCTTTCTCTTGTGGGCATTTAGTGCTATAAATTTCCCTCTACACACTGCTTTGAATGCATCCCAGAGATTCTGTTATGTTGTGTCTTGGTTCTCGTTGGTTTCAAAGAACATCTTTATTTCTGCCTTCATTTCGTTATGTACCCAGTAGTCATTCAGGAGCAGGTTATTCAGTTTCCACATAGTTGAGCGGTTTTGAGTGAGATTCTTAATCCTGAGTTCTAGCTTGATTGCACTGTGATCTGAGAGATAGTTTGTTATAATTTCTGTTCTTTTACATTTGCTGAGGAGAGCTTTACTTCCAAGTATGTGGTCAATTTTGGAATAGGCGTGGTGTGGTGCTGAGAAGAATGTATATTCTGTTGATTTGGGGTGGAGAGTTCTGTAGATGTCTATCAGATCCACTTGATGCAGAGCTGAATTCAATTCCTGGATATCCTTGTTAACTTTCTGTCTCGTTGATCTGTCTAATGTTGACAGTGGGGTGTTAAAGTCTCCCATTATTAATGTGTGGGAGTCTAAGTCTCTTTGTAGGTCTCTAAGGACTTGCTTTAATGAATCTGGGTGCTCCTGTATTGGGTGCATATATATTTAGGATAGTTAGCTCTTCTTGTTGAATTAATCCCTTTACCATTATGTAATGGCCTTCTTTGTCTCTTTTGATCTTTGTTGATTTAAAGTCTGTTTTATCAGAGACTAGGATTGCAACCCCTGCCTTTTTTTGTTTTCCATTTGCTTGGTAGATCTTCCGCCATCCCTTTATATTGAGCCTGTGTGTGTCTCTGCACATGAGATGGGTTTCCTGAATACAGCATACTGATGGGTCTTGACTCTTTATCCAATTTGCCAGTCTGTGTCTTTTAATTGGAGCATTTAGCCTATTTACATTTAAGGTTAATATTGTTATGTGTGAATTTGATCCTGTCATTATGTTAGCTGGTTATTTTGCTCATTAGTTGATGCAGTTTCTTCCTAGCCTCGATGGTCTTTACAATTTGGCATGTTTTTGCGGTGGCTGGTACCGGTTGTTCCTTTCCATGTTTAGTGCTTCCTTCAGGAGCTCTTTTAGGGCAGGCCTGGTGGTGACAGAATCTCTCGGCATTTGCTTATCTGTAAAGTATTTTATTTCTCCTTCACTTATGAAGCTTAGTTTGGCTGGATATGAAATTTTGGGTTGAAAATTCTTCTCTTTAAGAATGTTGACTGTTGGCCCCCACTCTCTTCTGGCTTGTAGAGAGTTTCTGCCGAGAGATCTGCTGTTAGTCTGATGGGCTTCCCTTTGTGGGTAACCCGACCTTTCTCTCTGGCTGCCCTTAACATTTTTTCCTTCATTTCAACTTTGGTGAATTTGACAATTATGTGTCTTGGAATTGTTCTTCTCGAGGAGTATCTTTGTGGCATTCTCTGTATTTCCTGAATTTGAATGTTGGCCTGCCTTGCTAGGTTAGGGAAGTTCTCCTGGATAATATCCTGCAGAGTGTTTTCCAACTTGGTTCCATTCTCCCTGTCACTTTCAGATACACCAATCAGACGTAGATTTGGTCTTTTCACATAGTCCCATATTTCTTGGAGGCTTTGTTCATTTCTTTTAATTCTTTTTTCTCTAAATTTCTCTTCTTGCTTCATTTCATTCATTTGATCTTTAATAACTGATACCCTTTCTTGCAGTTGATCGAATCGGCTACTGAAGCTTGTGCATTTGTCATGTAGTTCTCGTGCCATGGTTTTCAGCTCCATCAGGTCCTTTAAGGACTTCTCTGCATTGGTTATTCTAGTTAGCCATTCGTCTAATCTTTTTTCAAGGTTTTTAACTTCTTTGCCATGGGTTCGAACTTCCTCCTTTAGCTCGGAGAAGTTTGATCATCTGTAGCCTTCTTCTCTCAACTCGTCAAAGTCATTTTCCGTCCAGCTTTGTTCCATTGCTGGTGAGGAGCTGCGTTCCTTTGGTGGAGGAGAAGTGCTCTGATTTTTAGAATTTTCAGTTTTTCTGTTCTGTTTTTTCCCCATGTTTGTGGTTTTATCTACCTTTGGTCTTTGATGATGGTGATGTACAAATGGGGTTTTGGTGTGGATGTCCTTTCTGTTTGTCAGTTTTCCTTTTAACAGTCAGGACCCTCAGCTGCAGGGCTGTTGAAGTTTGCTGGAGGTCCACTCCAGACCCTGTTTGCCTGGGTATCAGCAGCGGAGGCTGCAGAACAGCGAATATTGCTGAACAGCAAATGTTGCTGCCTGATCATTCCTCTGGAGGTTTCCTCTCAGAGGGATACCCAGCTGTGTGAGGTGTCAGTCTGACCCTACTGGGGGGTGCCTCCCAGTTAGGCTACTTGGAGGTCAGAGACCCACTTGAGGAGGCAGTCTGTCCGTTCTCAGATCTCAAGCTGCGTGCTGGGAGAACCACTACTCTCTTCAAAGCTGTCAGACAGGGACATTTAAGTCTGCAGAGGTTTCTGCTGCCTTTTGTTTGGCTATGCCCTGCCCCCAGAGGTGGAGTGTACAGAGGCAGGCAGGCCTCCTTGAGCTGCAGTGGGCTTCACCCATTTCGAGCTTCCGGCCACTTTGTTTACCTACTCAAGCCTCAGCAATGGTGGGCACCCCTCCCCTAGCCCCGCTGCTGCCTTGCAGTTTGATCTCAGACTGCTGTGCTAGCAATGAGTGAGGCTCCGTGGGTTTGAGACCCTCCGAGCCAGGCACAGGATATAATCTCTTGGTGTGCCATTTGCTAAGACCATTGGAAAAGCACAGTATTAGGGTGAGAGTGACCCGATTTTCCAGGTGCCATCTGTCACAGCTTTGCTTGGCTATGAAAGGGAATTCCCTGACCCCTTGCGCTTCCCAGGTGAGGCGATGCCTCGCCCTGCTTCTGCTCATGCTTGGTGCGCTGTACCCACTGTCCTGCACCCGCTGTCCGACAAGCCTCAGTGAGATGAACCCGATACCTCAGTTGGAAGTGCAGAAATTACCCTTCTTCTGCGTCGCTCATGCTGGGAGCTGTAGACTGGAGCTGTTCCTATTCGGCCATCTTGGAACCGCCAGTGTAGATGTTATTTAATTTTTGGCATTGACCATCAGAGACAAAGGAGTTCAGCTATATATATATATGTGTGTGTGTGTGTGTGTGTGTGTGATGTGTATATATGTATACTTTTTTCTTTTATTTTTTGAGACAAAGTCTTGCTTTGTCACGTAGGTTGGAATGTGGTGGCCTGATCACAGTTCACTATAACCTTGAAGTTCTGGGCTCAAGCGATCCTCCTGGCTTAGCTTCTCCGGTAGCTAGGACTATGAGTGTGCACCACCATTAATTAGCCCAACTAATTAAAAAAAATTGTAGAGACAGGGGTCTTGCTATATTGCACAGGCTGGTCTTGAACTCCTGGCCTCAAACGATCCTCCTGTCTCAGCTTTCCCAATGTACTGGATTATGGGCATAAACCACTGCGTCTGGCTTCAAATGTGTTGTTTACATTGAAAGAACTTGTAGAACAGAGACAGGAATAGCTTTAAATCAATGGACAAAGGAAAACATACCATTTAGCACAGAACAAAAAGTAGAAAAGGGCAAGAAAGTGTGAGAAAACAAAGCATGAGGCAGAAGGACAGTAGTATAGTCACATTTTGTGATGATAAATTTTCATAGAACAAAATCTAGTGAAGCTATATGCTACTTTAGAGACATCTACAAATTACATGTTTAAGTTAAAAGTGAAAGACAAAAACGGACTTGAAAAAATACAACGAAAGAAGATGGTATTTTAAAAATGAGACAAAATAAAAATCTGAGAAAAAACCATAAATGAAACAAAGAGCTAAAGCGCACAAGCCACGATAAATATTTAGAAATTGTTTACTTTGGTATGATGAATAACAGCATAAAAACGCACACTTATAACTAGAAATATGAGGAAAAGGCAAAAATTTAGTAGCAAGAAGATAACTAAATGCATTATTCATCTCTAACAAATAAGAAAAATCGATGTATAAAATATTTGAATAAATGACTTAATAAGTTTGATTTAATAGATATAATTTAAATTTTGTGTCCTACAGGATATTAACATATTTTTGTAAACAACTGTTCACATTTTAAGAAAGCTGACATTTAAGGCAGTAAATGAAACTTTAGTAGGTTAAGAATGGACACTTTTTGGTGATTCCGTTGAAAAAATATTAAAGATTAAAAAAAGATTGACTGGCCGTGATGGCTCACACCTGTAGTCCCAGCACTTTGGGAGGCTGAGGTGGGTGGATCACCTGAAGTCGAAAGTTCAAGACCAGCGTGGCTAAGATGGAGAAACCTTGTCTCTATTAAAATTACAAAAATTAGCTGGGCGTGGTGGCTGGCACCTGTAACCCCAGCTGCTTGGGAGGCTGAGGCAGGAGAATCGCTTGAACCCGGGAGGCAGAGGTTGTAGTAAGCCGAGACGATGCCACTGCACTCCAGCCTGGACACTAAGAGTGAAACTCCGTCTCAAAAACAAAAACAAAAACAAACAAACAAACAAAAGGTTTACAAAGTAATGTCATGGAGAATGGTGGAGTAGGGAGTGCTAAGTATCCCTCCCTTCACTGAAGCTCGATGAAGCTGCCCAAAACTGTCAGAGTAAACTCTTTCAAAACTCTAGAATCTAATACAAAACTTATAACAATCAGGGAAGTACTTAATGAAGAGAGAAGCTGCTAAATTTTGATGACAGCATTTTGGATTTTTTGCTTATTTGCTTACAATTCTCCATTTTTCAGCTAGGCAGTGGTCACAGGACTGACACCAGCTTACATTCTTGGTGTGGCTTGATGCCATCTCAGGGGGCCATATGGACCTTGTTCTCAAAGAATTGTGGCTGGAGTTTTGATCTGTCTGGTGCCAACTGAGGGATGAGTTCCATGTCTTGTCTTTGTTTCAGCCCTTTGGAACACTGTCAGGACTGGAATGGCCTCCTGGATTGTGGCTGTCAAAAGCATTTAATGGCATATACAGGCGCCTACCAACATACCCAGCTAGTTTTTGTGTTTTTAGTAGAGAGGGGGTTTTGCCATGTTGGCCAGGCTGGTCTTGAACTCTTTTTTTTTTGTTGAGATGGAGTCTCGCTCTGTCGCCCAGGCTGGAGTGCAGTGGTGTGATCTGGGCTCACTGCAAGCTCCACCTCCTGGGTTCACGCCATTTCCCTGCCTCATCCTCCCGAGTAGCTGGGACTGCAGGCACCCGCCACCATGTCCGGCTAATTTTTTGTATTTTTAGTAGAGACGGGGTTTCACCGTGTTAGCCAGGATGGTCTCGATTTCCTGACCTTGTAATCCGCCCGCTTCAGCCTCCCGAAGTGCTGGGATTACAGGTGTGAGCCACTGCGCCCAGCCTGTCTTGAACTCTTGATCTCAGGTGATCCACCCTCCTTGGCCTCCCAGTGTGCTAGGATTACAGGTGTGAGCCACCGCGCCTCACCCCGGAATATTTTTAAAAACACACTAAGGATTGTATTTTTCAGTACTTTTCAAACTGTTTGGGGGCATGAGCTCCATACACTGCCAATTACCCATTATGTGTAAGGTTTCCAATCGCCAGGATGTTAATGGGCTCTTCTTAGTTAAGATTTCTTTCAGGGAGGCCGAGGTGGGCAGATCACCTGAGGTTGGGTGTTCGAGAGCAGCCTGACCAACATGGAGAAACCCTGTGTCTGCTAAAAATACAAAAATCAGCCGGTTGTGGTGGGGCATGCCTGTAATCCCAGCTACTTGGGAGGCCGAGGCAGGAGAATCTCTTGAACCCAGGAGGCAGAGGTTGTGGTGAGCCGAGATCACGCCATTGCACTCCAGCCTGGGCAATAAGAGTGAAACTCCTTCTCAAAACAAAACAAAACAAAACAAAACCAAACCATATGTATATATTATATATATATAAAATACACAAAATATTGGTATTTTGTAGGAAAAATATATAAAATATTGGTATAGGTATAGCATTGGTATAGGTATAAGACTGTAAAACTGACAATCCTTCCTCAGGTGGTGAATTAAGAAGCCGAGTATGTCTTTAAGGAAGCAGCTCTCTCCTGGTCTGACTCTTTTCGTTATGTTCAGTGTCTTTTTAAATTGTTCGTACAGCAAAATACACAATTTGATAGATTTGGTCAAATGTGTTTGACAGCCATGTAACCAATCAAGTTATAGAACATTTCCATCAACCCAGACCAGGATTTCTCAGTCTCTGCCTTTGTTGTCGGGGGCTGTCCTGTGTATTCAGGGCTAGTTAACAGCATCCTCGACCTCTGCCCACTAGATGCCAGTAGCATGACCGTCAAAATATCTTCAGACATTGCTACATGTTCCCCCAGGGACAAAGTCACCTCGGTTGAGAATAACTGCCATAGAATGTTTCTTACTGGCCCATTGCAATCAATCCCCCTTCCTCACAGAGGTAACTACTCTTCTGACTTACATCTCTGCAGATTAATTTTGCCTGTTCTTGAACTTTTTATAAATACAGGTACACAGTATGGTCTCTTTTGTGTCTGTCATCCTTAGCTCAACGTAATGTCCATGAGAGTCTTATTTGTTGTATCAGTTCCAAGATATCAATAGACCATGGTTGGTTAGCCATTCTCCCTTTCATGGACGTTTGGGCTGTTTCCAGTGTTTGGCTGTTATGAACAAAGTAGCTGTGAACATTCTTGTACAACTCTTTGTGTAAACATATATTTTCATTTCTTCTGGGTAAATATGCAAGGTATATGGCAGGTAAATATTTAACTCTACAAGAAGCTGCCAAATTGTTTTCCAAAATGGTTATATCGTTTTACGCTCCTACCAGCAGTGCTGAGAGTTCCAGGTGCTCCACAATCTCCCCAACATTTGGTGTCATCTGTCTTTCATTAGCCATTCTGGTGGGTGTGTGTTATCTCACTGTGGTTCTAATGTGCATTTCCCTAATGACTAGTGATATTGAACACCTTTTAATGTGTTTATTTCAAATATATATATCAGACAAATGACTTGCATCTAGAATATATAAAAACTCTGTAATCAATACTAAAAAAGACAAATAATCCAATGAAAATGGGCAAAACTCTTCACGGAAGAAGCATGAATGTCACATTTTTGTTGTATCTTTTCCACACTGCCACTCATCACTTCTGCACTGGATGCTGCTCTTTGTTGAACAACAGTGCTTACTTAGTATGTGTCAAACCCATTTCTAAGCATTTGACAATGTTAACTCACTTACCCCTCAATATTAGCCCATTTAATTCTCAAAACAGCCTTATAAGGTATTATTATTCCCACTTTAGAGAAGAGGAAACTGAGACAGTGAGCCAGTGACTTGCTAAAACTCACAGGTGGTTGGATGAAGGATCCAGGACTCCGGCCCAGGCAGCCTGGCTCCAAGCTCTTAACCACGATATGCACAGTGCGCGCTTCTCCTTACAAGGCAGATGTTATGAGGTATCTCAATCCCTCTGCTGCACTTTCTCAAAGTGAGTTTTCAAAATTTTATCAGGACCGGGGTGTTGGGTTTCAGGTACCGGTAATACAGAATCGATATGTTTATGTTGCCATTTCTATTGCTGATTGCTGTTATGCAATTTTCCATCGTTTCGTAGGTACCTTATGAGCTGTGACTTTGATGTCCCCTGTAGGTAAAAAGATGTTTTTCAAATCCCTTCCAACTGTGGTCCTTCTTGTGGTACTAAGAAAGGCTTTATAGTTTTCTTTAAGGAAAAAAAGAAAAGGATTAAAAAAAGAAAAGGATTAAAAAAAAGAAAAGATAAATTTTGGTTTGAGAGCTGCCTGAAAAGATTTGCCTGCTCTAACTCAAAACCTTTTCCTCCATCGCATTTCTGAATATCACTAGGGACCCCTTACCTTTCTCCTGTCTTCTCTTCCTCCATCAGTAGTGATTGGGGTTAAAAGTTACCTGCTTGCAGCAAGATTCTGGCTCACCTGGTGATATGGCTTGGCTGTGTCCCAATCCAAATCTTTTTTTTTTTTTTTTTAAATATACTTTAAGTTCTAGGGTACATGTGCACAACGTGCAGATTTGTTACATAGGTATACATGTGCCATGTTGGTTTGCTGCACTCATCAACTCGTCATTTACATTAGGTATTTCTCCTAATGCTATCCCTTCCCCAGTCCCCCACCCACTGACCGGCCCTGGTGTGTGATGTTCCCCGCCCTGTGTCGATGCTTCTCATTGTTTAGCTCCCACCTGTGAGTGAGAACATGCAGTGTTTGGTTTTCTGTCCTTGTGATAGTTTGCTTAGAATGATGGTTTCCAGCTTCATCCATGTCCCTGCAAAGGACATGAACTCATCCTTTTTTATGGCTGCATAGTATTCCATGGTATATATGTGCCACATTTTCTTAATCCAGTCTATCATTGATGGACATTTGGGTTGGTTCCAATTCTTTGCTATTGTGAATAGTGCCACAGTAAACATACATGTGCATGTGTCTTTATTGTAGAATGATTTATAATCCTTTGGGTATATGCCAAGTAATGGGATTGCTGGGTCAAATGGTATTTCTAGTTCTAGATCCTTGAGGAATCTCCACACTGTCTTCCACAATGGTTGAACTAATTTACACTCCCACCAACAGTGTAAAAGTGTTCCTATTCCTCCACATCCTCTCCAGCATCTGTTGTTTCCTTTTTAATGATCATCATTCTAACTGGCATGAGATGGTATCTCATTGTGGTTTTGATTTGCATTTCTCTGATGGCCAGTTATGATGAGCATTTTTGTATATGTCTGTTGGATGCATAAATGTCTTCTTTTGAGAAGTGTCTGTTCATATCCTTTGCCCGCTTTTTGATGGGGTTGTTTTTTTCTTGTAAATTTATATTCTTTGTAGATTCTGGATATTAGCCCTTTGTTAGATGGGTAGATAGCAAAAATTTTCTCCCATTTTGTAGGTTGCCTGTTCACTCTGATGATAGTTTCTTTTGCTGTGCAGAAGCTCTTTAGTTTAATTAGATCCCATTTGTCTATTTTGGCTTTTGTTGCTATTGCTTTGGCGTTTTAGTCATGAAGTCTTTGCCCATGCCTATGTCCTGAATGGTATTGCCTAGATTTTCTTCCAGGGTTTTTATGATGTTAGGCTTTAATTTAAATCTTTAATTCATCTTGAGTTAATTTTTGTATATAGTGTAATGAAGGGATCCAGTTTCAGCTTTCTCCATATGGCTAGCCAGTTTTCCCAGCACCATTTATTAAATAGGGAATCCTTTCCCAATTTCTTGTTTTTGTCAGGTTTGTCAAAGATCAGGTGGTTGTAGATGTGTGGTGTTATTTCTGAGGCCTCTGTTCTGTTCCATTGGTCTATATATCTGTTTTGGTATCAGTACCATGCTGTTTTTGTTACTGTAGCCTTGTAGTGTAGTTTGAAGTCAGGTAGCATGATGCCTCCAGCTTTGTTCTTTTTGCTTAGGATTGTCTTTGCAATGCGGGCTGTTTTTTGGTTCCATATTAACTTTAAAGTAGTTTTTTCCAATTCTTTGAAGAAAGTCAGTGGTAGCTTGAGGGGATAGCATTGAATCTATAAATTACTTTGGGCAGTATGGCCATTTTCACGACATTGATACTTCCTATCCATGAGCATGGAATGTTCTTCCACTTGTTTGTGTGTTCTTTTATTTCGTTGAGCAGTGGTTTGTAGTTCTCCTTGAAGAGGTCCTTCACATCTCTTGTAAGTTGGATTCCTAGGTATTTTATTCTCTTTGTAGTAATTGTGAATGGGAGTTCAGTCATGATTTGGCTCTCTGTCTGTTATTAGTGTATAGGAATGCTTGTGATTTTTGCACATTGATTTTGTATCCTGAGACTTTGCTGAAGTTGTTTATCAGCTTATGGAGATTTTGGACTGAGATGATGGGGTTTTGTAGATATACAATCATGTCATCTGCAAACAGAGAAAATTTGACTTCCTCTTTTCCTAATTGAATACCGTTTATTTCTTTCTCTTGCCTGATTGCCCTAACCAGAACTTCCAACACTATGTTGAATAGGAGTGGTGAGAGAGGGCATCCTTGTCTTGTGCTGGTTTTCAAAGGGAATGCTTCCAGTTTTTGTCCATTCAGTATGATATTGGCTGTTTCCCATTCAAATCTTAACTTGCATTGTATCTTCCAGAATTCCCACTTGTTGTGGGAGGGACCCCGGGGGAGATAATTGAATCATGGTAGCTGATCTTTCCCGGACTACTTTTGTGATAGTTAATAAGTCTCACGAGATCTAATGGGTTTATCAGGGGTTTCTGCTTTTGCTTCTTCCTCATTTTCTCTTGCTGCTGCCATGTAAGAGGTGCCTTTTGCCTCCTGCCATGATTCTGAGACCTCCCCAGCCATGTGGAACTCTAAGTCCTATTAAACCTGTTTTTCCTCCAAGTCTTGGGTATGTCTTTATCAGCAGTGTGAAAATGAACTAATACAGTAAATTGGTAGCAGTAGAGTGGGGTATTGCTGAAAAGATACCTGAAAATGTGGAAGCGACTATGGAACTGGGTAACAGGCAGAAGTTGGAACAGTTTGGAAGGCTCAGAAGAAGATGGAAAATGTGGGAAAGTTTGGAACCCCCAAAGACTTGTTGAATGGCTTTGCCCAAAATGCTGATAGAAATATGGACAATAAGGTCCATGCTGAGGTGGTCTGATGGAGATGAGGAACTTGTTGGGAACTGGAGTAAAAGTGACTCGTTATGTTTTAGCAAAGAGACTGGCAGCATTTTGCCCCTGCCCTAGAAATATGTGGAACTTTGAACTTGAGAAAGATGATTTAGGGTATTTGGCAGAAGAAATTTCTAAGCAGCGAAGCATTCAGGAGGTGACTTGGGTTCTGTTAAAGGCATTCAGTTTTATAAGGGAAGCAGAGCATAAAAGTTTGGAAAACTTTCAGCCTGACTATGTGATAGAAAAGAAAAACCCATTTTCTGGGGAGAAATTTAAGCCGGCTGCATAAATTTGCATAAGTAGCAAGGAGCCTAAGGTTAATCCCCAAGACCATGGGGAAAATGTCTTCAGGCCATGTCACAGACCTTCATGGCGGCCCCTCCCATCACAGACCCAGGAGGAAAAAGTGGTTTCATGGGCCGGGCCCAGGGTCCCCGTGCTGTGTGCCGCCTAGGGACTTGGTGCCGTGTGTCCCAACTGCTCCAGCCATGGCTGAAAGGGGCCAATGTACAGCTTGGGCTGTGGCTTCAGAGTGGAAGCCCCAAGCCTTGGCAGCTTCCATGAGATGTTAAGCCTGCCAGTGCACATAAGTCAAGAATTGAGGTTTGGGAACCTTTGCCTAGATTTCAGAAGATGTATGGAAACCCCTGGATGCCCAGGCAAAAGTTTGCCGCAGGGGTGGGGCCTTCATGGAGAACCTCTGCTAGGGCAGTGTGGAAGGGAAATGTGGGGTAAGAGCCCCCACACAGAGTCCCTACTGGGACACCACCTAGTGGAGCTATGAGAAGAGGGCCACTGTCCTCCAGACCCCAGAATGGTAGATCCACTGACAGTTTGCACTGTGCACCTGGAATAGCCACAAACATTAAACACCAGCACCTGTAATAGCCGCAGACACAAAACGCCAGCCTGTGAAAGCAGCTGGGAGGGAGGCTGTACCCTGCAAAGCCACGGGGCGGAGCTGCCCAAGACCACGGGAACCCACCTCTTGCATCAGCATGACCTGGATGGGAGACCTGGAGTCAAAGGAAATCATTTTGAAGCCTTAAAATTTGACTGCCCCGCTAGATTTCAGACTTGCATGGGCCCTGTAACTCCTTTGTTTTGGCCAATTTCTCCCATTTGGAATGGCTGTATTTATCCAATACCTGTACCCCCATTATATCTAGGAAGTAACTAGCTTGCTTTTGATTTTACAGGCTCATAGGCAGAAGGGACTTGCCTTGGTCTCAGATGAGACTTTCGACTGTGGACTTTTGGGTTAGTGGTGAAATAAGTTAAGACTTTGGGGGACTATTGGGAAGGCATGACTGATTTTGAAATGTGAGGACGTGAGCTTTGGAGGGGCTAGGGGCGGAATGATATGGTTTGGCTGTGTCTGCATCTGAGTCTCAACTTGAATTGTATCTTCCAGAATTCTCATGTGTTGTGGGAGGGACCCAGGGGAAGGTAATTGAATCATGAGGGCTGATTTTTCCTGTGCTATTCTCATGATAGTTAATAAGTCTCACGAGATCTGATGGGTTTATCAGGGGTTTTTGCTTTTGCTTCTTCCTCATTTTCACTTGCTTCTGCCATGTAACAAGTGCCTTTTGCCTCCCGCCATGATTCAGAGACTTCCCCAGCCATGTGCAACTATAAGTCCAATTAAACCTATTTTTCTTCCCAGTCTTGGGTATGTCTTCATCAGCAGTGTGAAAATGGACTAATACACCTGGGTTTACAGCCTTTCTGTTCCATACCCACTGGATGGGTTATTTATGTGCCATTTTATTTGAAACTACTGTTACTTTCCTAATAATATAACAAGATTTTGTGCGTAAGACTCGTCTCACTATTATCTTACTCTTTTGAATTTGTTTCATTTTAATAAGGTAATATTTAAATTGCACTTAGGAACTAGTAATATATATGTATAAACATACTTTCATGTTGTGTCTAATCACAAACTAATATTCATTTAAGTGCAGGGGACTGTATTCATCCAGTTAATCCAATAAACATTTATTGAATACTTGCTATGTGCCAGGGACCATGGGGAGATACAAGTGAGGTATAGTTTTGTTCCTATCATGCAGATGCTCGAAACATCTAGTCAGATACATGTTAATTACCATTGAGTTTCAAAAGTTCTCTGCCTCTGAGGGAGGCAACAGTAGCCTTCACGACTTCACAGTGGTCTTGGTGTGAGCAGCCCTCCATGGCACAGATCTTGAGCTGGTCTACTCCGTGCCAGCAGAGGAACTAGACTTTGAGAAACGAGTTGGATTTAGAACAGTGACAAATAAGCAGGTGTGAGGTGGCACTCCAGGTACATAGAAGAGCATAGTTAAAGGCATGTAGTGAGTTGTCCAGTTCATTTCCCTACAGGCCAAGAGCTAGTGAGATGCAAGTCTGGGGCTGAGGGTGTGGAGGCCCCTTTTGCCATGAATGTTGGGCAAAAGAATGTTCTGTGGCAAATACAGACTGTTCCCACCATCTCTAAATGATAGGACATGAGAAGTAGAGCTAGAACTGGCACATCTCCTCCATAACCGTTTTTCAAAGCCACATGGAAATATTACAAAGGCTTGACAATTCACGGGGCGACTAAAATACCAACTACAATACTTATGACAGAGGTCCTCTCTAAGTAGCACATTTTCAAGTGGTAAACAATAGAGACGTCTCTCAGTCTCCCTCT
Source organism: Pongo abelii (assembly GCF_028885655.2). Lineage (NCBI taxonomy): Eukaryota > Metazoa > Chordata > Mammalia > Primates > Hominidae > Pongo > Pongo abelii. Next base: position 96,514,507 of record NC_072001.2, read on the forward strand.
TTTGTTACTGTCTTTGGACAGTTTTTTTGACTTTTCTTTGAATATTTTGGAGGAAGTATTGGTATCTGAGACTTTTCCAAAAACAAATATTGTCATGCAGGTGGATATGGTCCAGGAGTTGGTTTTCTGTTCAGGAGGGCTTAAAAAGTGCCTGCATTTTCCAAAAGCCTATTTTAAGGGGCAATTTGATTCAACATTAAGGTATTGAAATGTAGTGGCTGGGTGCGGTGGCTCATGCCTGTAATCCCAGCACTTTGGGAGGCTGAGGTGGGCAGATCACTTGAGGTCAGGAGTTCGAGACCAGCCTGGCCAACATGGTGAAACCCCATCTCTACTAATAATACAAAAATTAGCCAGGTGCGATGGTGTGCACCTATAATCCCAGCTGCTCTGGAGGCTGAGGCAGGAGAATTGCTTGAACCTAGGAGGCAGAGGTTGCAGTGAGCCGAGATCACGCCACTACACTCCAGCCTGGGTGACAGAGTGAGACGCCATCTCCAAAACAAACAAACAAAAACAAAGATATTGAAATGTAATAAAAGCAAATGTACCTAGAAGTAACTGGTGACCCAAAGTTATGAACAACTGAAATAATTCCCTCTCTGTACTGAAGGGCTGGGGTGCGCAGTGTCGAATGATCTCGGTGTCAGCTTCCCACATGCTATGATTTTTGGCTCACAGAACATTGAGATCAGAAAAGAGCAAGACCCTGAGGATATTCCAACTATCAGGATACAAAGAGAATGGCTAATGGTAGCATGACTGCACTCTTCAACCTCCTCTCTATACTAGCTAAGGAAGTTGCTGGCTTTTAAAATGAAGCTGTTCATTACATAATCTGCACTGCTACTTCCAAGGACCATTAGAGGGAAGACACAATAGGTGGCACTTTCTTTCTACCAAGCAGAGGGTTTCTTGTGTAAAATACTCTGTTCTCTCCATTCTTCAATAGAACTACAAAGCCCACACATTTCATTGACTCACAGGAGAAGAACCCACCATCATGGGTAAAGCCCTGTGTGGACACAGTAGGCTAAAAACAAATATGACATGGCCTCTTCTCATGGAGGTCACATCTGGGAGTTAGAGGAGAGACATACACCTATAACCACATGTAGCATTTACAAAAGTGACTGAACTAGATGCTGTGAGAACAGAAGGCCTGAGATGGTAAAATTTGGCCAAGGGAGCTGAGAAATGCTTCTATGTTGAAATGACACTTGGGATTTGTAGGAGGCCTTGGTTTTTGCCAGGTGGATAAGTAGGAACCTTCCAGGTAGAGAGCACACTCAGTCTGTGTGAGGATACAAAGGCATCCTGGGTTTGGACTATATGATCCCATTTATTTATTTGTTTGTTTGTTTGATGGAGTCTCAGTCTGTTACCCAGGCTGGAGTACAGTGGTGTGATCTTGGCTCACTGAGACCTCTGCCTTCTGGGTTCAAGCAATTCTCCTGCCTCAGCCTCCCGAGTAGCTGGGACGGTAGGCACCTGCCACCACACCCAGCTAATTTTTGTGTTTTTAGTAGAGATGGAGTTTCACCATGTTAGCCAGGCTGGTCTCGATCTCCTGACCTCATATGATCTGCCCGCTGGGTTTGGACTACATGAGTGAGGAGGCAGGAAAGCTGAAAGATCAGGTGGGTAAGATTGTCGGGGCCATATTGTCACAGACCTTCCCCTCTGTGAAGAAGCATTTAGACTTGATCTTGTAGGTCTTGGGGTGACATAGACTATGCTACGCAGGGAAGTATAATGAGAGCAGTGTTTTGCAGAGACACTGGCAACAGTGAGGAGGAGGCCTGGACTCACTCATGGAGAGCTGGCAATAAGAAATCACTTTGGGAAGGTATTTAAGTAGTCATTCAGTGGCCACGTTTGTGGTGTGAAAGATACGGGCTCTGACTCCTGACTCCTTGGGTGTGAATCCCAGCTCTACCTCTTACTATCTGCATATTCCTGTGCAAGTTACTCAGTCTTTCTGTGCCTTGGTTTCTTTGTATATGAAATGAAGATAATAGCAGTTACTAGAGCAGTGCTTCTTGAACTGGAATAGAATATGCACAAACATCAGCTTGTTAAAATGCAGACTCTGCCAGGCATGGTGGCTCATGCCTGTAATCCCAGAACTTTTGGAGGCTGAGGCAGGTGGATCACCTGAGGTCTGGGGTTCAAGACCACCCTGGCCAACATAGTGAAACCCCATCTCTACTAAAAATGCAAAAAATTAGCCGGGTGTAGTCTGTAGTCCCAGCTACTCAGGGGCACACGTCTGTAGTCCCAGCTACTCAGGGGGCTGAAGCGGGAGAATTGCTTGAACCTGGGAGGCGGAGGTTGTGGTGAGCCAAGATAGCACCATTACACTCCAGCCTGGGCAACAAGAGTGAAACTCTGTCTCAAGAAAAGAAAAAAAGGAGACTCTGAATTAGTGAACCTAGGGTGGAACCTGAAATTCTGCAAGCTCCTGGATGGTGGTGATGCTGCTGTCCCATGGGCCATGCTGTCAGTAGCAAGATTTCTAATGACTGTTTCAAAGATTATATGAGTAAATACATGTAAGAAACACCAAGAGCAGCATGTGGCATAAGAGATAGCTAATGTTAGGGTCCACGAGAAAGACTAAAAATATATCTCAATTACTGCTTTACAAGAGTTTTATGCACTAGAAAGTTCTCTACAGACAATTACTTGGTATTTTGTCTCCCTTTCTGGCCAGGTACCTGCAGAGGGTTAGTGTGGCTCTGTTCTGGAGAGGGAATCCAAGCGACCTGCAATAATAGGCAATGCAATTCAGCCACAGGCAAGGTGGCCACACAGTTTATAAAGGTACGTACCCCTGTGTCTCTTCCAGGTCTCCCATAAAGTTAGGTTAGGTGACAGGACCATCAGAACTGTCCTAAGTGGGACATGAGGTTTCCATGTGCAGCGAGCTCCAGGAAGATACGGGCCGACTATTGAGTACCCTGTAAACTCTAGGGATTTTAGCTGCAGCTTCAGTTGGGGCTGAGATGGGCTACCTGCTGACTTTCTCATAGAGCAGAGAAGACCAAGGGTGAAAAAGCGTATGCTTGAGTTTTGCAGAGATATTAGGAAAATTGGGTATATGATATTGAATGACAAAGAAAAAACCAGGCAAATAAACTTTGTAAGTACTTAGATTTTATTTTCTCTTTAAAGGCAGGCTCTGGCCAGAAAAAAAGGAAAAAAAAAAAAAAGAAAAAGCCCCAAACTTCTCTCTTTTTCCCCTTTGGCTTTCCCCAATCTCCCACCCTACTTTCAGCAGCTTTTTTTTTTCTTTTTGCTGGGAAAAATAAGTCCTGCTTGGGGAGTGAAGAGTGGGTCTCCAGTGAAGAACTTCAACAGGACTTCTCAAGTATTACCTTAAAGGCCATTGTACATGAGAAGTAAATATGTTTTATTAAGCAGAAATTTTGCAACATGCATATACTTGATTCTTTGTGAAAAGCTGGAAAAGCTGAAAAGAAAAGGAAAAATCCTAATAAGTAAAACTTCAAATGGCTCCAGAGAGTCATTCCACAGACATTTCTCTATGGCATTTCTAATACATGTAAGGAAAAGAGAAATAGTAATTACTTGGGTTTGAAAGCTTGGCTTTTTTTTTTTTTTCTTTTTTTGAGATGGAGTCTCACTCTTTCACCCAGGCTGGAGTGCAGTGGCGTGATCTCGACTCACTGCAACCTCCGCCCTCTGAGTTCAAGGGATTCCCCTGCCTCAGCCTCCTGAGTTGCTGGGATTACAGGCGCCTGCCACCCACCGCACCCAGCTAATTTTTTTTGTGTGTATTTTTAGTAGAGACGGGGTTTCACCGTCTTGGCCAGGCTGGTCTTGAACTCCTGATCTGTGATCCACTTGCCTCGGCCTCCCAAAGTGCTGGGATTACAGGCGTGAGCCACCGCGCCCGGCCACACCTTGGCTTATTTTTTAATGCCCGATTGGAAAACCATGGTTGCTTAGCTGTGCTACTTGGAACAAGTACCCAAGCCTCAGTTTTAATACCTGCATAATTCCGGATCGTAAATGAAAGATTCGCTGTGAATGTTCTAAAGTTTCTCTTGTGCCTGGCACAGTGTAGGCGCTCCAAAAATGTTCGTGGAATGAATGAATGAATGAATAAATAAATAAATGAAAGCTCACAAGCTACATTTTGCTTAGGTAAAACCCCAGTTATCTTTTTTTTTTTTTTTTTTTTGTGGCAGAGTCTCAATTTCCATCCTTTCCTTCTTGAAACTCTCGCCTCCCTTTTCTTCCACAATACTTCTGAGTCTCTCAATCACATCTGTCTATGCAATGGAAGGACTGGTTGATGCAACTGAGTTCTGATTGGTCAATATAACTGAGCCTTGATGGGTTGACAAAACTGAGCTGTGATTGGCCAGGGCAGGTAATCTCTAATTGGTTGGTTCAGGTGAGCACTGATTGGTTGGTTTCTAAGACAAAAATAGGACGTCTCTGTGAGATGTTTCTTTAAAATGGCTAGTGGGGGTAGGGGGAGCTGGATTTCTTGCTGTAGTTTATCTTGGTACTGACAGCAGCAACTAGTTTGGCCGGATCGTAGAAAGGGAGATCCTGTGATACTTTTACAATATCTTTCTGATAACACACAGTATGTGGCCACCCCCTCATCCGGCTATGGTCACCTGGTTCTGTTTTAACTTTGCATACCTCAGTTAGCCACACAAAGTCCATTTTGTCTGTAGGTGGGCGGACGGGGGGCGTACTTTAGCACCACACATCCGATTGTGTTCTATGCAACCAGCCACAAAGCCGGAGGGGTGTTTGAGTCCCAATTTGCCTTTTTGTGGAGGCTTTCCATAATGGAATTTGTTACTGTTTGCCATTCTCCTATAAGATAAACAGCATACTTGAATGGGGGTGGGGTGCTAGCAACGAGGAGTTTAAAGAAGTCTTGGAAAATATCAACTCTTTGTTCCTTCGCTAACTTGTGCTTGTAGCGTGGAAAATCTTACTTTCCAGATTGCAAAACAGACGGCTTGCTAAGGTTCAGGTGCTTTTTATGAGAAATCTTTGCTACATCAATTTTCCTCATGCACTCTTCAGTTTATTGGCAGAACTTGACTCTTGGTGTGATCCTTTCATTTGGCTTTGGCCTGCCCTTGCCTTCCACACCTCTCTCAAAACCACCGTATTAAAGATTCTGCTGCAATTTCCAGCCTTTCCTTCTTGAAACGCTTGCCTCCATTTTCTTCCACAATACTTCTGAGACTCTCAATCAGGTCTGTCTATACAATGGAAGGACTGAAATTTTCTTAGTTTTGATTGGTTGATGCAACTGAGTTCTGATTGGTCAATATCTGTTTCTCCTTCTTCTTCCTGTTTCTTTATTTGTCCTCTGAGAGATGGACTTCTCCAGAAGAGTAGCCTCGTGCCCTGGTAATCCTCCTCCTCTAGGCTCATCTCATACATGTCCATTGTGCTTACCCAATAAATTGGTCACCCCAAACATATTCCCAATGGTTCTCCTGAGCTTCAGCCCTCCCCTGCATCTCCAGGTCCCTTCACCTGTTGCATCCTTTCACCTAGCCATTCAGTTGGCAAATCAAATTCAGTGCCACCAAGTCAACTCATGGTCTTCACCTCTCAAATCTTCCTTTCTGTGTTTCTTAGTTCTGTGAGTGGTACCCACTATCTACTATTTCCCAAAGCCAATTACCTAATTAAAACACATATCAAGGGTTAGTCATCTCCGGGTCAGCTGTCTGAAAATGTGCATGTTTGTAAGGGGCAGAGAGGAAGACACTCTTCCTGTCCTCAAGGAGCTCACAGTCTAGCAGAGATGGCAGACATGCCAGCCCATGTGGACAGAACACCAGGACCAGCCTGGTGGACTGGTACATGGCCAAGGCTGAGAAGGCAAGGTGGAAGGGCAATCATATACTCTGTCTGGGCAAGGCCTGTTTAAGGAGAGAATGGCACCCCACATGAAGTAGGAGTTTCATAGCTGTTGGTTGAGTTGAAGTTTGCAAACTCAACTTCCAGCGTTGGTCCAGGCTCTGTAGGATTTAGAGGTGCACCCTCCAAAGCACAGGTGCCAGTGATGGGCGAGAGGTTTCTTGGCCACTTCCTCAAGGTAAAGGATTACTGAAGAGACCAGGGCATTTGGATTTTGCTCACCAAGAAAGGAAAGAGCTCAGAAAGGAGGAAAAAAAAGAGCAAGTTTCTCTTCTGAATTGCTTCCCTCTTAGTCTGGAGCCCCATATCCTGCTTCAGGTGAAGAATGAGGGCTTTTGTGTGTGTATGTGTGTGTGCGCTTTTGATTTTTTAAACTACAGAGCTACTCAGAGATGTAGGAGCTGCTTGGGGCCAAATTTGTGGACCACTTCTGGCAACCTACTGACACCTTTGAAATGGGCATTTCCATGAGTGCACCTTTCCCAAACTTTTGAGTTTATTAACTCTAGAGGAAAATGACTCTTCTTCTCCAGCTTTTCCAAGAGAAGCCTCTGGAGTACATGAAGACCAAGCCTCTCATTTTACAGATGAGGACACTGAGGCCCATTGACCTGGTGTCCCTTGCTCGGAGCAGCATGCAAGCAGTGATCAGACAATGCTGGGGCTCAGAAGGCATCCCCCTCAGTCTCCCATCTAGATCAGCTTTTCAAGGCTGGGCAAGTGACTCTGCCTTGTCTGTGTGCTTGGCACTGCACCACTGGCTGGGGCTGGGGTCACCAAGAGGATAGGACCCTCCTGTCCAGTCCAGCCAGATGGCGAGCTGGGAAGTTACTTAAAGAAACTAAAACCTGAGACAAAGTGTGGTAAGGTCTGAGAGAAAATCAGCGCGTGTGATTTGTGCCTGGAAGGGGGAATCACTTCTTGTAGGGGAAACTTCTGCACTTCTCTCTCTATAGGTCCCATATAGTAAACCTTTACCATTAACTCAGTGCGGGCTGAGCAAGAGACATGTATGATCCTTATACCACTCCTGTAAAACATGGGCTGCTTTTGCTTTACAGAAGAGGAAACTGAGGCACAGAGTGGAGCCATGAATTTGGTGAGTTGCAGAGCTGAGGCTTAGACCTGCACCCCATTCCTGCTGGCTCAGGAGCTGTGTTCCAGGGCCCCCTGGACAGCGGTAGTGCTGAAAGGACCTAGCCTCCTGCACTTCTTATCTTCTTTCCAATCCCCTTTTTCTCAAGAAAATTCCCACTCATCCTCCCAGTTCACCCTTTCCTTTCTGTCTTTAAGTGGCTTCAAACGACAAGCTGGCTGGCTCCTGTGTTTCTCTTTCCCTTTTATGCCTATTGTAAGAAGCTGTGATAATCAAAGACCGCCAAGACTTTTTTTGAATTGCGTCTTTGTGGCCTTTTTGCAGTCTTCAGACCTCACGGTTTCTCAGTGGCAGTTCATCCCAGCAGCTTCTCCTTTCTCTGCCTGTGACTTCTGCCGCACTTGCGGGTGCTACCATACACTGCCGGTGGTGTTGGTCCCATGGTGACACAGCACTTGGCAATTTACACAATGCTTTCAGCTCTACCCTACTGAAACGGGAAAAGTTCCCTTATCCCCCTCGCAGGGCATACAACAGGGGCGTGACTCACTTCTTCAGTGCCCCACTACTCAAACCCCTCCGGGGGAGCCTGCAGGACAAGTTGTGGGCAGCATTTTGGGCTCTGACCTCTTGGCAGCATCTAGGGTTGAGTGTTTACAGCTCCGGAAGTCCCAGTGAGTATGTGATACAGGGTGCTCTTTCAGTTTTGCCATCTGCAGGTGGCCTGTGTTAATCAACTAAATTAGACCCTCTGCCTTATTGCAAGGACAGAGGGCTTTCTCTATCCCAGGTTCTTGCCTCGGTGTATCAGAAAAATTGGATCACATGTGGGCTTGGAGGATGGGTGCAAGGTTTTATTGAGTGGAGCTAGCTAGCTCTCAGTGAGGTGAATGGGGGGCCAGAAGGGGGATGGAGTGGGAAGGTGGTCTTCTCCTGGAGTCGGGCTGTCCAGCGGCTGGGCTCTCTCCTGACTGCCCCCAGCTAAATTCCATGTCACCCGCCGTCCATTGCCTGCTGGCATCTGCTGGTGCCTGTCGGTGTGCTCTTCCTCTCATTTGCTCCTCTCAACGTCCAGCTGCCTGTGTCTGGGTCCACTAGGGTCTTGGGGTTTTTATATGCACAGGATGGGGGTGTGTGGTGGGCCAGAGTGATCTTGGAAAACGCAACATTTGGGCTCGAAAACAGGAGTGCCTGTCCTCACTTAGGTACGTGGGCACAAGCCTGAGGGTGGAGCCCTTGCCAGGGACCCCAGCCTTCTTTACCCAGCACTTCCCTGTGCCCGTCCCGTGTCACTGTCACAGGTGAGCTCCCCATCTCGGAGCGCCTCTTCTTGGTTACACCATGTAGGTCGCGTCCCTACCAAGGGATCCTGCTTTCCTATTCTCCATTGATTGGACACGGGTTGGACATTTGATTCTGGGTGGGGGTAGGGAATCTATTGGATGGCCACAGCTGTGCCATTCCTCATTGAAGAGTTTGAGAGGCTGTGGTTAGACTGCTGTGCTCTGTCGTCTGCTAGGGCAGAGGTGACCTCCCCAAGATTGCAAATGTGGAAACAAGAGCCTTGAAAACTTACACATCCTCTGAGAAGAAGGAAATGAAGCTCTGGACAAAGGGAACCCAAGAGAAGACCTGCAGGCCCAGAGAGGCAGAGGAGAGAGAGATGGAGAGTCTGTGACTTCCTTTCCAGTTTCTGTTCTCTGTTCTGTGATAGTCTACTTTCTGCAGAAAAGAAAGCCTTCTTTTGAGAATGCTAGTCTGGCTGATTTTCTGTTTTCTTTTTATACAATTGCAAGAAGGCTCCCCAAGTTGTCAAGTTTCCCTTACTTGGCATGTTACCCTCATACACAGAATCCTCTCTGTGTGCTAGTGGGATTGTCCATCCCAGATCCTCAGGCATTCATAGTCTCGGCAGGGACCTCCCTGCAGAGAGCTCCTTTGCCTACTGGCACCCAGTTTCATTCGAGAAACATCATCAGCTTTTTGATGTCATGATGATCCTTTGTGTGACCATTGCAAGCTGTGAAAAGGAGGCAATGCTGTCTCAGATGGGGTGGTCTTCCTGTTTCTCGTTCCTTCTAGAAAGATGAGGCATATGTGTAAGACTGCAGTCGGCAGGGGCCACCAGAGAATCTTCCACTTGTATGGCCAGTGGTGCTTTCCCAAAGTTTGTGCTGCTGAGCAGGAGGAGGTCTGGTTTGCTGGGCAGAGAGGGTGGAAAGAACAGGAACTAACAGAGAGGGTGGCAAGAACAGAACAGTTGCAGATCCAGGAGCTGGGATCAAGAGGCTCCTGTGGGGGCTGTTTCCAATCACTGGTGAATGAATCTGGGGAGGGAGATGGCTTCCCAAATCAGATACACTACATTTCTCTTAAGAGCAGCTTGTAAGGATTTGTCCCATGTTCAGGGGCGGCTGCAAAGGCCTCTTGGGTGACAGCCTCATTGTGACTGATGGCTGCATGTGGGGAGAGAAGGGGAGACTGGGCTTGGCATCCAGGCTGTGGAAGGGGAAGGGAGGAGAGAGCTGTTTCTGGAATTGGAGTGAGGAGGAAGTAGAGGAAGAAAGCCCTATGGTTTGGAGGGCCTAGGGCTCCTTGAAAAGGACTTCTAGGCCAGCCCCAGCAGGGACTTGTGGAGTAGGATTGGAGAACATGTATCTGTCCTGGTGAGGAGGGCAGAAGCCTGAAGCTTCTCGGAGGCTTAGAGGGAGCACAGCAAGAGGAATCCTGAAATGAGAGTGGAAGAACTGGGGACTCTGAGGCCAGAGAAGGCACGCAGGGGGCTGGGTCTTTGAACTTTCTAGTTCTAGTGTCAGGATTCTGAAATACAGTAAGGTTGGGCTCACATCTTTATTACTTGGGCCTAATTAAGAAAAAAGAAAAAGCAACAAAAGAAAATGGCAAAAAACATTTATGACCTTCAAGGATCTGTGATGCCTGCCCTGACACACACCCTTGAACCCTGGGCAGGAACCATCACTCATACATCACAATGACTTGGATTTGATATCTTCACATTTTAATCCAAGCAAAGCCATGAAAGCCTTTGCTTTTTTAAAAGAGGCCAACTTTTCCCTAGTTCCATTTGAATTTACTTTTTTAAGCCCTCTTTTCAGAGCTAGAAATAAATCTCTTGTAAATTTCTGCATAAATACGTCTGTCGCTATTTCAACAGTGTTCTGTAGTTGATAGTACTTTAGTGAACTAGTTCCAACAAAACATGTGCAACTCAAACTTCATTTCGTTCCAGTCCTTTGTGCAAAAAGATAATTGCCAGTTGTATGCTGTTTGTTTTGTATTCTCGGAAAAGAAAAAGGGAACCAAAGTCAAGCTTTTCAAATATTTTTCACTGTTAAATCTAAATTCCCTATCTCTCTTTTTAAAAAAAATTTATATAAATACATGGGGTACAAGTGTAATTTTGTTACACTCATAGATTGTGTAGTGGTGAAGTCAGGGTTTCTGGGATATGCATTACCCAAAAAACATACATGATGCCCATTAAGTAGACATTCTCTCTTTATTGAAAATATTCTAATCAGCCAAAACCTTAAGACTTGTGTATAAACATTTGTGTAGCTCATAACAAATAGCAAAGAAATTTAGGAAAGGAATCATAATTCCTAAAACCTCACCCCCTTCCCTCTGGGTGGCAGTTTCTTTAAACTACCCTCTAACTCTATGAGGGAAAGTCTTGCCTACCTGGCTTAGGTTGGCCACTACCAGATGGATAGATTTTCTGTGCCTGCCTCTTCACAGTGAGATTGGTGAACTCCTTGGGGGCACGGACTGTTCTCAGACCCACTTCTCATCTCTGTACCTGGCCCATAATGAGTACTCAATAGATGTTGGTGGAATGAAACTGCTTTGTAAATCCTACAAGTTTTAGGTTTGAAGCTCTGATTTCTTGCTTCAGAGCATAGACATTTTAAATTATGACGTTCTGATGTGAAGAACAGCATTTGGCCCTGGCCATCAGGCACGCCACTGACAAAACTCCACGGTGGAAGAAACGCGCATGGGAGGAGGCCAGACCGAGCTCCCACAGGGAAGCAATCTCGGAGTCTGGGTGTTGGAATAGAGGGGAACCCAGAGCCCATCCAACACTGCCCCTTCAAATCCTCTAATTTACCTTGAAGGATTCTGTGATTTTCGTATATACTTTTTTTCCCCTGAAGATACTCTGGAAAAAATAAAACCTTGAATATAACCTGGAGCTTTTTGTACCCTAAGACCCAAAAATGACTCAGAGAAAGACCCCGGCTGGAGAGTTCCTTCTTTCTCACACTCTTTGTGGTACACGTATGGCTTCATTGCCTCCCTTACTTCAGAGAATGAAAAGAGAAATGGGATCTCTGTGCATGTGTCATCAGGTCCTTAGGGGACCAGTAGATTCCTTCCTTTAGCTTCTCTGCAGATAAAACCAATCCTTAGAGACCCAAAGCAGAGCCCTTTGGAGAAAGCAGCGGGGGCTCCTTCCTGGAAGTGCCCCATGGGATCCTCACTGGAAAGAACCCAGAGTGCAAAGGCTGCAAGCCATGCCCCTCCCGGGGCAGGCTGGGAGGCCTCAAGCTGATTGCTGATTTGCTGCTCACACCAGCAGCAGCTTCTGCTGCTTACTTTGAGGCCTTCTGGAAATTTGCTTGGAAATACTTCCGTAAAGCTCTCCCTCCCAGGCGCAGAAGGAAGGCTGTCACTGTGGAGTGTTATGTGCTGAGATGTTACAGGTGAGACACTCAGCATCAGACCACAGCGGCTCAGGCTTAACAAAAGGACCAACACATCATCAAAGTCAACTTCATAGGAAAAGATTCAGAGGGCCCTCCCATCCCATGATATTTTGCTCTAGAAAGAGCAGGTCACGAATGACAGAGCAGGGGTTAGGTGCATCAACCCTAGGGGGTTTGAACTCATCCAAAAAGGGTAACTTCTTCCAGGCCATTTTATTCTGCCTCTACTTCCCCATACCATTCCTGCCCCACCTGCAATTACCAAATAGCAGCTCCATCAATGACCTGGTTCCTGGGATGCCCTGGACCTGGAGATTGTTTCAGAGTTGGGTGGTCAGGGAGCCATGCTGGGCCCAGAAAGACAGTGGAGAGCCAGGACTAGCCAGCAGAGTGGGGCTGACTTCCTGGGAGAGTAGAGGCTGGCAGGGCCTCTGGGGAGGGGTGGTGATGTTGGCATTAGAGCAAATTATGCCAGTGGATCGGCCCTGGGAAGGATGAATGAGGACTTGTTTGTGCGCCTGAAATATCGGAGCCAAGGGTGGAGAAGTTCTTTTTGATTCCCATCACCCTTAAGGCAGAAAGGGACCACTGATAAACCACAAGCACTCTTCACACAATCTCTTATGGTTTGGCTGGGTCCCCGCCCACATCTCATCTTGAATTGTAATTCCCATAATCACCATGTGTTGTGGGAGGGATCCGGCAGGAGGTAATTGAATTAAGGGGGCTGCTTCCCCCATACTGTTCTTGTGATAGTGAGTGAGTTCTCACAAGATCTGATGGTTTTATAAGCATCTGGCGTTTCCCCTGCTGGTACTCGTTCTCTCTCCTGCTGTCCTGTGAAGAGGTCCTTCTGCCATGATTGTTAAGTTTCTTGTGGCCGCCACCCCCCACCGCAGCCATGCGGAACTGTGAGTCAATTAAACCCCTTTTCTTTATAAATTACCCATTCTCAGGTATTCCTTCTTAGCAGCGTGAGAAGGGACTAATATACCATCTCTCTGCTAGAACATGTCTGGAAGGGAGATAAAGATATTTATGTGTTCAGTTTTACAATTATATTGTTTGTGCACACACACACACATACATATACCCAGGATAAGGTTCTCATATTTTTCAAAATTTAAAATGGTACCTATTCCATAGAATATGCTTAGAAAACAAGTGCTTGAATTGCTAAACTAAGCCCAGGGAAGGTTTTAACAATTGATAGTGGTAAGTAAGTGCCCTTGTCCCTTACTAATTCCAAACTTTACCTACTTGTCTGACAAGCAGTTTGAATTATCTAAAGGCCCTTTGTGAATTCCCAAACCTGGGCATGTGTTTGGTTGTTTGTGGTTGATAGTATGAGGAGTTAAAAAGGTTTCCGTAGAGCATCTGTGGGGTTTCTTTCAATATGACATGTAGAAGAATGTAGCATTTAGATGTGAGAAATTACTCAAAACAGACTCCATTCATAACTAAAATGCTTGTTGTGCCCTGGGTTGCCCCCCCCCCCCCCCACACGCACACACGGGTTTTGAAAGAAGAGTGGGAAGGAAGCAGAAAGTTAAGAATAGCCTTTAAGAAGGCACAGGTGGCTCCGGGCAGGAAGTGGGGCTGCTGTGATGCCCCCGGAAATGCTGTCCTGCCAACACTGAGGGTCTTTTGGGCCAGTGGGCCTCATGGGGTCCTCTGCCTGGCAGGGGGAAGGTGGGCAAAGGCTGGTGCCCAGGTCTGTGCAGGCTACTGTGCTTGTTTTGGGGAGGGGGCAGTACCAGCCCCACCCAGGAGCAGGATCCAACCTTCTGTTTCTTTGCCACGTGTAGGCTTCTCCCTGCCCATGCTCTTCTCAGCAGAGCTGCCACATGAACCCTGGGCTCATCCTCCATTAGCATTTCAATCTTGTAAATGACAAGGAAGAGAGAATAGGTGGGTGGAAATGAGATTCAGAGAGGACAGCTATGGAGAGGGATGTGGCCTCAGCCCTGTGCACACCTAGCCTGTCCTCCCTGAGGCTCTGCTGGGAGCAAAACCTCCCTACACAGCAGAGCAGCCAGACTACTGGAAGTCTCCACAGAGCGTGGTTGCAGGTGCAGAGGGGCCCCTCAAATCCGTTCAAATTCTATAATTTTAAAAGAAGGGAGATATCATCACACTGCAGCAGCATCACAGCTGAATCCAGCTCATTTTGGTCTCCCATCCAAGTACTAACCAGGCCCAACCCTGCTTAGCTTCTGAGATCAGACAAGAGATCACCATGAACCGTCTTAGAAGGATCCCACAAGAAGTTCCTGGGTTGAGAGGATGTATGACCTAGAAGCTTGATGCATGCATGATTCATGGAATCTTCATTTCCTTGGGATATTGTTGCTTCTAGTGGGTACAGGCTGGAGGAAGAGAGTTGAGTGTTAAGAGGGAAAGAAGTGCAGCTGGCTGGATTTAGGTGAGGCTGTCAGAAGCTCAAAGAAGAGGGACAGTGATGTGCCTCACGTTGGGCTGCGTGAGGCTAGGGGCAGAGGAACCACTGGAGAGCTTGTCATGGCGGAAGTTGGAGCCAGGCTTTCCTGAGACGCTCTGGCAGGTGACAGGTTTGGAGGCATTTTGGGGGGGGGGGGGTGTCTGAGTGGACTGGTAAGTGGCAGCCAGCAAGGGGGAACCAGGGGTAGGAGCAGCTTGTTCACAAGCTGACACGTCTGTACTTCTTGGATTCTCTTTTCCAAACCATTGGTAATCCCCCCTCCTCCCTTTTGAACCCATTTTGATATGGCTTGAATAGTGTTGTCGTGTTCTGTTCTGTAGTCTGGAGTGGCTAGAGCATCAGTTCTGTCACGCACCTGACAATTCTGCCGTCCAGATGCATTTCACCATCATTTTTTCAAGTTCTATAATGTACATGTGCATTAATCAGTATTGCATATCCAAAGACTCCTTGGGTGACTTTATATCATTATCATTTACTTCATGACCTCTCCAATTATTCTTTTATTTTTCCTTTTATGATTTTGATAATTTCCTTGCTTTAAGTAAATCACTTCAGTCTGAAGATTGGTAAAGTATCTAGTATTTAATATCCTTAGTTGCAAACTCAGGATGGAACCCTTTTGATATATTATCCAACTACTTCATAAGCATACAGGCATGGATTTTGGGGGACTAATTTATCTTACTTTCATTTTCTTATCAAATAGTAGTTCCAAGCATTGTTATTTAGAGAGAAGCATGTTGTGAGACAAGCTAGAAAGTGGTTTCTAGTCTCTATTCTGTCTCTTTCTCCCTTTTGACAAGCCATGTAACCATTGTAAGCCTTAGCTCTTCTACAAAAGGAGGTAATATTCATCTCTTTTACATCAATATGTAGATTTGGTTAGGAGAATTATGCACACATACACATACATACACAACAAAACTGTGTTAATGTCTGTCATTGGTGCAACCACAATTTAAGCTTTAGTAAGTTTCTGTGCCTGAGATGCCTGGTATTTTTTTCTGTATAATTAATTCAGAGGGAAAGAGTGCAGATTCTCCAACAATGCTGGATTATAGCACATGATCCCCTAAGTGCATGGTCCTGCCTATGAATTCACATATGCTCATCTTTTTCTTCTGTATTTGGCCCCTGCTTTGGCCTTGCCATTGGCTACTCGTGCCTTTGCCTTCAGCATCAAGACCAGAACAATTCAACATCAACTTCAAAAATAAATACTGGGCGTGACCTCCAAGAGCATGCATGGTTTGGCTCATGCCAGTCTATTGGCCTGTTGGCTGCTGGCATCTTGAATATGCCACAGTCCTTCCTTCTCAGCACTGAGGCATTGCTCATGCAGTTCCTTCTGCCTAGAATGCCTTTGCCCTTACTCCTTATCCTCCCAATTTTCAACCAGGTAATTACTCTTGTATGTCTTTGAGATTTCAGCTCCATTGTTCATAGAGGAGCCCTAAACTAGATCAGGGCTTTAAGCTCTCACAGTGCATGTACTGTCTCTTTATAACACCTGTCACAGATAAGTATTGTAGGATTATCTGCACTTCTCATCGGGCATGAGCTGTCCTTCTTCTTGCTGTTATATTCCTAACGTCCAGCTCACAGGTGTTCAATAAGTATTTGTTGAATGAATGAGTGAATGAGTGCGTTTAGTTTTTGAAACTTGTTCTAGTTTGTGCATCAAGACTTTTTGTTGTCCCAATACCCAATGAACACACAGAGACAGCCATGACTCCTGCCCCTTGAGCCAAAGAGCCTGTTTACTCGGTGGCGGGGAAGGTGGCTGGGCTGCTCTTCTCCAGGCTGGATGCCCCCCAAAAGACCCACAGTGTGATTAGTTTGCCTTCTGGTTCCTTGGTCCCTTTGGGTTCTCAGCCCCTTGGGTGCCCCAAGCCTTCATCTTTTCTTTCATATCTTTAGCAGGCCCCTGTGCCCCACATCCCTTTTCTTCTCTTTTCCCCAGCAGCCTTGCCTGGCCCTGTCTCCCTCCCCAAGCCCCTCTTTCCAGTGTATCTGTACCCTTTTCTGGACTGTGAATCCTGCCCTGCCCTGAACCTTTCCTTAACTGTTGGCTTCAACTGCCATCAGAATGTTCCACCCTCAAAATTCTCAGGGGTTGGTGCCCTGGTCCTGTGGCTGGGTGGACTACAAGGCCCCGAGGACTGGGTCCAGCCTTTGCTTCTGAGTGGTCTCAGCCTTCAGCACCCAGTAACCACACAGCAGTGCATGGCGACTTGATTTTCCCGCCTAATTCTTAACCAAGTTTCCAAGGCCATCATGGTTACTTGTGTGACCCCTCTGCTGCAGCTTCACAATTTCACCACACTCATCTGCTTTGGTTGAGGAGAAACTTCTGTGGATACATTGGCAGGCCTAGCTGGGGAAAGTTGGGGACCACAGGACTTCCTGCTACCTTACTTGGCTCAACCCCCTAGGACACTCCTGACCTGAAGCTGCAGCTGTCCCCCGTCACCCCTAACATTGCATACCCCAAAGTAGCTCACACTCCAAGGCTGCAAATGCTTGTGTTCTTCCATGCTCAGGGCTGGGGCTGGGGCTAGGCTGTGGAGGAGGAGGAAAGGCCATTCTAGTGGCTCAAAGAGCCAGTGCAAAAGCGTTGCAGATGTGTATAGCTCTAAGAAATATAAACTCATGCCCCCCAACAATGCCTCATGCTTAACCAGATCTCTTTCTGGGCTCATGTGTCTACTGGGAAAATTGAGGCCTCCTCTCTGATTTGATTGTGTCTTACTACAGGTGTTTAGTACCTGGGAGTGAGAGGCCCATCTAATCAGAGCTGGCCTTGGGCTCTGCAGCTTACCCTGGTCACTCTTGGTACTCCTGGAACAAGGAATACTTTATACTTTTCTCATTCATTTATTCATTCAGTCATCCAGTCATTCGTTTAACAGTTATTGAACACCTATATGCCAGGCATTAGCTATGTACTGGGGATACAAAAAGTGTTAGGCAAACAGAAACAGACATTCATCCTTAGAGAGTTTCTTCCCTGACAAACTTTCTATATGAAGAGAGTAAGTTTTGTAGAGCAATTGGCTGGAGTGAGGTGTGAGAGATAATGGTGCAAGCTGAGGCCAGGAAAGGAGGCTGAGATGTTATGATAACTTGCTATAAGAACTTGCAGACCAGGTTCAAAATTTCAGCTTTTATCCTAGAAGCCTTTGAATGAAGGATCTTAAGCAGAGGAGATAAATGATCACATTTTTTTTTTCCTTTTAAGTGAGGACACCTGCGCCGTGTGGCACACAACTTAGAAGAAGGCAAAAGTGGAGATTGGTCAGAAGGCCCACTGGGAAAGGGAGAACCTTGGAGGGGAGAAGGGATTTGACATGTAACCCAGTTGAGGAAAATTGACAGGCTGTGAGGTCAGGGATCTGCTCATTGTGAAAGCAAACACAGAGGGAGATAATTGTAACTTGAATTTGAGGCAGGTTGAGGTGGCTTTGTAAGAGGCAGGTAAGGCTAGGATAAGTGACAGGAGTGAGGGACTGGAGCTCCGGAAAGGTAGTGCCTGATCAGGGCTGCAGGGTGGCCGTTCCCGAAGCAGGAGGGCTCCAAAGGAGTCTCCAAAGCCTGCTCATCCTGGTCTTTTCAGAGCTGCTCTGAGCATCCAAGAGGTCTGGAGAAAAGGGGCCGTGGAGACACACACAGGCTGAGAGAAGCTGGGAAGGGTCAGTGTGGACCACAAGTGAAGACGACCTTAGCAGACGGAGGCAGTCTGTCAGATCCCCTCCACCACCCCCTGGGCCAGTGTGCCGCAGCTGGGGGCAGGCCAGCCCCCTCTATCACTTACTATGGCTGCCATTTTGTGCCTGGCCATCCATCACAGACAACCTTCAACTGGAATCTCTCCTAATGAAGCCCTACCACACAGAGGCAGTCAGCCCTGCAATGGTGTAGGCTCGAGGCCATGGCCTCAGCAGGAGGCAGTGGCAGTAGAGGGTGGCAGTTAGGGGGCAGGAATCACTGGACTCTCAGAACCCCGTTGGGGTGTGGCCTTCTCAAGCCCTCCGAGGCAAGACATACATTGGGACAATAAATAAGTTTTCAGGGCCGGGCGCGGTGGCTCACGCCTATAATCCCAGCCACTGCGGGAGGCCTAGGCGGGAGGATCATCTGAGGTCAGGAGTTTGAGACCAGCCTGGCCAATATGGTAAAACCCCGTCCTTACTAAAAAATACAGAAACTAGCTGGGCGTGATGGTGGTTGTGGTGGTAGTAGCTGTAATCCCAGCTATTTGGGAGGCTGAGGCAGGAGAAACACTTGAACCTGGGAGGCAGAGGTTGCAGTGAGCCAAGATTGCTCCATTGCACTCCAGCCTGGGCAACAAGAGTGAAACTCCATCTCAAAGAAAACAAAAGGAAAGAAATAGGTTTTCAGCAGGAGATAGCAGGCACATTGATAGCACCAGAGGAAGATGCCGTGACCTTGAAGGATCAATGTTGGAGTGGTTATCCCAAGGATGGGGCCAGTGCTGCACTTCCTGCCCTCAATTTCTCCATTTAGAAAATGGAGATAATAGAGTCATCCCTACCTCACAGAGTTGTCATGAGGGTTTTATATATTAGTTGATATATTTAATAACTAGAGCAGCCAGACACATCCCAAATGCTAGTCAGTATTATCATGATTTCATCAGGCACTGCCCATTTACATGAAATGCTTGGACTCTGGTGGCATAAACCCTGTTATTATTGATGTGATTCCATCTGCTCAAAAAGTGCACATTTCAGGTTAAAGATTGAATGGTAATGATAAGATTCAGTTTTAGGATTACATAGTAGGACAGTTTGGAGAAATCGTTTCCCAACATGCTTATTAAAGTGGAAAGGATAGGGAATTCAGAATCAGAAGGCCATGGATATTTATTGGAATATCCTTCATATTCTGGAGTCAGTGCTAGGGGCCAGAAATTCAATGGCCAGCATGATAGAGATGGCACCGGCACTGATGGAGCTGCTGACTCTGCTGGGGAGACAGACAAAAAGAGTTAAAAATGATTACAAATTATGATTAATGCTAGGAAGGAAAAAAATCCAATAGGAATAACATGATATGGGTTTCCTACTTTGGGTCATGAAAATTTTCTCACTTATGGTGACACGAAGCTGAGTGTTGCTACTCAAAGGCCGGAGTTGAGGTATTTGGGAGGTAGGGGGAAGAGTTCTGAGCAGCAAATGGTTTTCTTGCCTAGTTAGGTGATCTTAGGCTCTGTGAGTCTCAGTTTCTACCTTTGTAAAATGGGGATAATCTTACCTGCCCAGATGACCAAGCAGAGCTGGTATGAGGGGGAAGTGAAGCGATATGAATTTTGTTAACCATAGATGACTGCCCTAACCCTGAGTCCTAATGAGGACTTCCAAATGAGGAAAGAATTCACTGATATTCTTGTTGCATTTTTTCTATCCTCCAAATTGTGTTCACATGTATAATATGAGTGTCACACAGTGACTGAAGGTCACGTTGAGAAGAAATGACCCTTGTAAACCAAGAGTATCTGAGACAGATCTCAATCAATTTAGAAAGTCTGTTTTGGCAAGGTTAAGAATGCACCCATGGTGCAGCCTTAGGAGGTCCTGGAGACATGTGCTCATGGTGGTCGGTACAGTTTGGTTTTATACATTTTAGGGGAACATGAGACATCAATCAATATATGTAAGATGTACACTGGTTTGGTCCAGAAACACTCTGGAGTTCAGAATAGCAGTGCTAATATGATGAGGTTATTGAAGGGAGACAAAGATGTTTCCCTGGATGAGAGATGTCTGAGCTGAATCTTAGAAGATGAGAAGATTACAGGTTTTTGTAAAGCTGAAAAGCCAGAGAAAATTGTAATGTGGAATACGTGGTGCATAGTTAAATGTTCAGTAGATACCTTCCCCTTCTAAAACTTGTTCTGGAAGAAGGTCATAGTTAACGTTACTTAATGTTCACCAATCCCCCATGAAGTTCTGGAAACAGAGAGGAAGACATGCTTTTCCCTGGGTGCTCAGGAAATGGGACTTCCATCCATTAGATCATCCACACATGCGTGATGAATTGAAGGACACTCCAAAGATAGGAGGCATCTAAGGGAAGGACTGCCCGGCAATCCTTTTGCTGTAAAGGAATACGTGGGGTTAGGATTAAGACTCTTCAGGTTTGCAAAAACATCTCATTTCACACATGCGAGGAAATAAGACAAGTGATAACATGAATGAATTTAGGAACTGCCCACCTCTGGGAAGAAGACCAGTCCTCCTGGGCTGGACAGTGGAGCATCAGCCACGGCTATGCTTCTTCTGTTTGATGTGACCCTCATGGACAGTGCCGTGCTGCTGATTACATCACAAGTTCACTACAAACCCAGGTGACTATCTGGCCTGTGCCTACAGCTTCTGAATGGGACTCTTTGTGTGAGTGTTATTGTATTGGTGATTTTGAGAATATTGAGGGAGAAAGAGACATCACTTGGTTGGTGAAGAAGTTGCCCAGAGCTGGATGTAGCAAGGTCGAGTTCTGATAAACACACTTTCTCAGTGCTTCACCCTGAAAGACTGAAGCGCTGAAGCAAGCACTCTCACAGGGCACCTCTCAGGCAGCCCTCAGGTGAGAGGGAGAGAGAAGGACCCTTCTGAAGGGAACGAGGAGGGCAGAGAGCCAGGGAGGGAAGGTCAGAAGGAGAAGGGCCTGACCGTGAGATGCCATGGGCTTTAGGCTTTCTGTGCCTGTTCGAGGCTATTTCCCTGCTGAGTCTGAGTCCCAAGTTCAAGGTCACCTTCATGGAGTCTATGGAAAACCTCCCCAAGCTAAGGGACCTCTCAAAATTTTGGCTTTGAAATTGTAAGAGTTCATCTGCATGAATGCCCCAGTGTAGGTGAAGAGGAGGGTCAAAGGAAGACAGTTGGGAAAGAAAGGTGTAGAAGGGGCAAGAGAAACCAATGTCTCTGAACAGAATAGGGGGGTTGTATCAAGACAGGTCAAGGGTCCTGTGGGGCAGATTCCTAAGGTCACGAGGAAGGAAGACATTGACTTGCGCTGGCAATGACAATCACAAGGAAGTTCAGGAATCATGCAGAGGTGAGGGGTATAGGGAAGTCAGGAGACTGCTTGGGCTTGTCGGGGAGCAGGCATAGGGATGGTGGTGGGTCCAGACATGAAGGGTTGGCACTTTCTCCTTTTTCACGGCTCTCTTTTCCCACTAACAGCCTCAGCTCGTGGCGCAGTTCTGGACTCAGCAGGGAATGCTGTTCATGGAGAGTGGTA
The DNA here is from genome assembly GCF_028885655.2 of Pongo abelii. NCBI lineage: Eukaryota > Metazoa > Chordata > Mammalia > Primates > Hominidae > Pongo > Pongo abelii. Next base: position 96,535,994 of record NC_072001.2, read on the forward strand.
ATGCAGGGGCCCCCACATCTTGTGGAAGGAAGACCTCACATTGCAAAGCAGTCAGTTCTCCCCAAATGAACAGATGCATTTAACACAATTTCCATCAAAATAGTGTGAGGTTTTTTTGGAACTTGTAATGGTATTTCTACTATTTATTTTGAAGAATATATTTTGGATGAACAAGTGAAACTAGCCCAGGGAAAAGGAACAATAAGTAAAATAAATGGGCAAAAGCTTGTGCTGTTAGCTTTGAAGTGTATTTAAAATAAATCTGAAATCATTTAAATAGCATGAACCTTGGTGGCCAAATAGATCAATGACAAAGAGGAGAAAACCTAGATACAGGTTCATTTTTGCCTTATATGCTTTGAGATCAGTGTTTCTATTTAGAGCTGTGACTAATACAGATGTATCATGGCTGAGAGCAAAGTGAGGTGAATGTCCCTATTAATTGCCACCATGGTACGAGGCTGGAATGAGGGTGTGGCCAGCTAAGAGGGGATTTGCTCTTCTTGCCCCAGAAGTTCCCCATTGTTTCCTGTCCTGTCTTGCGTCCAGCTGCTTAGCACACTTCCTTTTGGTATTTAATGCTTTTTATAGCTGGAACCCTGAGGTTCCTCAGAAGTCTGCACATGCTTACTAGATGGTACTCTGGATTTTTTTTAAAGATAGGAAGAAAAAGGCAAAGGCAGGTCTGTGAAACTTCTTACCTCCAGCAGAGCTGGTGGAGTGAATGCCGTGGCTCCAGCTGCACCCCCAGCTGATGAAAATGGCCTTCCATTTGCTGAGATTCTTCCCTTTTCTCCCCCAACTCCCATCACTAATATGGACACTCTGTAGACTGCAAATGTGAGCTTTCATCCTTGAGTGTATTGAGGCGTAACTTTTCCTAATAAAGGTGGCATTCCGAATCAGTGTAAAGCATGCAGTAATTGATACAGAAATCACCTAGTCATTTTTTCCCCCAGAGTCTGCTTGGGGGCAGGCCAGGTACTGTTCTGGGTTCAAAAATTTACCATGTGAACAACAGAAAATGAAGTTTTTTTGTTCCCAGGGAACAGGGAGCTCTTAGTGAAGAAGAAACACAGTAAGTGATGAGTCAACCAATGAACAGCTTGACAGGAAACTGGTGAGATGAAGAAAAATGAATCCAGCTAGGACAATAGACACGGATGGAGGTGGGTGGTAGTCAACGAAGACTTCTTGGATGAGCTGGTATTTGGGCAGAGGCCTGAGGAAGTGTAAGCCATGCTATGGGGGTATCTGGGTAAGAACGTTCCAGGAAGTGGGTACAGCAAGTGCAGAGATGCATCTTGTGGATTGACTCCTTGAAGTGAATCCTTTTTAATACCTCCTTCTCTACCTGGCAAGATTTTTGTTAGTGATCATGTAATCAATTATCATCTTCATTTATTCTTTTTTTAATGAGTGTAAACTTACCATTTTTAATTAAAGTTACTTACAATTGAATTAGCTACAAAGTCTAGTGCATTTGAAACAAAATTGTTTATAAGCTAGTTGTGTTTACAGAATGAAAAGTAAAATTAAAGATAAAGACATTAATATTCTAAATTAGCACTTTCCAAACTGTGTTCTAAAAATCAACACTCATAACACAAGGAGATGATAATAATGTACACTGGACAGCCCCTGTGCGGCTGGTGGTAGTGTTGGTTGTTGTTCCTTTTAAAATAAACTTCATTTCAGGGAGCTCTCAAAGCGCATCTTTGTGGCCCATGAGGTGCTCATTCACAATGGGAGAAAATCAAATGCAGATACACTGTGGTGCCAGAAGAGAAAAAGCTGTTCCTTCTTCCAGGGCTAATGTCCAAAGTAGTACACATTGATTTAGGTCTGGAACGCAGTGAAAAACTAATTTTTCACAAAAACATTCAATAAAGGGAACCTATCCTCACTGCGTTCAACATTGTCTTTAAGGTATAAAGGCATCAAATAGCTACACATTTTCTGGGATTGCTTATTTGCTAACTGATATTTCCTTCCACCACGACGTCTAAGATTAAAAGAGAAATTGATACTTAATATTTAGAATCTGGATATCAATATATAGTTGAGTCCAATTTCTTTTTTCTTTTTCTTTTTTTGAGACGGAGCCTAGCTCTGTTGCCCAGGCTGGAGTGCAGTGGCACGATCTTGGCTCACTGCAAGCTCCGCCTCCCGGGTTCACGCCATTCTCCTGCCTCAGCCTCCTGAGTAGCTGGGACTACAGGCACCCGCCACCATGCCCGGCTAATTTTTTGTATTTTTTAGTAGAGACGGGGTTTCACCATGTTAGCCAGGATGGTCTTGATCTTCTGACCTCGTGATCTGCCGCCTCGGCCTCCCAAGGTACTGGGACTACAGGCATGAGCCACCGTGCCCGGCCCCAATTTCTTAAACTGATTGCTGAAGAGGGCAACCAAAATTTTAGAATAAAGGAGTCTCTCCCTTGGTAGTATAGTTGTACTCAGAATTTTATTGTAAGATGAGGCTGGCCGGCCGTGCTGTCATTAAGGAGCATGAATGTTGTTGCTGAATAAAATGCTCAGTAGATACCTCTGGGTTGTCAGAGGGGCTGGACTCTAATACTGGATCTCCAGGCCTCTGCAGGTTAGGGATGTGGTGCATGTGTAGGTCATCTCCAACTTCAAATTTATCTGTCCTTCAGCTGCTGCCTCACGGATCCCAGGAGGGAACACCATCCCCTATTGCTGGTCCAACTTGGGGCTGGCCATGATAAATTCACTGGGCTGGCAGGCAGTGGTAGCGACTCCTCCCAGGGCAATCCAGGGGTTTAGTACGGTTTGGCCACCCGTTACAGATGTTCATGCTTCCTCAGCTGCGTCTTTAAAACCCTGGATAATCAGAGACATCATTTTATCCCTTTCCCTGTCGGTCATTTTATTACTGACTCCAAGGAGCATCAGCATATTGTCACATTCCGTGAGCCCCATTGCGTAGAGGTCACTGAAGACATTGGCATGTGCTATCCTGCCCATCATGGAAGGGTCCTCTACCATCCGGTAAATGTAATCTGTGGTTTGAACCAAGGAAAGCCCACCGTGCCTCCAAGGAATGACATGAGTATCCATTCCATTGCCAAGCCTTGGCGTAACGGCTCCCAGAAACTGCTCATCTTCTTGGAAGTGGTTCTCCTATAAAGATTACAGCAATTTTTGCAGGACATCTTGGGGCACTTTGCAGCCTGTGCCCTTCAGTTTAGTTAGCCAGAAGCTCTTGTCCAATTCGTGACTTTCGGGGTTAAAGGACTCACTGCGGTTAAAGGACTCCCTGCAGGAGCCGGGACTCTGCACTCCCGTCAGCTGGGTGTGGGGCTGATTTATTCTTTAGTTTTAAGACAATTTAAAGTGTATACATTTCAATTTTAAATATAATATTCAACTTAAGGAAAATATTGAATACACTTCTTAAGTACGTTTTTCTTTTAAAAAACATAGCTGCAGCTTAAAGAAATATATTGTGTTCACTTTTTAAATTTTAAACACAAAGTGGTAAGATAGAACAATAAAATCGAAGTGTCTTAGCTCAGGCTGCTACAAACAAAAACATCCTAGACTGGGTGGCTTAGTCAACAGGAATTTATTTCTTACCGTTCTGGAGGCTGGGAAGTCCAAAATCACATGGTGGAGACAGAGATCATCTCTCTCATGTCTCTTGTTATAAAGGTACTAATCTTATCCATGAGACCTCCACCCTCACGACCTAATCACTTCCCAAAGGCCCCCTCCTGATACCATCACTTTGGGGATTAGGGTTCCAACATACAAATTTTGGGGGGATACATTCAGTTCATAACATGAAATAACTCAAATTCTGCTTTTTTGACTTTAGAAGTCAAAGAATCATTGTGCTATCATTCTATATTTGGAGTGCTATCATTCTATATTAAATTCAGTTAAACTTAGGGATATGTGGCACTACAAGGATTGGAGACATGAACTGCACCCAAAGCAAGCTGAAATGATTCGGAACCACTGTGAACTGAACCCTCAAAATACGTATAGATGAGTGAGTATTTACATAGGCCTAAATGTGCGTGTGTGTGTGTGTGCACGCGCCTGTGCCTGTCTTCCTGCAACCCCACAGCCCCAGAAACATTCTTAGGCTCAGCATTTGCCAGCATACAGAGTATTAGATTTTCCTTGATTGTTTTGATAGCTGAAAAGTCACATTGTCAGGTAGCCCCAGCTCACTTCCTAGTTTGTAGGTTCTTTGATGCTGCTGTGAGATGTTCTCTCAGACATGTATTCTGTTGCTCTGATTAGATGAATGAAAAACTACAGTCTTCATCATAAATTGCTACCTGAGTTTTCTGTAGTTTTGCGCCTCCCATGGAATGTTACTGCTAGGGAATCTATTGCCATGTCACATCCTGCAGCCACCCATTTACCCTGGGCCCTTGTTTACTGGATGCTTCAGTCCTCAAATGAAGGTAGCAAGACGAACAGGGTTATGAGCTGCTACCATTGTGGCCACTTCAAGGGCGTCAGCTACACAGTAGACAGGCAGCTGTCCGGTGCCCAGTGCTGTGTTTGGCTGGATCCCAACCTTGATTAGGTAAGGCTGTAAAAGGTTAGGGAAGAAGCCTATTCCTACTTTCGTTAAAGAAGGCAAAGCAACTTTATTTCATATAGTCAGAAACAATGCAACAGCTCTTTTTTTTTTGAGATGCAGTGTTGCTTTGTCGCCCAGGCTGGAGTGCAGTGGCATGATCTCGGCTCACTATAGCCACCACTCCCAGGTTCAAGCAATTCTCCCTGCCTCAGCCTCCCAAGTAGCTGGGATTACAGGTGCCCACCACCATGCCCAGCTAATTTTTTGTAAATTTTTTTGGTAAAGACAGGGTTTCACCATGTTGGCCAGGCTGGTCTTGAACTCCTGACCTCAGGTGATCCACCTGCCTCGGCCTCCCAAAATGCTGGGATTACAGGCATTAGCCACCGTGCCCAGCCAGCTCTGTTCTTTTTTCACGAATTTAACCTTCTACGTAGAAAGACATTTCTAAATGCCACCCAATTTACCAACAGATTGGTTGTCAGTCATAGTCTGTGTCTGTGTTTCCAACTTTACCTATTCTGTAATTTACTAGAAAAACAGCAGAGTATAACTTCGCCTTTTTAAACAGAAGGTCGGGGTCCTAATGAAAGCGTTTTCTTGATTCAGGATTTCTGTGGGTATTTCTGCCAGGGAGAGGCTAGAAGCAGGAGAGGGTGAGAGGGACTTTATAGTCTCTATATAGCTTTGCAGTTGTTAAGATGGCACCCAGGAATGTGCTCACCCAGCTTGCTCCCAGGAGGTAGTATGACTTCAACCCAGTGAACCAGTCCCTTTATGGAGTGGCCTTCCCAAGGATGTGATGATGTTGGTGACCGTACGAATGGCAATCTGTATCTAAGACAGCTATGACTGCTCTATTCTATAATGACTGTTGTTGGCTTTTAAATGAAGCCTTTATAAATAAAGGGTCTGTTTACTTAAAAGTTAAATGCATGATTTAGGATGAGCCAACTAGACTGACAGAATTTACCTCAACCTCTAGGTGGATTCTCGAGTTAGCCAAGAGTGTGTATCTGGGGATAGCAGCCTAGAGTCTCATGGGTCTCTGACCACAGGGTATGAAGAAAACCCAGGCTATTTAAAAAATGTGTTTGCTTCTAGAAAATAAAACAGTATTTGTAGATGTTTTGAAAACATTCCCAAGGATGACAGAGGAGGAGACTTTGGTGGTCAACAGAGGCAACTCTCTTCCAGGGTCATTGACGGAGCTGCAGTGTGAAGTTGGCCTCAGCTGAGGAGCTTCACTCGCTCCCTGCCGGAACCGGCCCCCACAACTGGCTTCTCCGTCAGCCTTAGGAAAAGCAGTCTTGTTGAGTTCTCTACAGTTCTTACTCACAGCCTGTCATCCATTGGGTGATAGAAAAAACACCAACTTGGGCTTTGCATTGTTTACTTTTACAAATCCCAGTTCAACTCCATTTCGAGCTGTCTAGGGCAGGGAAGAGGCCTCTGATAAGCACAGCTGGAACAGCAGGAAAATATTCCCCAACCCTGCTGTTGACATGACTTGCTTTCTTCTATCACCAAGGGGTCTCTAGAAATGATCAGAGAAGTGAGAGGAAGTTTGAATACCAGGTATATCTTCAGAATTTCCAGTCAACTCTAAAGATTTGAGCGGAGAGAGATGAACAGCATGATACAGAACCAACAAGCACACAAACCTTCCAAAAGAGAGCAGAACTCATGGCCTCTTCTTTACATGTCCACCTGTCCTTCTCTTTCACCTCCTTCCCAAGGCGCCTGTGTCTTACTGCCAAACTGAAGATAAAAGGAAAATGAAAGTATTTGGGATCAGAATAATTGATCTTAGATTGCGAAGGATCAGTGAAATCCTGTCATCCAGTATTCTGTTTTTCACAGAATAATCTAAGGGCTACTTAACCCCACGACAGACCGTATTTTATCAGTGATTAATTTTGGTCTAAAGATAATGTATAGGAAATGTGCCTTGTGGCAAAGGATATTGGTTTATTTTCTTCATGGCCAGGGATGTGTGGGGATAGGATCAGAACTTTCTGGATCCTTAAAAACCATTCTATATAAAAAAAATTATGGAATGAAGAAAAGTTAGAAAAGAAATTGGGGTCCATACCTTCTCTGTGAGTGAATGCTCCTGTCTGGGCCTAGAGACTAATATCATGCTGATATCATGCTTCTGTTCATGTTGGGGCCCACAAAACTGTGTCCTGTGATGGGTGGGGTTACAGGTCCCTGGAGCCCAGGGGCTTCAGACAACTTTGGCATTTGATGGGATGTGGTCACAAATGTTCTCTGTGGCCATACAAGAGGAGGAAGCTACCATTGAAAGGAAGGTCATTTGGTGATGAAGCTGGGCATTATCTCCCTTTAGGAGAGGCTCATAAAATGCTGATGGGCTTCTTTCATGAAGAATGCAGGAGTTCCAGGGACAGGGCCGCTTGACACTCTTATAAATTTGAGGGGAAGGGGAAAATGTTCTATGAGAATGGGAGCCTAGGTGGGTGGTGCACAAAATGGACATAATTAGTAGGGGAACCTCAGGGGGAGGGTTGAAGGGTGGCAGGGGCTGTGGGAAGAAGGCCTCTGGGGAGGATGTTTGTGGCCATTGTATTGAAAGCCCACGGTTTCTCAGAACAGGCAGGTGATCTGAGCCTCAGTCTGCACATCAAATGTATCACCCATGTATTAGTCTGTTCTCATGCTGCTAATAAAGATATACTAAACACTGGGTAATTTATAAAGAAAAATAAGTTTAATGGACTCACAGTTCCACGTGGCTGGGGAGGCTTCACAATCATGGTGGAAGGTGAAAGACATGTCTTACATGGCAGCAGGCAAGAGAGAGAATGAGAGCCAAGCAAAAGGGGAAATAATCCCTTATAAAACCATCAGATCTCGTGAGACTTATTCACCACCACAAGAACAGTATAGGGGAAACTGCATCCATGGTTCAATTATCTCCCATTGGGTCCTTCTCACAACACATGGGGATTATGGGAGCTACAATTCAAGATGAGATTTGGGGAGGGACACAGCCAAACCATATCAGCCGTCAAGAGGATTACATATCTGCTAGGGTTCACACACGTTCCCTTCAACATTCAGGAGTTGCCAGTGTGATGGTATTGAGAGGTGGGACACTCCAGATGATTAGGCCATGGGGGCTCCTTTTTTCTGAATGGATTAGGTGCCCTTCTACAGAGACTTGACTAAGGGAGTTGGTCCCCTTTTGCCCTCTTGCCCTTCTGCCTTCTGCCATGTGAGGACACAGCATTCCTCCTTCTTGGAGGATGCAGCATTCAAGGTGCCATCTTGGAAGCGGAGAGCAGCCGTCATCAGCCCAGCTTCTGCCCTGATCCAGGACTTCCCAGCCCCCAGAACTGTGAGAAGTAAGTTTCTGTCTTTTATAAATGACCCGGTCTCAGGGATCTTGTTACAGCAGCACAAAACGGACTGAAGCAGTATTCATCCCTCATCTAACTTTCTGGCCTAGCCTAACGAAGTTTTGAAGAGGACCCTTCTTATTTCTGGCTGAGGCATGAACACAATAGGTGCGACACACCAAAGGGACTGCCGTGAACAAGGTTTGGGGTGGTGGATTGACAACTGGTGTCTCTGAAACCTCTCATCCACATCAGGCATATCAATGAGTCAGGAGAGAGATTTTTTATATTTTTTAAATTCTTTTTTTTTTTTTGAGACAGAGTCTTGCTCTCTCGCCCAGGCTGGAATGCAGTGGCACAATCTCGACTCACTGCAACCTCCGCCTCCAAGGTTCAAGCAATTCTCCTTCCTCAGCCTCATGAGTAGCTGAGATTACAGGCGTCCCCCACCATGGCTGGCTAATTTTTGTGTGTTCAGTAGAGATGGGGTTTCACCATGTTGGCCAGGCTGGTCTCCAACTCCTGATGTCAAGTGATCTGCCCGCCTCAGCCTCCCAAAGTGCTGGGATTATAGGTGTGAACCACCGTGCCCGGCCCAGGAGAGAGATTTTGAAGGAAGTGTTTCTGAAAAGAACTTTGAGGTGAACTTTTACTTATATAAAGCAGCAAGGAGTGTGTGTGTGTGTGTGTGCGTGTGTGTGTGGTGTTGGTTCTTCTTCCTTCACTTCAAGTCAACAAAACCATATAGAAAACCATGTATGTCACTTTTCAGTAAGGGGCATAGTGGGCTGGTGCCTGACTCCTTCTTGAGTGAGGGGTAGAAAATGAGCTAGGCAGGTGTGGATGGACAAGCTGATGGTGGCATGGGGGTGGGGAGGGTGGGGACTGATTTGCATGAATAGCACTTGGGGCAAAGAAGGTGTTTCTCTGGACCGAAAGTGGGCCTTGTGTGAAACCCAACGTGAGGTTATCTAGGAACTTGTGAAGGCAAATTGAACTCAATGAAGAAAAGCTGAAGCTGTTGCTGGATTCTTGAGGACTATAGATCAAGTAAGTGGCCATCAGTAAAGCCAAGTACATGACCAGATAAAAGAAAGTGAGAGACCCCTAGTGACAGTTCAGAGGATCATGAAAGTGTCCCATTAGAGAAAACACCAGGTGGAAGCATCAGCCAAGCTCAGTACATGAATCCAGCTTCTGACAATGTCAGGTAGGTAAGAATTTTCTTCTCTTAATTCTCCTACTTCATCCAACCAACCCTGGAATAGCCAGCACTGCTTCTGCATGCAGAGGGAGAGGCCAACAGGAAAGAAGGAAGGTGCAGAAAACACACTGTTTTCCTGTCTGCTGGTTATTTCCTTGCAGCAGACCCTTGTAAGGGGTGATGGGGACAGGCGTGAATATGAATACAGACCGAAATATACCTTATTAAAACACATTTTAGCTTCTGATATAGGATTGTTTTTGTAATAAAGGGACCACAGGACTCTGTGTTACTTAAGAGTGACCATGGAAGTCATGAGACTGCTGTCTTTCCTTCATGGGACCTTGAAAAATTACCCCTCATTGAAGGACTAACATGAGAACAAAATCAAGTGACTTTGTGTTGGAGTCCAATATCAATTCTTCCCAAATTAACGTACATTTTAATGACTTCCTGTCTAGATCCTAGAACTGTGTGTGAACATAGAAATGTCATGACAAGAAAGAAAGAAGACACATTATAGAAAGGAATACTAGGTTTAACTTACCATTCCAGAGAGAAACATTCTAAACATATACAGCAACTGAAACAGCATCGTGTCATAATACTGCAAGAATCCAAAGATGGTTTGGTGATCCAATATGGATAGTACAGGAACAGATAATTGTATGAGAATCAAGTACATAAGGATAATACAAGCAACCAGAAACAGATTGTTCCATATACAGTGCTGAGACAAATGGTTAATTGTTTTGAAAAACATAAATTTAAATGTTTCATAAAATAATTTCCAGATAATTAAATAGTTAAATGTAAATAATAAAGCTATAAAATACTAGAAGAAAAAAACAGGCAAAGGCCCCTCCCCCAATCTGTTTTCAAACCACTTCAGCCATGATAGCAGATACAAAGGAAAAGGGCGGTAAAATTGACTTTATCAAAATACATTTGTCAAACACACTACAGTCAAAAGAACACAGTGATATTTTGGCTTCTGCTAATATGATGAACAAGACACCTAAACTGACTCACTTGCTGAAAACAGTTGGATGTACCAGATAAATATATTTTAAAAATTTCTAAACGAATATGAGACAAGATATTAAAGAACAGTAAGGCAAAAATGAAAGAATCTCTGAGAAGTAAGTAGAACTCATTATCTGGCTTTGGACTTGAGGTATTTGGTTAGGTCCTTGCTTGCCTGGTCTCAAATGTTATGGGGTGGCATTCAATGCCCAGCATCCATGTAAGGTGGAGATTGGAATAGGACATCCACTTTATAAAACTGGGACTCTAGCGAGCTACATCAGTTTAAGGGTGGAATAGAAGACACCCACTTTCACACCTGCAGGGGACTGCAAAGATAACTGTCAGACTTAAGACTTGGAATTGAATTGAGGAGATGGGAATATTCCCTAGTAAATTGCAACAAACTAGCCCTTTTCATTGTTTACTGCTCTCAAACCTGCCACCTGGGAGGTCCATAAAAATCTCTATTTGAGATTGAAATGACTGAGGACTCGTAGTTTCCATCAATGTCTTCCAGAAGCAAAAACTGATTCCAATTAGAAGAATTTATCTTCATTCTCAAAGTTCCAGATACAAATGAGCACTTCATAGTAAAACACACACACACACACACACACACACATACACACCCCACACACAAAATAACAAGGTACTTTGAGTGAAGATCAGCAGAGAAACATCAGATCCTTGAAGACTTCAAATATTAACATTTTCAGACACAGAAAATAATCTGTTAAATTTCAAAATGTAAAAGAACAACCTGAAACTGAGTGAAGAACAGGAAGATTTGTAGAAAGAATCAAACAGATATTCCAGAAATTCAAAATGATTGACATGTAAAACTCAATGATGACGTATTTCTACTTTTGATCAAAATTTAGTGATGGGGACCAGATTTTTATACTTTTGCTTTAAACAACTAGAAAATCAGGCAAAGCACATGAAACAACAGTTTTTAGACATTGGATACTTGGTAGACAAGAAGTATGATAAGCAAGAGACGTCAAGTCAGCCCTATGATGGCACCAGCTTGCATCCTAGAGGCAAATTTCAGGATATAAGTTAGGGAGGAGAGACTGAAACTAAGGCTAGTGCCCTTACTGGGTTGAGGAGACAGTGCTCAGATGTAGAGGAGGCCAAATAGAATGTAGCAGGTCCTCAAATAATGTCATTTCATTATAACACTAATGAGGAAAAAAATATCGATTCCTCACTGGGGCCACCATCTGTGTGAAGTTTGCATGATCTCATGTCTGTGTTTTCCTCTGCGTACTCTGATTTCCTCTCACATCCCAAAGATGTGCACGCTAGGTTGATCAGCATGTCTAAATTCTACCAGTCCAAGTGAGTGTGAGTGTGTGTGTGAGTGCCCTGTGATGAAATGGCATCCTATCCAAGATTGGGTCTCACCTTGTGCCCTGGGCTGCTGGGATAGGGTCCAGCCACCTGAGATCCTGAACTGAATAATTGGGTGAAGAATTACCTGGCTTGTTTTTATTAATCTGTCTTAAATGTCTGTATAGCTCATAGTTTTTTCAATATTTAACATTAGAAGTGTTTTGGTCTTTTTGTAGAAGTTTGGTGATGTTTATGTGACCAGAAATATGCCATAGAAACTTATTTCTTGTTTATGTCAATTAGCCTACGGTAAAATTGGTTTCATTATATGTTGTTTTGCTCAAAGTGGCAATTTCTAAGAACTTATCAATGATATTAAGTGAGAACTGAGTGTATATGGGACAGAATACCAGAGAAGAAGAAGGAACAGCTATAAAAAGAGCTCTGGAGATCTGCAGAGGGCTCCCCATGATGTTCGGCTAGGTATTGATCTGTGCATGATTGAAAAAAAACAAAAAAAAACACTACCAATGGCCAAGGAAGAACTACTCGAACTACTGGAATGGAGACAGCAGAATAATTCCCAGAGCTCAACAGGGATTGGGATAATTTAGCTACCACTGACCAGAGTCGAAAGCCCTCATAAGACATGAGACATCCAATAGAATTCTCAAAAGGGTATCCCCTTAATAATGATTCTAAGTTAGTTCTGGACTAAAGGCTATTCTGACTCTTCTCTAACAAAGTGTAAAAGCAAAACTTGAAAGGATCTAACTGACTTAAAGTAACCTAACTGTGAGCCAGAATAAATTGCACACTATTTAAAGAAAACAAAATCGAACACCCAACAATTTAAATTTTACGATGTCTGGCATCCAGTCAAAAATTACCAGGCCTGAAAGAAGCAGAAAAATAAGGTCCATAACCCAAATAAAAATCATTAAATAGAAACACATCCCCAAATGACAGAGGTGGTAGAAATAGCAAATAAGGACATGAACACAGGTGTACTCTGAATGTTAAGAAAGTAGAAGAAAACATGAGCAGATTGAGGAGAGAAATAGAAAATATATGAATGAATTATATTCCTTTTGGTTAAAAAAATAAAAACTGAAAGGAAAAATAATACACTGAATGAGATGACAGGTTAGACACTACAGAAGAAAAGAAGAGTGAACCTGAATATATAGATAGCATCAGAAACTTCTCAAAATAAATAGCCCAACAGAGGGGAAAACGCAGTCTAAAATATAACTGGAGGCCCAGAAAGAGAGGTCAGGAAGAGGGATAAACTTTAAAAAGGTATTATTTCTCATTGTTAATTGCTTAAAGAAAAATAAGTCACAATGTATTTATTGTTAGGTTTATAGAGTATGTCAGAGTTAAAGATGTGACCACGTTAAAGGTGTGACCATAATAGCATAGCATAGAGGATAGATGAAGAAAAAGCATTCTGTTGTAAGGCTCTTACATGATAAGTGATGTGTTATAATGTTATGTAAAGATAATCAATGATAAGTGAAAGATGGATATTGTAAGCTCTAAAGCAACCAAAAAAGTAAACCAAGGAGGCAAAACTAATAAGCCCAAAGTGAAGATAAAATGAAATGAAAAATTTAAGGCAAAAGGCAAAAAGGAAACAAACTGCAGACAGAATAAATATATAATGAACAGCAAGATAAATGTTTTAAATCTAACATATTAATATATGAGATGGAAATGATGTAAACACACCAATCAAAAGACAGATAGTCAATTTGGATTAACAAAAGTAATGCGCAACTACATGCTGTCTGAGAGAAACACACAATAAATCTGATACAATTAGTTTAAAAGAATTGAAAGATATATTCTGTGTGATCAAACTAGTTGGACTGGCTATGTTTATATCAAAGTAGAATTTAGAACAAAGAATATTACCAGGAATAAAAAGGGCCATTTCATATTGAATAAGTGGTCATCTCATCAGATGATATAATAGCCACAAATGTCTGTGTTCCTAAGAACAGAGCTTCACAGTAAATAGAGCAGAAACTATTACATCCAAAAGGAGAAATAGACAGATCCATGGTCATCGTTGGAGATCTCAACCCTACTCTCACAATAATTGAATGAACAAGTAGACAGGAAATCAGTAAGGATGTAGAAGACTTTACCAGCTGTAGCAACTCATTTATAAATGCCTCAACTAGACATTTTATAAATCACAAAAACCAGAAAGATACACATTCATTCCAAGTATACAAGGAACATTTATGAATATCTACCATAATACTGAATTAAACAAGTCTCAACAAACATAAGATATTAAAATCATACAAAGTGTATTCTTTGTCTGCAAAACATGAAACTAGAAGTAAACAAAAAGATGTCTGAAAAAAATTTCCAAACCAAGGAGCAAATCGTAGGCAAATTTAAAACGTTTTGAACTGAATGGAAAAACATATCAAAATTTAGGGCATAGTTACTGTTAAGAACTGAATCGCATCTCCCAAATTCTTATGTTGAAGTCTTGACTCCTGCTACTTCAGAATGTTACTGTATTTGGAGATGTGCCTTTAAAAGGGTAATTAAATTAGAATGAGGTCATTAAAGTGGGCCCTAATCCAATATGACTGGCATCCTTATAAGAAGAGAAGATTGGGACACAGAAGCATACAGAGGGAAGATTCTGTGAAGACACATGGAGAAGACAGCTGTCGACCAGGCAAGAAGAGAGACCTGAGACAAAACCAACCCTGCTGACATTTTGATCTTGAACTGCTAACCTCCAGAATTGTGAGAAAATAGATTTTTGTTGTTGAAGTTACCCAGTTTATGCTACTTTGTTATGGCAGACCTAACAAACTAATAACAGTATACATTAGAAAAACAATGATAGGTCTTAAAGATGTAAGTTTTTGCTTAAAAAATAGAAACAGAAGAACAAAACTCAAAGCAAGTAGAAGAAAGAAACTATTAAAGATAAAAGCAGAATTCTATAGAACAGATAACAGAATAACAGAGAAAAATAAATGAAACCCAAATCTGGTTCTATTAAAAGGTAAATATAATGGACAAGTGTGAAAATTAATAAAATCCAAACCGGCTCTTTGAAATGAATAATGATACCGATAAAACTCTAGCCAAACTTAACAAAAAATAAAAGACAAAAATTAAAACCAGTAATAACAGAACAGATACTACAAATAGATACTACAAATAGTAAAAGGATACTAAAGTAATAACTATGAACAACTTTATGCTAATATACTACCTTAGATGAAATGAACAAATTCTTAGAAAGACACAAACTACCGGAGTTCATGCAAGAAGAAACATAACCTGAATTAACCATATATATGTACTTAACAATTTGAATTCTTAGTTAAAATTTTCTCACATAGAAAATTCTAGGCCCAGATGATTTATCTGATTATTGTAGTAAACATTTAAAAAATACCAATTCTATACAAATCTTTACAGATAATAGAAGAGGAAACATTTCCTGACTCCTTTTATGAGGCAAGCATTACCCCGATGGTAAAAAAAAAACAAAGAAACAAGAACAAAAACAAACGTATTACAAGAAAGTAAACTACAGACTAATGTACCTAATAAATACAGATGCAAATATCCTTAACAAATTTTAGCAAATGCAATCCAATGATACACAAGCAGAATATACCATTGACCAAACAGAGTTCATGCAGAAAATCATGGTTGGTTTACTATTCAAAAACATTATAGTTCATTATATTAACAGACAAAAGAAAGATTCATTTCAATAGACACTAAATTTTTTTTTGATAAAATTAAACATATATTCATGATAAAAATTCTTAGGAAACTGGTAACAGAAGAGAATTTCCTCAACATGATAAAGGGCATCTATAATAAAAATCCTACAGCTAACATCATACCTAATAGTGACAGGGAGATTGGTAAGTGTATTCATTCTCATTATGACTTTTATTCAACATTATTCTGGAAGTCCTAGTCAGTACAGGAAGCAAGAAAAAGAAATAAAAGGCATACCAATAGAAAATAATGAAATCAACTCTTTATCCACAGATGACATAGTTGTTAATGTAGAAAATCTTAGGGAATTTACAAAGAAATTACTAAAATCAATAAGTGCATTTACGAAATTTTCTTAAAACTAAGACAACATACAAAATTAAATTTTATTTCTACATACTAGCAACACACAATCAGAAGTGGAAATTTAAAAAGTTAAAATGGTATCAAAATATTAACTACCTAGAAATGAATTTTTAAAAACATATGTAATACCTATATGCTGAAAATAACAAAATATTACCAAGAGAAATGAAAGGAGAACAAAATAAATGCAAAGACAGACCATGTTCATAGACTGGCAGACTCAATATTATTAAGATATAAATTTTACAAAATTTGATCTTTATGTTATTGCAACCCTAATCAAAATCTCTGCAAACTTTTGACAACAACAAAAGGAAATGGAAAAAATAATTCTAAAGTTTGTGTGGAAATTAAAAACATGTAAAATAGACAAAACAGTTTTGAAAAAAAAACTGGAAAGACTTTCACAATCTAATTAAAGACTTATAAATCTTTAATAGTTAATACAGTGTAATTTTGGCATAAGGATAAACATATAGATCAATAAAACACAATAGAGAATTTAGAAATAGAGTCACTTGCATTTGGCCAGTTAATATTTTTACAAAGATGCCAAGATAATTTAATGGAGAAAGGACCAATTTTCTAACAACTCTTACTTTAATCATGGGATTTCTATGTGTAAAAAAGTGAATCTTTGTTCTTACCACACATTATATACAAAATGAACTCAAAATAAAAAACAGATCTAAATTTAAGAGGTAAAACTACAAAACTTGGCGGGGCGTGGTGGCTCACGCCTGCAATCCCAGCACTTTAGGAGGCTGAGGGGGGCGGATCATGAGGTCAGGAGATCGAGACCATCCTGGCTAACACAGTGAAACCCCGTCTCTACTAAAAATACAAAAAAATTAGCCGGGCGTGGTGGCGGGCGCCTGTAGTCCAGCCTGGGTGACAGAACGAGACTCTGTCTCAAAAAAAAAAAAAAGAAACTACAAAACTTCTAGAAAATAACATAGAAGATTTTTGTATGTATGTGTGGGTGTGGCCTGGCTTAAAAATTTCGTGGTTTAGACACAAAAAACAAAACCGTAAAAGAAAAATTGAAAATTTACACTCCATCAAAATTAAAAACTTTTGTTTCTAAATAGATACAGGCAAGTGAAATGGCAAGAAATAAACTGGGAGAAAATAAATGCAAAGAAGATATCTGATAAAGTCATTGTATCTAGAATATATAGCGTTGCCATCCAATAATAAGACAGTCAGATTTAAAAATGGACAAAAGTTTTGAATACTAAGTTTTGAATACCAAAGAAGATGTACAGTTGGTGAATAAGCACATGAAAAGATACTCAACATCATTAACATTAGGGAATTGCAAAACCAGACCATCAGGAGAAATAGAATTGCACATTTGTTAGAATGGGTCAAATTAAAATGATTGATTATAGCAATGTTGGTGAGGATATAAAGCAACTGGAATTCTTATACATGAATGGTGAGAATGCAAAATGGTACAGACACTTTGGAAAACAGATTATTTACCGAACAGAAATTAAAATGTGGATTTACACAAACACTTGTGCTCAAATGTTCATAGTAGCTGTTTTCATTATAGCTAAAACCTACAAGCAACCCAAATGTCCATCAACTGGTGAATGAATAAATATATTGCAGTATAACCATAAATGGAATACTCTTCATCACCTGGAAGGAGAAACTACTAATGCCAAATAACATGGGTGAATCTCAAAAGCATTTTGCTAAGTAAAACAATATGAACACAAAAGAATATATAGTGTATGATTCGCTGTATGTGAAATTCTAGTAAAGGCAAAATTAGTGACAGAAAGCAGGTCAGTGTTTTTTAAGGGTCGAGGGTGAAGTAGGGGATTAACTGCAAAGGGCCACAATGGGACTTTTTGGTGGTTATAGACATATTCTAGCTCATGATTGAGGTTGTGGTTACACAATTGTGTACATTTGTCAAAACTTGTTGAAACATACACATAAAATTGGTGAGTCTTACTGTGTGTAAATTATACCTCACTGATGCTAATTAAAAATTTTATAGGTTAAATAGCCTCAAACTTATCTGAAGGAATAATTTGGTGCATTAGAGCGTTGATCTAAATAAATTATCCAGAACAGTTCAAGAAAGGAGATTTTTTTAAAAAAGAGATTAACATATATATCTTATATGTATGTATGTATATATACACACAAACACACACAAACATAGGATAGAAATTTTCCAGTATGTGTCTCATTCATTCATGTTTCAGAAGGAGAAAAGACAAAAATTAGGGGAGTAGCGATATTTGAATACAAAAATTGTTGATAATGTTTGAAAACTGAAAGACATCTATCCCCAGACTTGAGAAGCCAAATGAATCCTGAGCATAAGAAAATAAATCCACACCTAAAAAATCTTAGCAAAATGGAATATTAACAAAGATAAGAGATCTTAAGCATGTGATGGTGGCTCATGCCAGTAATCCCAGTTCTTTGGAGGCTGAGGCTTGAGTCCAGGAGTTAGAGACCAGCCTGAGCAATATAGACCCTGTCTCTACAAAAAATTAAAAAAATTAGCTATGCGCAGTGGCACACTTCTGTAGTCCCAGTTAGCCTCAGGAGGGTGAGGTGGGAGTATTGCTTGAGCCCAGGAATTTGAGATTGTAGAGGGCTATGATTGTGTCACTGCACTCCAACCTGGGTGACAGCGAGACCCTGTCACCAAAAAAAAAAAAAAAAAAAAAAAAAAAAGAAGCATGTGATAATAGATTGACTATCTTGAAGGGAATGACAATCAGATTTACAACTACTTCTTTTTTTTTTTTTCCTTCAACTTTTATTTTATTTTAAGTTCCCGGATACATGTGCAGGATGTGCAGGTTTGTTCCATAGGTAAACGTGTGCCATGGTGGTTTGCTGCACAGATCAACCCATCACCTAGGTATTACACCTAGCAACCCTTCGCTATTCTTCCTGATGCTCTCCCTTCCCTCACCCACTCCCCCAACGGGCCCCAGTGTGTGTTGTTCCCGACCCCGTGTCCATGTGTTCTCATCATTCACCTCCCACTTATAAGTGAGAACATGTGGTATTTGGTGTTCTGTTCCTGCATTAATAACTACTTTTTAAGAATAACAATAAAAGATAAAAGATTGTGGTCTATGAAAAAAAATTGTCAACCCAGAATTTCATACCTAGCAAAAATATCTTTCATAAATGGGGGCAAATTAAAGATGTTTTCATACAAACATAGAATGTGGGTTTTTTTCCCCCTCTTGGACCTTTCCTAAAGTAAAATCTCAGGAATATAACTTAGGCAGATAGAAAGTGATTCCAGATGGAAGCTTTGAGATACAAGAACAAATTAAGAGTATTAAAATATGTGAGGTAATGGCCGGGCGCGGTGGCTCACGCCTGTAATCTCAGCACTTTGGGAGGCCGAGGCGGGCGGATCACGAGGTTAGGAGATCGAGACCATCCTGGCTAACACGGTGAAACCCTGCCTCTACTAAAAATACAAAAAATTAGCTGGGTGTGGTGGTGGGCGCCTGTAGTCCCAGCTACTTTGGAGGCTGAGGCAGGAGAATGGCATGAACCTGAGAGTTGGAGCTTGCAGTGAGCCGAGATCGCACCACTGTACTCCAGCCTGGGCGACAGAGCGAGACTCCGTCTCAAAAAAAAAAAAAAAAAAAAAAAAAGTGAGGTAATATAAATAACCTTCAACTATGTAAGAAAATAATAATACCTTATGGGATTAAAAATAGAAAATACTAAAATACAATAATGGCAGAGAAGCAGTTGAGTGAGAAATTCTTTCATGTGTGCCCCAGGAGACATAAAGAAGGATGTTCACAGCTGTGGTATTTGTAATAACAAAAGTTGAAAATAACTAATGTCCACCAATAATAGAATGAATAAGTATGTATAGTGATACGATGGCATATTTCACAGCATGAATTATAGCTACTTGCAACAACCTGGTTGAACTCCAGGAAAATAATATTGAGTTTAAAAAAGAAAGTGATAAAAGAATACCTCACATTATTAAAAGTTAAAAACATGCAAAATGAAACAATATATTTATGCATATAAGCAATTTGGTGAAATGAAACAGAAAAACAAAATTTAGGATAATGGTTACCTTTGCTGAAGAAAGGATAGTATTTCGGGGTGACCAAAAGGGATTTCAGAGACAACCTTTGTTTATTTTCTTAAACTGGGAGGTGGGTACATGGGTGTTAATTACTTGAGGATTCTTTGTATCTTACATGTAGTTATATACTTACATATTCTATTATCTTAATCAAATTCTAATTAAACTATTTTACTCAATGAGCACCTGGGTGTCATGGGCACTCAGATACAGTTTCCACTGTCCTCAGTTACCAGTTGAGATGTGTTTTGGTTTGAGGCTCATGAAAAGATCATGTGAGTACAAGCCACATCAGTACATGCATGCAAAGCCACTGGCATGGGTTGGCAAGGATGGCAGAGGGTAGGGGAATGGCTTGGAGTCTCCCCTCAGTTTAAATACTATTCTGGTATATAACCCTTATAAAAGTAAGTGATTGGTTCCCATTCTGTAGTGGAGCTCAGGTCAATAAAATGAAAGTGATTCTCTGCACAATCCTAAAAGCCAAGTTTTGTGAGTGAGCTCAGAACATTCTCGGATCAGAAATGAGTACATGGGAGGCCCTGAAAACCCCTCATCTATTTCAGGGTTGATTTTGCCAACACCTAGGTGTTCTCCAGTCAGGGTTCTCCAGAGAAACAGAACCAATAGGATCAATAAGATATATTTAGGAATTGGCTTGTGCAATCATGAAGGCTGAGAAGTCTCAAAATCTGCCATCCACAAGCAGAAAAACCAGGAAGGCCCGTAGTATAATTCAATCCAAGTTTGAGCCAGGGGAGCCAGTGTCTTAAGTCCCAGTCTGTGTCCACCATCAGGAGAAGAAGGAAGTCCCAAATTGAACAGGAAGCAGATCTGCCATCCTCTGCCTCTTTGTTCTGTTTAGGTTCTCGATCACATTGGCAAGAGTAGGTCTTCTTTACTCAGTCTACCAATTTAAATGCTAATCTTTTCTGGAAACTCTCACAGACACACCCAATAATAATGTTTTACTACCTTCTGGATATCCCTTGGCTCAGTCAAGTGGACACATAAAACTAATCATCACACTGACTAAGGGTCAAACTGCCCCAAAGAAACTGGTACAGTGATTCACAGTCCAGCTGCTAATCTTTTCTGTTCAGTCCCACCCTCTTGCCATAGCTTTTACGTCACATATTTCCCAGGTATTTTATTATTTCTATTAAATTTTTCAACAAAATTAAACACATAAAAATGAACATACAGTTGTCCCATGGTATCCTCAGGGGATTGGTTCCAGGACCCCCATGGATGCCAAAATCCAGAGATGCTCAAGTCCCAGATATAAAATGGTGTAGTATTTGCATATAACCTGTAAAATCCACCTGTATACTTTAAACCATCTCTAGATTACTTGTGATACCTAATACAATGTAAATGCTCTGTAAATAGTTGTTAGATTATATTTTAAAATTTGTAGTATTTTTTATTGTTGTATTGTTATTTTTAATTTATTTTGAATATTTTTGAGCAGCGATTGATCAAATCTGCAGATGCAGAACCCATGGATAGGGAGAGCCAACTGCACTAACACACTACCAACCACGATGCCCAGAATATCCAATAAGTGGGAATCCACCCGCCACATACATTTTGTGACCATCCCCCTTCACATACCTTTCGAAATCCTCTAATTAATCAAGCTATTCTATTCCGTTTCTTCCTTCTTTACCCACGACCTCTTATAGCATTTTATAGGTACTGAGAGATTCATTGATCTATGTATATCGTTTCTTTAGAATCAAATTTACTTTCTCTTTGGCCAAGCAATCCCCATTAGTATTAGGTTAATTGAAGGCCTTAAGTCATTTATCCTAAATATTTTTAGTCCAGAGGATCATCATACATGTAAGTTCTGTTTTTATTTAATTCTATAACGGAACCTACAAACCCTTTATTATATAACTCTAATAGAAAGATTAATGTCTAGCATATCACACACATCAATAAATATTACAGAATCAGTTTCCATTTGCATCTTTTTGCCATATAACATATATTTCCTGTACATGGAGTTTACAGATCATTTTTAAAAAGTTCCAGATTCCATCTGGTTTATGGGCTTAGTCATAGCCTGGCCACAGGAACCCAGTTTCCAAGGACAGAGGTATCCTGATATCCTTGTGGAGCATCACCCGCCCGTCTCCCTGGGTGTGAAATGATGGTGGCCTTTAATCAGTCCAGTCCCGAGCAGCTGTATCTTAGGAGCATTTAGCCCTCTATCCACAGCACCCTAGCCATGAGAAAATAACAATAAAGACCACAATTTAGGTTTGCCATAGTGGTCCCACAAAATCACCCCTTCCCTCCAGTACATGCGACCATGTTGGTGAAATTAACACATTTATAAATTCTTTCTGGGTGAGGACACATGCCGTCTAACAATGATGTTGCCCATTAATTTGGTCACCCAGTCCATTTGGGAATTGCATCATTGGCTTTCCAGGCCACTTGCCAGCTGTGGTCAGTTTATGGGAAGAGAACTCCTTTGCAATTCCAATTTGGGTAAGCAAATCATTTTCGAAGTGGTAGCAAGCCCTAAGAAAGCTATTTCCACTTGACTAAGCACACACAGTCAATTTTCCAAGGCCTCTGAGTCTTTTGTCTTTTTTGTTTTCACCTTTCCATTATTTATAGCTCTTCCTTTTCTTTTTCTTATTTTATTACATTGGTCAGGACCACCAGCATTATGTCGAATCAGAGCAATAAATGATAACAGGTACAACTATCTCAACTTCAATGGAAATATTGCTAAGGTTTTAACACTAAGTAATTTTAAACATTTAAAATATTGATGAGGTTTTAGCATTATGTAATTAAGTAACCTTAATTTAGCATTAAGGTTTTACCTGCTACATATTTATAGCAATAATAGTATTTATTGAGTACTGACTAAATGATAGTATTGTAAGAATTTTATTTGCATTATCCATCTCTTATGATACCCATTTTCCAGATGATGAAACTGAATTACAGAGAGGTTAGGGAACTTGACTGTGGCATTTACATCTATTAGAGATTCGATTGCAGGAATGCTTACTTCAGAGTTCAAGTGTTTAATTATTTTGCAATACTGCCAGTAGGTTGATGCCCTCAAGTTAGAAGAGTTCCTTTTACCTCTAGTTTTCAAAGCATAAGCTGCACTAAAAGATGAACATATACATCAGAAGTAGGTGTTTTATCAAATGTTCTTCTACAAGTTTTAGACGGTTATATGATTTTTGTCATTTATTATGTTAATAAATTGAATTGTGTTAATGTATAGAATTACATTGAAAAATTGTCTAACATTGAACCATTCTTGCATTACTAGGAGAAACCTTATTTATTACTGTTTTATCCTTTTAATGTACTGCTGGCTTAGATAAGACCTTTTGCTTTATTAAATGCAGGCAGTCTTTGCTTTTCCAGGCATCACGATAACTGAAATTTGTGCATATTAGAACAATGTCTTCACTTTACACAGTTCTAATAAGCACAAGTTACAGTTAGATCACTACTATGCACAACATAAACTTCCTGTAGTTTAGACTTTTTTCCTTCTTTTCCTCATGGTATTTTAGTAAGGGGCTAACCTTAACTAAATTGCCAAATAATAATTTTTGATTTGAATTTATCTTGTTGGTATTCCACTATAGACCAGGGAGTCCTTGTCTTAAACCCAATGTACTCAATGATTCAACAGCTGTGTTGTTTTTAAAGTTTTTTTCATATCCTAATATTTCATATTTCTCTGTACTTTCTGTCTCTGAAGGAATTTCTTGCCATTTTTTGGTTGGGTTGGGACCTTTCCAGGATTATAGAAAGAATGGATTTCAAAAACCAAGTTTCTGTTTTTTCTGTTGCAAACAATGTCCAGAAAGCTAATGTTTATAATATTTCCCTCTCTTGATTTTTTCATTCCTCAAACCTGGGTTAGATTTGAGGTCAGGACCATTGTCCTATTGGGGAAAAGGCTGTTTCTAAGGGTGTCACCTCTGCCGCCAGCCTCAGGGCTCTGCAACCAGGTCCACAGGTGTTCCCACACCCATGTAACAAGCTGAAATGTGAGTTTGACAGCCTTGGTTGCTATGTCTGTCAGGGTGAGCACAAAATACATATTCTTTGCTAGAGGTGAGATTACTTGGCCAAATGACAACCAAATTACCTGTACACCAAAGAATACTTCTTTCACTTTCTTCATTTTGAACAACTCTGGTTCCCTAGACTCATCCCCACTGACGTTTTTGCTTGTTTTTAAATATGGCATTTGTAGAATATCTATTTTACGTGAGTGAATTTCTCGGTAAACCAATTCACTCCCTTAAAAACAAAACATCTTAATTTTGTTAATGAAAATCTTTCTCAAATGTGTTTTGTAAATTTTTCTACCCAAAAAGGAAATTATGTCTTTTGTAAGAGAATAGGATGTAACATAATTTGATATTTTATTGATAATGCTAAGTCATTATAATAGATATTAGTTAATGTCTTGTGCTGAAACTCAAGACATACAGACTCATTCCGAGCCCCTTAAGTTTTAGGGTTTTGCCCTTCCGCAGATGACCCCAGGCTGCTGTGCCTTTCTAGTCTGCTGCTATATAGACTTTTTTTGCTTTTCTTCTGATACATTAGGCTGTTAGAAAATATATAGCAGCTTTCCTGCCTCTTTATATTAATATAGTTTACTGCATTTTGTGTGTTTTGATTGGAAAACAAGAAAATGTGTTAGGATTATGTGTAAACTAAGAGCAAATAGATTGTGAAGGAGGACCTATTTTTTCTCACCCAAAACAAGGGAATTATATTAGATTTTCTCTCAGATCTTTTTCCTCACCTGTAAAATGGGAATGATAATAATATTTACCACTTAATACTTGTGTCTCGAAATATATATATGTATATTTATTTATGTATGTATGTGTATATATATATATCTATGTATGTATGTGTGTGTGTGTATATATGTAGGTTTATATATATATAGGGGTTTTTCTTGTGTGGTTTTTTTTTTTTTTTTTTTTTGCTTATTTTGTCACCTAGGCTGGGGTGCAGTGGTATGGCCTTGGCTCACTGCAGCCTCAATCTTCTGGGCTCAAGGATCCTCCCATCTCAGCCTCTGGGGCAGCTGGGACCACAGGCACATGCCACCACGCCTGGCTAATTTTTGTATTTTTAGTAGAGATGGGGTTTCACCATGTTGGCCAGGCTGGTCTTGAACTCCTGGCCTCAAGTGATCCACCTGTCTCAGCCTCCCAAAGTGCTGGGATTACAGGTGTGAGCCACCACGCCTGGCCTGTTTTGAAATATTAATAGAAGTTAGATGGTTCAGCAAGGGTGAAATAAAATCAATAATTCTTTGGGAGGTAAAATTGACAGGGCTTGGTGACTGCTGCACATGGCAGTGAAGAAGGGAGATTTCCAGGCCAGTGCAGGGTTTTCAGGTGGGCTTTTGAGTAAATGGGGAGAGAAGACTCACAGGCACTGTGTGTATTCCCTAAGGTGATCTACAGGAAGGACCTGGCACACAGTAGGGCTCTGCGTTTTCTCAGTCTTCCGCCTTCATTTGGATTCCCAGCACTCAGAGTCTTTTTTGAAGCATCCCAGATTCAACTGGTGGAGATGTCAGTGTTATCTCAAACCCCTCCTTCCCCAGCATTTCAACCCCAGTCTCCTAGGAACCAAGAACCTTGGCTATGTCTCCCAGCTCGCCCAGAGCTAACAGCGCTATCTTCTTCACTGGGAGAGATGTCCTAATTCGGACCAGAAGGCTGCTTCACATTAGCAGATGCTGACTGCGGGTGGGCGAGTGCCCGACCCTCAGGCCCTGACACTGCTCTAAGTGGGAGACAGGTCCAGCTAGGAGAGGGAAACTCAGTCACAGCGCAGGAGGGACAGAAGGCTTTTAGTAAAACTGCCAGTCACCAGGGGCTGCTGATACCATCGCACACCAGGTCTGGTTACAGCTTCCTGCCTCCCTGCAGAAGCCAGCACTGGAGTTGGAGAAGGGGATGAGGGCAGATCCCTGAATGTGTGGGAAGGGGGTGGCTGGGAGGAGAGGGAGGCGGAGGGAGGGAGGGGGGAGAAGTGAAGGGGCAGCATGATTCCAGTGAAAGCTCTTACTCTCCAGATGAAAAGCATTTTGTAGTTTTGCCTTAAATCATTCCCTTAACCATAGAGATGGAGATCACTTTCTTTAAGAAAACTGGTAGCACCTGCAAAAAGGAGCGCTATCTTTTTTTTTTTTTTTTTTTTTTGAGATGGAGTCTCGCTCTTGTTGCCCAGGCTGAAGTGCAGTGGCACGATCTCGGCTCACCGCAACCTCTGTCTCCTGGGTTCAAGTAATTCTCCTGCCTCAGCCTCCCGAGTAGCTGGGACTACAGGCGTGCACCACCACGCCCAGCTAATTTCTGTATTTTTAGTAGAGATGGGGTTTCACCGTGTTGGCCAGGATGGTCTCAATCTCCTGACCTCGTGATCTGCCCGCCTTGGCCTCCCGAAGTGCTGGGATTACAGGCATGAGCCACTGCACCCAGCCGAGAGCACTATCTTGTAAGAACATAAAGTTCTGTGTTTCTCCTAGGGCAGAAGACCATGCCAACTTTTGTGGCACACAGCCCTTCTTATCTGCACCAGTTGCTACCACTTGGCTTGCAGTTGCTTCTCCTTCCTTCACCAGCAATTGGTTACTGACGGCATATTGTAGCCAAACCCTGAGCTCCAGGAACTGCCCCTACGAGGAATGAAGCACCCAGCAGGACAGAGGAGCTTCTGACCTTGCAAAGCCAATATGAGGTTGCTGCCTTGCACTAAAAGCTAGCGGTATTCTTCCTTGTGCTCATCTGGCCACTCTATTTGGTTAGTGTTTTGCTAATGAATTGAGGGCAAGGAGCTGAGCCACACATGGTCAATTATCACTTTCTTGTATGGTCACAGATAGCATGCCAGACCTGGCTTCAAACCCTTCTCCTGTTGGTTCCAAAGCAGATGGGCCAAGCAATTCTGACTGCATCAGTTTAATTCCAATCATTACTATCCAATTAAAGCAAAACGCTTGTTACTGGCCATGATGTCACCTTTACCAAAAGAGGAGGACTTTTTTTTTTTTTTAATAGAGCATTTTCTCTAGGCCTGGTGCTAATTAAATGCTTTGTGTGCATTTCTCACTAACCCTTATAATAATCCCTCCAGATAGGTATTGCTTTCATACCTCCATTTTACGGATAAGGAAACTGAGGTCTGAAGAGATGAAGTCACAGACATAAGGTAACAACCTAACAGAGTACGTGTAAGATGACCTGTGCTTTCGGACTTGACTCCCAAGCCTCTTGACGTAACTTAAAGGTATCACCTAGTTAGTATCTGGTATCTGCCACCACCCATGGCAGCTCACAACTGTCTTTTTTCATTCTGTCACCTTACTGAAGAGGCTCCGCTGTCTATTAGTGCTGGGAACAAACGTGTAAGAGGAGGGCTCTGCACTAGAGCACTGGAAGCTCCGGTAGGAATGCTGACTGCCAGGAAGGTGGGGCTGAGTGGCTCCAAGGAGCCTTCTAGAGAGAAGGCACAGCGTGGCGAAAGTCATGGATCCAGGGATGGAGGATTCTGCCTGGTGGGGTCTGGGGTAGGCTGCCTGGAGTCAAATCAGGGAGGGCCCTCCTTCCTGAAAGTTGAGTTTTGACTTTCACAAGAGCTCCTGGGTTATAGGCAGGGAAATGACTAGATCACATCAGTGTTTAAGAAATATGTTTCACTGTTTACTTCCTCACTACGTAGGCCCTTTCATTTCCAGACATGTCTGTGAGAAGTCCTTAACTCCTACTCTAATCTGTTTCCAGAGGATTTTTTTTTTCCTCCTTGGTCTTTTAAGTTGGCTGTTTCCTCCAAGGATAGAAGGAAATCCCCTGGTAGCTTCAAGACCTGTGCAGGGGATGCCTTGCCCAAGGAACAAGAACCTGGAAAAACACTGGGTCGACCGTCGCCTCCAGGTCTGATAAGCACAGATGTTTTCTGAAGAGCTCTGGACGTACCTTGTGGCACCTGAACCATGCTCTGTTTTCCTTGCAGGAGGCTTTTCTTTTTCAGTCACCATTTAAAACATGCTTTCTACCTGTTCAGAAAATCTAGTTCAGGTCCACGAAGACCTTTGGGATAAAATCTCAATGCCCAGCCTGGAGATTGGGCCACATGGTTTCTACTAGACATACCATTATAATTATTCATCAGAATCATTTATAGAGCCTTGGCAATTTTCTCCATATGTCCCATTAAGTTTGGGAGTCACCAGGGCCCTAATGACACTGGGAAATTATGAAACATCATATGGAATTTTTACAGTTATTTTATTGTCCTCTTGCTGTCCTCAATGCTTGCAGCCTCAGGGACTCAGAGTCAGTCTAACCCAAAGTTTCTCAACCACGACACTACTGACATGTGGAGCTGGCTGATTCTTTGTTGTGAGGGGTTATCCTGTGTGTTGTAGGATGTTTAATAGCATCCCTTGTCTACTTACTCAATAGTAGTAGCACCCCAGATATGACAATGAAAAATATATCCAGGCATTGCCAAAGCCACCTGGGGGAGGGGGCGGGTGTGTGAAATTTTCTCTTTGAGAACCACTAGTCTCACCTACATTCTAATCCTAGCTTCTTTATTTTTTTTGAGATGGAGTCTCGCTGTGTTGCCCAGGCTCTGGAGTGCAGTGGCACGATCTAGGCTCACTGCAAGCTCCGCCTACCGGGTTCATGCCATTCTCCTGCCTCAGCCTCCCGAGTAGCTGGGACCACAGGCGCCCACCACCACGCCTGGCTTATTTTTTGTATTTTTAGTAGAGACGGGCTTTCACCGTGTTAGCCAGGATGGTCTCGATCTCCTGACCTCGTGATCCGCCCTCTTCGGCCTCCCGAAGTGCCGGGATTACAGGCGTGAGCCACCGCACCCGGCCAATCCTAGCTTCTTTACTTCTGACTGGCATGGCCTTTGGTAAGTTGCTGAAATTCCAAGAGTCTTAGTTTACTAATTCGAAACATGGGCTTCCTTGTATTTACCTTTTGAGGCTGTTGTCAGATGCTGACTGCTTCATTTAATCTGCAGAAAACTTGAGCCCACCTTCCCTACACCCTGTCCAATATTCCATGGTGTGGGAATCCTTTCTACCTTGCGAGTGGATATAGATTTCCTTTGAGGCCTAACCAAAATGAAACTGCCAAGCTGAGTGACATAGAGGTGCAAAGGGATGGATTCCCTCTTTGACTGGCAAATAATTGGCTGGGAGCATAATTGGCTGATGCTCCCAGCCAATTATTTGCCAGTCAAAGAGGGAATCCATCCCTTTGCACCTCTATGTCACTCAGCTTGGCAGTTTCTGTATTTCTTGGAGACTCAGTTTTTTAAATCTTTAAAATGGGGGCAAAATACCACTTACCTGTTAGAGTTTTTGTAAGAATTAGATGCAAATTCTTTTTTTTGTGCTTCGGTAACTGAGCATCCCATTCGAGGCGTGCAGCTCCTGAACTGCCCACTGGACTCAGCGATGGAGCGCTTGGGTCTGGCTTAAGTGGATTTGAGTACTCCAGGTTTTTGGCCATTCTCATTCTTTCTTGCCTACGTTCCACATACTCTGCACTAGAAGTGTTTGTCTGTTTGTTTTTTCAACCTTGCTCTCTCTGTCCTTGTTTCCCTCCCTAGCTGGCTCACACAGTGCACAAACAGTTAAGGGCACGTCGCTTAGCTGCCTCCACATCCCTGTAGACTACCCTGGAAGGATTGAATGAAATTGATAGTACTAACATTACATCACTCAAATCCCCAAAGCAAGTGTAGCTGGGCGGATAGAAGGAATGACCCTGGAGAAAACAGCTGTCAAGGGCAGCTATTGGCTTATCTTTCATGGAAAGAGAGACATAATGAATTCTAAATGAAGAGGAACCAGAGGCAGAGCAGTGTATGGTCCAACAAGGCCGCCACACACAAGCTGGCACTTGGGAAGTACTGAGGGCCGTCTCATGTGTACGGGGTCCTGGGCCAGTCCTTCTGGCCTGGCCATGTTCGAGGAAGGGTGTTTTTGTGCTCTGGAGATGAACACTGCTTAAAGGTTGGGAGCCTGCTGTCAAGGGAGTGCTGACACTGTGCCAGTTCAGTCTGTCTGCAGGATGGTGGGGGCTGTGTGCAGGCAGGGGCCCTGCCTGGGGATCAGTTTCACAGGACCTGGCCCCAGGGAATACCCTTGTTTACCCTCCGCTGTGTGTTTTTATTTCTCCGAGTACAGGCATCAGTTGGGGCTTTCTTAGGGAGGCAGTACGTTTTCATAGAAAGAGATTGAACTTGGGGAGAAGCTGACCCACACTTGAAACTTGTCTTATTTACCTTTAGAATATGTTACCCTCAGCAAGTTACTGTATTTCTTGGAGACTCAGTTTTTTTAATCTTTAAAATGGGGGCAAAATAACACTTACCTGTTAGAGTTTTTGTAAGAATTAGATGCAATGCACATGGAGAGTCTAGCCCAGTACGTGGCTTGTATTATTACTTATTAGTGACAACTAAGGCTCAAAGCATTGAAAGAACTTTTGGATGTAGTCACTGAGCCAGGAAGTGGTGGAGCAATGACAGGAGCCCATGGGAGCTGATGCCAGGGACTAGCTGTACTCCTTCCCTCAGATTGCAGCTGCCAAACCTTAGGACACAAAGGCACCAAGCAAATTGGAATAGTGTGATGCGAATAAGGACTCATGTCCTAGAATGAGGCTCCTGCATCCCCCACCCGTTACCTGTATGTACCGTCATTGATAGCTTGCTTTTTGCAGATCATAAGTGCCTGGTAAGGTAGCACCTTATATGGCGGCCGCTGAGGGCTGGAGAGTTGACAGTTATTTCTTCCAACGAACTCTAAGAAGCATACTCAGGTTGGGGCTATGAGTGAGGGGTAGGAGAGCTAAGATTCCTCATCAAGCCTATGTCTAGTGAGAGACACAAACATGAACAATGATGGAAATATACATGTTTGGAAGACTGAGCACAGGGCACCATGAGAAGATAGAACAAGGTCCTGTTGTATTCCTGGGCACCATGGAGAGCTGCTCTAAAAAGTGGCTGATATCCAAGAGATGAATGAGAATGGGGACACAAAAAGGAGACGGAGAATTTTAAGGGAAGAAAATAGGTGGACATGAAAATCCAAGTGGGCTCAAGGAAAAAGAGGTGGAGAAAGTAATTGTCCAATGATGTTGGATTCTTTTTTTTTTTTTTTTTTTTTTTTTTGGGATGGAGTCTTGCTCTGCGGCCAGGTTGGAGTGCAGTGGTGCAATCTTGGCTCACTGCAACCTCTGCCTCCCTGGTTCAAGAGATTTTCCTGCCTCAGCCTCCCAAGTAGCTGGGATTACAGGCACACGCCACCACGCCCAGCTAGTTTTTTTTTTTTCCTGAGTTTCACTCTTGTTGCCCAGGCTGGAGTGCAGCGATGTGATCTCAGCTCACTGCAACCTCCACCTCCTGGGTTCAAATGATTCTCCTGCCTCAGCCTTCCTGAGTAGCTGGGATTACAGGCATGCGCCACCACGCCTGGCTAATTTTGTATTTTTAGTAGAGACGGGCTTTCTCCATGTTTGTCAGGCTGGTCTTGAACTCCAGAGCTCAGGTGATCCACCTGCCTCGGCCTCCCAAAGTGCTGGGATTACAGGTGTGAGCCACTGTACCCGGCCGATCTCGGATTCTTAAGAGGTCTACTTATCCTTCCTGGGATTTGGGTACCAATGTCCCACTGCATCTTTCCAGTGGGTTCCTCTTTCCATTCTTTGTAATCAAATGATTCTTGACTAGGAAAGCAAGTGGTTATGTAAAAGGGAAACTTTTTTGGTTTTGTTTTTAAACTGTACAGGGTTGAAGCAAAAACCCATTCATGTCCTTGTTAATGATTGCTCACATTCTTTTGGTTGTTTCTTAAAGCATGTATTTTAATAAGGGACTGGAAACCACAACTGTTAATCAATGTTCTCCTGGTTTTTACCTCTGAGTCATGGCTTTAGATCAGGGAGATAGCATTTCAAATTTGCTACTGGGTGAGAGGTTTTGCATGGCTTATATGATATTACCTGATTGTTTTTACAAAGTTGAGAGACTACAAAACTATCCAGGTTTTATGATCTCTACTGACCTTGTCAAATGGATGATGGGATGGGTGCTGTGTTTCCCATTTTATGGATATTGAGTGTGCAAGAGATGACAGTTATTTCTTTTATCAACTTCCAGAAAGTGAACTCTGGTTGAGACCTGCAACGGTGAGAGAGATAAGATCACTCATCAAGGCAAATTGATTCCCAAATAAATGAGGCATTCAGTAGGTGGTGAATGCTAAGAAAGACCTATGTCTTCTGAAAACTGCATCATTAATTGTATTATGTTATTGGTCCATCTTGGGTAATGATAGTGTTAGGGAAAGCGAGTTGCAAAGTTGGTTGAGAACCATTGCTTTGTCTCTTCAAGGCACTTGCATCTGAAAAGGCATGGGCAGGAGTGGGGGAACCCTGTGGTTGCCATTCTGTTGCCAAAGGGCCGATGCAAGGAGGTAGCTTGAGAGTTAATAATGGAGAGTGGTTGCAGTTTCCATAGGAGAGAAGCCAGGAGGCCAGGCTCACTGTTCAGGGATGTGTGTGTGCTGGATACTAGGACAGTGAAAATAACTGAGATGGAGTGGGGAGAGAAGTGTATGTATTTCTCAACTGCCTGGATCTGAGAGGCTCAATATCTGGCTATACCCATGAGTGCAAGTCTGTTCTCCGATCTGAGGAAAGAGATGGGCCAAGGGAAGAATAGAGCTGAGGGTAAAAGTAGGGTGCCTCCTCTGAGAAGTGGTGCAAGATATAGCAAATGAAAATACCGAACACTCAGTTAAATTTGAACTTTGGATAACAAATAAGTCACTTATTTTTTAAGTATAAGTGTGTCCCAAATATTGCATGAGACATACTTACACTAAGGGAAAAAACCCCACAACCCTAAAGTTGTTTATATGAAATTTGAATTTGACTGGACGTCCTGTATTTTATCTGGCAGCCCTACTGAGGAGACTCAGAATGCTCCAGTGGCTTCTTGCTCAACTGCATGGACAGGGGCTGCTCCTTTGGGCCACTTCAAGCACATTATTTGGCAGTGGCCACAGGGCATTCTGTTGGGCATGCAGCTCCTGAGACAGAGCCTGCTAAAATGGCTGGCTGTGGGGTGGAGTGCCTTCCACAGCTTTCTTCCTG
Source organism: Pongo abelii (assembly GCF_028885655.2). Classification (NCBI taxonomy): domain Eukaryota; kingdom Metazoa; phylum Chordata; class Mammalia; order Primates; family Hominidae; genus Pongo; species Pongo abelii. The sequence continues at coordinate 96,568,976 of NC_072001.2, forward strand.
GGATCCTGCAGTCAGGGTGTCATTCCAACCCTCCTTCCCTCTTTCCCTGGAGCATATGACCATCTCATCCTTGCTGTTTCTTGCTGTGTTGCTTCTGTCCTCCAACCCTGCCCTTGAAGCCCTGGTTCTCTTGGGAGCCAGGTAAATACTATCCCTCAGTCTATTCCTCTTTCCCCGCTCCTCAGAGTTGATGTCATGGATTTGACTCAAGGTTTGTGTTTCACATTTACACTTTTCCTAAGCAGAGATGAGGAGCACCCCCATGGGGTAAGCAAGGGAACCTTGGGCGAGTAGCAAGCATGACATGAGACCTCCCCACAGTCCCTGACTTGGTGGCCTCCATCCTGACTTCGAGCCTGAGCTTCTGACATCCTCATCTGTTTCTACTCTCCATCCCTGTACACCAACACACCTCTGCACTCACAGTTTTTCCTGTGGTTGGCACTCTGGGGCTGTAAGGGCCCTACAGAGATAGCCAAACTTGCTAATATGCTAACTAGAGTTAGTCTGGCCAAGAAGAACATAACCGCTGTCTGATCATGGTGTGCTTCTTTGCCCATGTAGGAACTTTTGCAGGCTCCCTGCTAGCAGCAGCCAGTGTCACTCTGGAACGCCAGGGCCTGCTACCTTGGCAGATCCAGCTAACAACAGCAGAGGGCTCAGGCTCCTGGTGGCCGTCCTTCTGGCTCAGGAAGTCACTTTCCCTCCCAGCTTTGGGTTCATAGGCTCTGGACCCAGCCTCGACATCCTAGCCCTGCAGCCTACTAATGGGGATGAAATCAGCCTCCCCACAGTCAACAAGACTTACGTCACAAACTCTAAATGTTAAAATCTCATCCAGTGGAAAATATCCTTAATATTTTATTTCTTTGAACAATTGCCATGGCTAGGACTGGTTACATAACGTGTGGGGGCCAGCGCAAAATGGAAATGCAGGGCCTCATGTTAAAAAAGTATTCAGAGCTGGCCGGGCATGGTGGCTCACACCTGCAATCCCAGCACTTTCGGAGGCCGAGGTGGGCAGATCACAAGGTCAGGAGATTGAGACCATCCTGGCTAACACAGAGAAACCCCATCTCTACTAAAACTACAAAAAATTAGCCGGGCATGGTGGCGGGCACCTGTAGTCCCAGCTACTCGGGAGGCTGAGGCAGGAGAATGGCGTGAACCTGGGAGGTGGAGCTTGCAGTAAGCCGAGATCGTGCCGCTGCACTCCAGCCTGGGCGACAGAGCGAGACTCCTCCGTCTCGAAAAAAAAAAAAAAGTATTCAGAACTTCAAGGTGGTGACAGTGGAGCATTAAACCAAGCATGGGGCCTTCTAAGTGCAGTGCCCTGTGTGACTGACCTTACACACCTGTGAAGCTGGCCCTGGTCATGACCCCTTTGTCGGTTTTCAATGTCATATGCCATTCTGTGTTCTGAACAAATGCCTGGCTGTATTTTCAAATGTAATGGCCTCTCCAAGTCTGATTACTTGTGAGGCTCAGGTATCTTCCTCGTGAACCAAAGGTTGATCAATATTCATTCAAAAAATGAAATTCGTTTCAAATGGAGACAGGTACGATGGATGTGTTAAGAACCTAGCTGTGAGAGTTGCTAGCTTCTCTCTGTCCGTCAGTCCTTCGCATTTCTTTCCATACGCAGACCTTTAGCATTAACAAGGAGAGTTATAGTTCAGCACTTCATGTCTGTCTTCTTTGTTTTCATAGCCCTGGCTGTTCACCTTGGTTAAGTGACACAATTATTCCGTTGTCATTTTTCTTGCATGTTAAATAGGGATAACTCAAAGGATTGTATCGCTGATAAAAAGAAATAGCCCCTGTAATGTTTGGATGCTCAATAATTGTTCACATGTTCCCTTCTGTCATCTCATCTGGACCTAGGTCTGCAATTGCAATGCATCAGGAGATTAGATTTTTTTTTTTTTTTTTTTTTTTTTTTTGAGATGGGGTCTTGCTCTGTTGCCTAGGCTGGAGTGCAGTGCTGCGATCTTGATCTTGGCTCACTGCAACCTCCACCTCCTGGGTTCAAGCGATTCTGCTGCCTCAGCCTCCAGCGTAGCTGGTACTACAAGCGCTCGCCACCACGCTTGGCTAATTTTTTGTAGTTTTAATAGAGACGGAGTTTCACCTTGTTAGCCAGGATGGTCTTGATCTCCTGACCTTGTGATCCACCTGCCTCGGCCTCCCAAAGTGCTGGGATTACAGGGGTGAGCCACTGCGCCTGGCTGACATTAGATCTTATAACTCACCAGTAGCTGGGAATCAGAACAATGTTGAGGAATAAAGCAGTTTTGCTCATACACACACAAACTGGTCCATAACACTGGTATGTTTTCATTCAGACTATCTTTAAGGTGATACCACACACTTGCCTGATCCTGCTGTGAGAAAGCTGCCTTCTCTGGAACTGGTGAAGTTCATTCTGATATGAGAACCCCAGGACTAACCTTGGACGAAATGAAGTGAGGCTTATGTAAAAGGAAATTTATTATAAGAAATTGGCTCATGTAATTATGGAGGCTGAGAAGTCCCATTATCTGCCATCTGCAAGCAAGCTGGAGACCCAGACAAGCTGGTGGTGTAATTAAGTCTCAGTCTGAAGGCCAGAGATGAGATGAGATGTCCCAGTTTAAGAAGTGAGGCAAGAAAAAAGGGACAAATTCCTCCTTCCTCTACCTTTTGTTCTATTCATGCCCTCAGTGGATTGCATGGTGCCTGCCCACATTGGGTGAGGGTGGATCTTTCTCACTCAGTCCACTGATTCAAATGCTAATGTCTTCCAGAAACACCCATGCAGACACATCCAGAAACAATGTTTAATCTGGGCACCCTGTGCTCAGTCAAATTGACACATAAAATTAACCATGCTAACATCCCAGAGCTCATCCTGCCGTTGGTTCAAATGTGTATCTGCATCACCTAGAAATGGTTTTCAGGAAGCAAGTGCCAAGACCCCAGTCCCAGAAGTGCTGGATCATGGTGTCCAGAATAAAGTCTGGCTTGAGAATTCGACAATATTTTCAGGAGATTCTGATTCATATTCTTAATTAAGTACCATTGGATTAATTCACCCTTTTTCTTCTACACAGAAGGGAACTAAGAACTGGAGTCACACCCTTCTAAGTTCAGAAAACAGTTTTAGTTGGGAAAAAAAAATCAATCTTCAAAATGTGAAGATTAAAAAAAAAGTCCCATCAAGGCACATGGAAATGGTCACAAGCTTTGGGCCCATTTAACCATTTTCCAGCAAAGGTGATAGCAGAATTAATTAAGGTCACATAGCTAGTAAGTGACAGAAACGGGACTAGAATCTGCGTTACTGGGCTCCTAAAGCAATTTTTCTCTCCTATATGTTCTCTTTCTTGTCTGCTGTTTCGCTTAGAACTAAGTCTAGTCAATGAGTTGAACTGATTAATTCCAGTGATATCAATACTGTCTTAGTGAGGAGCTCATTTGCTTATACTTCGAAAATGAATGTTTAGAACTTTAAATTTATTTTCATTTTTCCTTATTGGGGATGGTCAAAACTCAACACCCAATGGGCTCAGGTCACCAGCTGTCTGGGGGTGGAAGATGGAGCCCTCCAATGCAGCTGGTGAGCTTCCATCACTCCTCTGTGTGTTGGATGTCTTTCTCAGTTATGCCCTAGTGGAAACTGCAGTCCAGCCTCCTGGTAATGCCATCACGATTATGGTTGATCTGCTCTGTGTAGCCGAAATAGGTGTGATTTCCTGAGTAAGAGGAGCATTAGCTGATTTCTTGAAAATACATGCTCCCTGATTTAGCCAGGTTCACGTGCTTTCACCTTTTTGTGTCTTTAATTAAAAACTGAAAATGTCCTTTGCCCTGAAAGATGAATGAGGATAAATGCCCTATTATTAGCACACACCACCTTTGGAGTGAAATGATTCACTCTGTGATTAAATGCAAATTGGTTCTTAAGAATAATTAGCCCAGGTGGCCTGTAAGCCCAGGGAGCTCACGGTTCATCAGGAGCAGTATTCATCCAATTACTTCTTTACTGAAGATTGGGTGCCTGATCGATCATACTTCTTGGCTTTGGAAGGGCTGGAGGCACACCCTCCTAAGTTCGAAGATCCATTTTAAATAGAAACAAAATAAACATTCATAATTTAAGGACTAAAAAAATTTAAAGCCTATCAAGGCAAATGGAAATGAGCACAAGCCTCAGATCCCTGCAACAACTTTCCAGCAGTGACAAATTCATTCTACAAACAAGTCGGTAGAATCATTTTTCCTGAAAAAGGAATCGAGATAAGGGATCTGGTATTTGCAAACTCAGTTAATGTGGCTTGGTTGGGCCTGTTGTTACCTGCTGTGATTCCTTAGCCCATAGCTTACCCATTAAACTAACTGCTCAGATGCACCTATTGTTTAAGTTTCCCTTAAAATGCACAATGATAATAGCTAATTCTGCAAAGCCCTTGTATGTCAGATCCTACATGAGATGCTTTGCATATTTTATTTCTCACCACGACTGTATGGGAAAGGAAAGATTAGCACCATTTTACCCATGAGGAAACTGAGATAGAGAGACTTTAAGTAGCCAAGATTACAAAGCCAATACATGGCCTTCTTACAAATGCGTAGCATTTGTGAAAGAACTGCTGAGTAACAGAATGTGGATGCATCAGGATAAAATCTAAAATGACTGGGAAAACAGTTCAATGATTGCCTTGCTGTTGCTGAGTCAGTAGCATCTTTAAAAAGAAACAGTTCATAAAGGCACATGCGTTGGTGCCTGTGTTTTGAGCAACCGTGTCTTAATAGGACAGCCATTCCCCTCCTCTACTTCATTTGTATCTCTGAACAAGAACAAAGTTCACATCCTTCAGATACATAGGGGTTGAGAAAGAGTTAAATTACCGTTTGGGTAATAAAGGAATTAAAATCTCTTTCAAGCAGGTCATAATTAATTCTTTTAATTATAGATTACTTGAAAAGGGAGACAAAAGGAAGGAAAAGGTTTTGTCATCTGATTAATAAACCTCTGTTAGCATTTTCATATGCCCTCATGTAATTTTTTTCTCTGCTACATGCTTCTTATCTATTGCAGTGTAAGAGATTTTTTTTTTTCAAATTTACTGGTTTAAAACAACAAACATGATTTCACAGTTTCTCTGGACTGAGAGCCCTGGAGCAGTTCAGTGGGGTAGTTCTGACTCAGGCTCTCTCGTGATGCTGCAATCTAGCTGTTTGCCAGGGCTACAGTCATCTCTAGGCATGACTGCAGAAGGAGCCACTCCAAGATGGCTCACATGGCTGCTGGCAGACCCCAGAAGACCTGCTTCCAGGCTTACTCACATGGCTGGTGGCAGGTGTCAGTTTCTCACCACGTGGGCCTCTCCATATGGTGCCTGAGTGTCCTCACAACATGGCAGGTGGCTTCCATCTTTGGCAGCTGATTTCCTCCAGAGTGAGTGATGAGAGGGAGAAAAAGAGAAGGAGAGGAAGGGGGGTGAGGAGAGAGAGAGAGAGAGAGAGAGAGACTGAACCTACACGTGGAAATTCCAGTCAATCTTAGAATTGACATTCCATCACTTCTCAATTCAATCCACTAGAAGCAAGTCACTAAGTCACTAAGAAATTAAGTTACATTTCTTAAAAAAACTATCAAAGAGTTTGTGGGCTGTCTCATGCGTCCGTGTGAAGAGACCACCAAACAGGCTTTGTGTGAGCAACAAGGCTGTTTATTTCACCTGGGTGCAGGCGGGCTGAGTCCGAAAAAGGAGTCAGCAAAGGGTGATGGGATTATTATTAGTTTTTATATGTTTCGGGATAGGTGGTGGAGTTAGGAGCGATGTTTTGCGGGCAGCAGGTGGATCTCACAAAGTACATTCTCAAGGGTGGGGAGAATTACAAAGAACCTTCTTAAGGGTGGGGGAGATTACAAAGTACATTGATCAGTTAGAGCGGGGCAGAAACAAATCACAATGGTGGAATGTCATCAGTTAAGGCTATTTTCAGTTCTTTTGTGAATCTTCAGTTGCTTCAGGCCATCTGGATGTATATGTGCAGGTCACAGGGGATATGATGGCTTAGCTTGGGCTCAGAGGCCTGACATTCCTGTCTGCTTATATTAATAAGAAAAGCAAAACAAAATAGTGAAGTGTTGGAGCCGCGATAAATTTTGGGGGTGGTATGGAGAGATAATGGGTGTTGTTTCTCAGGGCTGCTTCGAGCCGGATTAGGGGCAGTGTGGGAACCTAGAGTGGGAGAGATTAAACTGAAGAAAGATTTTGGGGTAAGGGGTGATACTGTGGGGTTGTTAGAAGGAGCATTTCTTGTATAGAATGATTGGTGATGGCCTGGATGCAGTTTTGTATGAATTGAGAAACGAAACGGAAGACACAAGTTCTGAATAAAAGAAGGAGAAAAATAGATATTAAAGGACTAAGAATTGGGAGGACCCAGGACATCCAATTAGAGAGTGTCCAGGGGGGTTCAGCGTAATTACTTGCTTGGTTGGCAAGTTTTTAGGCTCTATCTTTCATTTTTTTTTTTAATGTTGCCATATACCAGGCCAGATTGATTTAGGGAAAAACAGCACTCTTCATTTAAAAACATACAGAGTCCCCAGAGGGCTGTTTCTGGGACTGCCCAGCACTGCTTGATCTGGAAGTAGGTATTCTCCCCAATTTTGTGGAGACATATGTATTCCTTTTCCCTTTCCCTTTGCTCCACCTTCAGCATTTGCTAAGTTAAACATTGTACTGTTTTACTACATTAATTATTAAACTTTTCTTTTAACTGTAATACATATATTATATATATATAAAATAAAAAAAGGGGGGGGACTCTGTGTGTGTGTGTATATATATACACACATATGTATATATACGTGTGTATATATATATACACACACACACAGAGTCCCCCCCCCTTTTTTTTTTTAGCAGTGAGTAAGTCGAGGCCTCAGCGATTTTGGAGGAAAGAGAAGTGCATGGGCGTATCTTTAAAACCATCACACAGTATCTTTAAAAGGGTTGGGATTATAGGATATATTTGGTTATTTAAAAGTCTTTTTTCTTTTGACATAATGGAAAAAATTAATAGCTGCATAATATACCATAAAGTGGATTTTTCATAATTTTCATACCTACATACCTACCTAGGTTGTTTTCTAATGTCTGTTAGCACAAGTGATGCTGTATAGATATTTTTGCTATAGTTCTTTATATTATTTAATTGGGATACATTTCTACAAGTGTGACAACAGAGTCAAGTACATGAATATCTTCTAAAACTTTTTTATACCTATGGCTATATTCCTTTTTTAAAGGGGTGGGCCAGTTTGCTGTCATACCTATCAGATAACGGATTCACTGAAGTAGCTAAAAATCATGTTTCAAGTCTCAATGATGGTGGAGCAGTGATATAAACAGTATGCAATGAGTGCTTTCCCCCAAAAGGGTGCTCGCTGCTTCTTCAGTGTCCCAGGTTATCATGGGACCTGGTTGACACAGAGCCCTTTCTCCATAGGCTTGGCTAAAGAAAATCACAATAATATAAATAATATTGTGTTACATACCATGTATAGATTGAAAATTTATTCTGTATTTCAGTGGAACATTTTTAGAACACTATTGCTGAGGTAGTCAAACTGTTATAGGAGTTATTAAGAAATTATTTTAGGCAGGTAGAGAGGGAAAGGGATCCTTGGAAAGTTTTTGTCTCTTTTAAAGCAGCTCCAGAAATGTTTCTTGTCTAGCGGGAAAACCCGGCTCTTAGAACTGGGCAGGCAACCTTTGATATGCAAATGTAAGCCATTAGAAACTGCGTCCACCCAAACATGGCGACTCCTATCGTTGTCTTCTTGCCTTTGCCCCAATACCTGCCTGGCCGCATGGCCGCCTCCACACACCCCCACGTGTGTAGAACATTACGGAGCCCTGTATTTGCAAATTAAAAGACTAGGGTGGAGGGGCCAGTTTTTTTTTCACGGGCTACCTGAATGACCTGCCTGGTCAAACCAATCCCCTGAGCCCTATGCAAATCAGGCACCACCTCCTCCAGCCTCCTCATAAAATTGGCTGGTATCCACGGCACATGGGATCTACTCTCTCGGCTTTGGACCCCCCCTTTCTCTGCCTCTGTACAGGGGAGCTTCTTCTTTCTTTCTTCTCCCTTCTTTCTTGCCTGTTAAACTCTCCTCTTCTTAAATGCACTTCACGTGTGTCAGTGTCATCCTATCTACTTTGGCATGAGACAAGAGCCCTGGTGTTCCTCCGCTCATCAGAGCCGTATCAAAACTACCACTACTATCTTTTCAAATATTTCCTTCCCAAACAAGTACCATATGTTTAATGTGTGATATTATTATGGTAGTAATATTATGAAAGTGATTTGTAGTATTGCTTAGTTCTTAAAAATAATTGTATTATAATTAAACTATCATTATGACTTAATTTCTCTTCGTTAATGTAACAGTTTTATTAAAATGTAATTCACATACTATACAATTCATCAAAGTGTACAATTCAACAGTTTTTAGTATATTCATAGAATTGTGAACACACATTTTAGAGCATTTTCAGCACCCTAAAAAGAAGCCCTGTACCCATTGGCAGTGTGACTTCATTTATTCTAAAAAGAAATAATCACAAACACCTCCTTTTCATGGATGCCTAGGACTGTTTTTCTATATCTTTTTTTTTTTTTTTTTGGACACAGAATCTTGCTCTTGTCGCCCAGGCTGGAGTGCAATGGCGCAATCTCGGCTCACTGCAACCTCTGCCTCCTGGGTTCAGGTGATGCCCCTGCCTCAGCCTCTTGAGTAGCTGGGATTACAGGCATGTGCCACCACGCCTGGCTAATTTGTGTGTGTGTGTGTGTGTGTGTGTGTGTATTTTTAGTAGAGATGGGGTTTCACCATGTTGGCCAGGCTGATCTCGAACTCCTGACCTCAGGTGATCCTCCCGCCGAGGTCTCCCAAAATGCTGGGATTACAGGCGTGAGCCACCGCGCCTGGCCCTATATCTCTTTTTGTGATCTGATTTCAGATGTTGCGAGAGTGCTTTGCCCAATACTCTCAAAAATTCGTCATTGGACACAGGAATAAAAGCCAGCCCTCTGTGGCCTTAAACAGAGCTGTGGAATATTAGACCTCATTTCGAGGACAGTTTATTTCCCTCAGACTGGGGAGCTGAGAGATTTTTTAAAAAGCTCTGTAAAGGTAAATATTTCAAATATACGGAGCATGTTCTGATGCTCTTGATCAGAAGCATCTTGATGAAATCTTTATAGGAGGTTAGGCTGAAAAAAAGAGCTGTGAGTAATCAGCAATGTGCCAGGCATCTCTTTACTGACCATAAGTTCAACATATTTTTACTATTGTCTTCCTTTTAAAAAGACAATTCTGGTGACTTCACTTTTTTTTTTTTTTTTGACACTGAGTCTCGCTCTGTCGCCCAGGCTGGAGTGCAGGGGCGCCATCTCGGCTCACTGGAAGCTCCACCTCCCGGGTTCACGCCATTCTCCTGCCTCAGCCTCCCGAGTAGCTGGGACTACAGGCGCCCGCCACCACGCCCGGCTAATTTTTTGTATTTTTAGTAGAGAGGGGGTTTCACCATGTTAGCCAGGATGGTCTCGATCTCCTGACCTCGTGATCCGCCCGCCTCGGCCTCCCAGAGTGCTGGGATTCCGGGCGTGAGCCACCAAGCCCGGCCGACTTCACTTTTAGGTCAATGAAATCACTGTCTACTGGTGTCAATAACAAAATGATAAAAAAAAAAAAAAAAAAAGGAAGCGTTTTGCACACAAACAGAATAGAATTTCAGCTTGTGACACAGGGCCTCTGTGAATTAATTCACTTCCTCCATAAGCAGAGGACACCAATTTCCTCCCCAGGAGGTCAGAAGCGGAAGGGGTAGGGTTACCATGGAGTCTAGATTCTAGGAGACTTTTGAAATGCAATTGCCCTGCTGATTTTGTCTAGCTGCAAGATTACTCTCAGACATAGGCAATAATGAGAAAGTAATAGCTGGGATGGTCTTGGGTTGACCCATGCAGAGAAAGATCAACTTTTTTTTCTTTAATAGGGGGACATGTGACTGTGATGACTGCTGTTTCTTTCAGATACTTTTGGTGTTGACTGGTCACCCGAATGAGACAAGGATTCTTAGGTCAATCCATTTTCCTGAATCAGGAGACACATGTCAAAACTTAGCATCAAAATTTCACCCCTTCCCGTGACTTTATTCCTCTGTAAATGGGGAAGAGGGCTTCCCTTCTGGCCCTTGGGCAGAAGGCTGCTTATTTGTATTCAGTGATTGTGTTAGCGGAAAGGGGTCCCCATCGAGACTCCCAAGAGGAGGGTTCTTGTATCTCACACAAGAAAGAATTTGAGGCAAATCCATAAAGTGAAAGCAAGTTTATTAAGAAAGTAAAGGAACAGGCCGGGCGCGGTGGCTCACGCCTGTAATCCCAGCACTTTGGGAGGCCGAGGCGGGCAGATCACGAGGTCAGGAGATCAAGACCATCCTGGCTAACACGGTGAAACCCCGTCTCTACTAAAAATACAAAACAAAAAATTAGCCGGGTGTGGTGGTGGGCACCTGTAGTCCCAGCTACTCGGGAGGCTGAGGCAGGAGAATGGCGCGAACCCGGGAGGTGGAGCTTCCAGTGAGCCGAGATCACGCCCCTGCACTCCAGCCTGGGCGACAGAGCGAGACTCCATGTCAAAAAAAAAAAAAAAAAGGAATATGGAATGGCCACTTCATAGGCAGAGCAGCCCCAAGGGCTGCCAGACTAAGAATACTTTTCGTTATTTCTTGATTATATGCTAAACAAAGGATGGATTATTCATGAGTTTTCTTGGGAAAGGGGTGGGCAAGTCCTAGAACTGAGGGTTCTTCCCCCTTTTAGACCCTATAGGGTAACTTCCTGAGGGTGCCTTGGCATTTGTAAAGTATGGTGGCGCTGGTGGGAGTGTCTTTTAGCATGCTAATGCATTATAATTATTGTATAATGAGCAGTGAGGATGACCAGAGGTCACTCGTATCGCCATCTTTGTTTTGATGGGTTTTGGCTGGCTTCTTTACTGCAACCTGTTTTATCAGCAAGGTCTTTGTGACCTGTATCTTGTCCGACCTTCTATCTCATCCTGTGACTTAGAATGCCAAACCTCCTGGGAATGCAGCCCAGCAGGTCTCAGCCTCATTGTACCCAGCACCTATTCAAGATGGAGTCGCTCTGGTTTGAACACCTCTGACAGTCAAACTGGGCTGCTGGTGATATAAAACTTCCTGATTTTGCAGCAGTAAATAATTCTAATAAGAGGACTCCAGTAGAGCCTGAAGCTATAGATATTTCCATAATGCAAGCCAACCTGGAGAGTCCCTTTGAGGCCAATTCTGGATCCCCACACACATCTCGTAGAAGACTCAGATATCACCTGCCTGTAATTCTTTCTTCAGTAGGCTGTATGAACTGGTACAGATAAAATGAAAACCTAGCTCCCTCAAACTGGTTCTTCACCTGAACCTGAACCCACACTGAAACACTCGAAAGTTTTGGTAAAGGCACCTTTTTCAGTCTTAAAATAGAAAGGCATGTTTTTGAAAGCCAGGCAGTTTTAAAATAAATTCTGCTGGAGAAACAGCTGTTATCAAAGTAAATTGTCTCTGTTCAAGGCATTTAATGGTTTATATGGCAATCCAGAAGTTTACCACCTCTCTAAAAGGTCAGGTCTCTTTTTCTTTTTAAAATTAGTCTTGTGTTCATGGTTATTGGTCAAATATATGGCAAATACCTGAATCTCTACAAAGAGATGTTCAAATTTCAAAGTATTTTTATGATGGCCATATACAAGAACACCCTGCGTTTAGTTGCACACTCATATTCCTTTGTTCAATCTCTCATTTCAGTTTTAAAAATAAATGAAACAAATACATTAGCATTTAACATTTTCTTAATAATTGATATTTTTCAATTTTATGAAGTTTGTACCTTCCATTTTCAGATTTGTTTTGATCAGGAGAAAGCCCTTTTATCAAAAGAAGGCATCTTGATAATAATACCAGCTCTGCTCAATTCAAAATGCCATTTTGAAGAGTAAAGGATAGCGTATGTGAAAAGTGCTAGACCACAGTCACTGTTTTCTTCTGTTATTGCTCTTTATATTGTTAAAGAATTCACTGTTAAATGTGTTCTCCTGCTGCCATGCCTTTCAGGAAACCTGAATATTTTGGAAGAATAGCCATTTTTGATGTCCTATGAATGGTCTTTGAGGGTTCAGCAAGGATATTTGACTAGTGGGTTTGGTCTTACTTTTTATCTCTTACTTGATATTGTAATAGATATGAAAGGCACACGTTCTCCAGTGTGTGCTGCTGTTGGTTGTGGGAGAGATTTGAGAGCACTGTAATTTCCTTGGCATTTCCCCCATGGAGCTGTGATAGTTCCAATACCTGCACTCGTGGCCGCCTGCTGAACGGCTGATAACTGATGAAGTAGACCTGAGAAATATTTGGCTCTGTAGGACTTCTACAAGAGAAGGTATCCAAAGGCACTAGTATTAGTGTGCAGCACCCTGTTGACCTCGGGTCAGCCCTCCTGGTCCTTAGTCCCATGAGCCAGGTCCTACATGCTGGCCGGCTGGCAAAGTCCGGCTTTGCATCCGGTTATTGTTTGCTCAGCTCGTACTTCCTGTTAAAACATTCAGTTATGTTCCTCCATCCAGCCTTCTAGAGGAGGGAATAGCACGTTGGTCAGAAAGTAGATTAGAAAATGCCTACATGTGGAGTTGCTTGATGCAAGCATTGCAAGCTTCTCCGTCCCCATGGGTGGACCCCTAGTTTGCCCACTGGGATGCTGAGGGCAACTTGCATCCAGCTTTATTCCTCAAACTGGGACTTTCAGATCCTACTGATGGGAGTATAAGCATGTACTGCAGCTTTGTAAAACTGTTTGGTGCTACCTATTCAAACTACATACATGCCTACCTTTAACAGGGTAATTCTACTTCTACCATTTGTTGGTGTCCTTCTCTGACCACTGAGCTTGGCCTTTGCCACTCAGCCTGGATGTGATGTGCCGGCCATTCTCCAGTCTTCATGTGAACCGTTGGGAGCAGGTCTGTTTGCTCACTGGCTTCATCGGCTGCATGGTGCAATTTGTGCCTAATTTACTGACCCTCCATTAGGAAAGCACTCCTCTTTGGTTCAATTTACCTAATGATGATCAAACCCTATGGTTTATTTTATGTTCACAGGCCTGAATTTGGGTCTGATATTTATTCTTAATATTATTTACTATTTAATATATATGATATTTAATATTTCTGATATTTATCAAAAATTGGGTCTGATAAAGTAGGAGGAACAAAGGTCATTGAGCCGTCAGATATGAAAAAGTGCAGCAGACAGGATTGGGCTCCTTCAATGAGGCATTTGGGGATATGGTTATTTATGTATGTATATATTTATTTATTTATAGTTTGAGGGTTGGAGCTGAAGGAGTTGTTGATCTCTACAACGAGCGAATTTTTAGCATTACAGGGAGTTTTCTTTTTCAACAGTGTCTTTATGTGGTCTCTCTAAGTCTTAGTATATGTGCTTCAAATTATACAGAAAGATTGTGATAGGCTGAATTGCATCCCTCCTTCCCCAAATATGTTGGCATTCCAATCTCCAGTACATCAGAATGAAACCTTCATTGGAGATAGGTGCTTTACAGAGGTGATCAAGTTAAGATGAGGGCATTAGGATGGGCCCTAATCCAGTATGACTGGTGTCCTTATAAAAAGGGGAAATTTGGACTCACAGACAGGCACACCCAGAGGAAGATGGTATGAAGAGACGTAGGGAAAAGGTGGCCATCTACAAGCCAAGGAGAGAAGTCTGCAATAGACCTGTCACTTATAGCCCTCAGAAGGAACCAACCCTGCTGGCACCTTGATTTTGGATTCTAGCCTCTGGAACTGTGAGAGAATACATTTTTGTTGTTTAAGTCACTCATTTTGTAATACTTTGTTACAGCAACCCTAGGCAACTGATGCAAAGACTTGTGAAGGATTTTTGATTACAGGACCTAAGAGAAGGTTTATGAATATTGAAAATTGTGATATAAATTAAGGTCTTTAGAAAGAAAGAGGTGAATAGGTAGAAAAGGTTTGAAAACACTGACTGTTTTTTAAGTAAGAGATATGATCTTGGCTGGGTGTGGTGGTACATGCCTGTAATCCCAGCACTTTGGGAGGCCAAGGGAGGCGGATCTCTTGAGATCAGGAGTTCAAGACCAGCCTGGCCAACATGGTGAAACCCCATCTCTTTGGTTCAATTTACCTAATGATAATCAAACCCTATGGTTTGAAAATATAAAAAGTTAGCCAGGTGTGGAGGCGCACACCTGAAACCCCAGCTACTGGGGAGGCTGGGGCAGGAGAATCACTTGAACCCGGGAGGCAGAGGTTGTAGTGAGCCGGAGGTTGCAGTGAGCCAAGGTGGTGCTACTGCACTCCAGCATGGGTGACAGAGCAAGACTCCATCTCAAAAAAAAAAAAAAAGGAAAGATATATGGTCTCTAAGGAAGATCAGTGAGTCAAAACCAGCCCCAGCAAAGCTACTATCTTGAATAAAGAAAATGACTAAGGTAATAGTCATCTTTTTTCCACCTGGTTGCCGGGGATGGGCATTTTGTAAATTGCTCCATCACTACCAGTGGGTTTGCTGGGCCTGGGGCCATGGAAGCAAGTTTTTTCTTTCTTTCCTACTGGTCATGGGAGTTTAATCATTTTCACAGTCAATTGGAAAATAACAGTTGAAAAGGCATTTTGAAGAACACACGCTGGGACACTGGGCCATCTTTTCTTGGCTCGAAATTGAGGCAGAGGGGTCAGAATTAACAAAGAAAATCATGCAGCCTGGCTTTTATTCTTCAGCAAACATTTCCTGAGTGCCTGCTCTGTTCCAGGTGCTGGCTGGGTACTGCAGCCAATGCATGGTTGACTGAAGAGCACACGGTCCCTGCCCACATGGTACTTAGATCCATTGATTAAGAAGCAAGCTTAGACCCGATCCGTGTAGGAGAATAGCTCAGATTCACAGAGGTGGGAAAGGACAATGTTTCAGTAATTTGAATGGCATTAAGCTGAGGAACAGACAGCAAAAGCAAGGCACGGGGGCGTGTTGCGGGGAATGGGGAGACAAAGGCCCCATCCCAAGTCTTTGAATGCTCTTCCGAATCCACACACTGCCACTGTTAGCCCCCCTGCAGTTAGGAACTTGCCAGATCTCCCATCAAAGGTGAATTCCGCAGGAAAGGGATGGGCTTTGAATGATAATGCCTGTGTTACTTTTGTTAATTCTTCCCTGAGCGTAAGTCCCAAAGGCTGGAGAAAAAGCAAATCTTTTTTCAGTGCATTTCATTTGAAAAGTAAATTTCATCCATTTGTTTCTAGATAGCTCTTGCCTCCGGCCTTGAACAAAATTAATTTTTGAAAATGAATCCCACTTGGCAACTATTTATCTTGAAACAAAAGCCAGCCTTTAAAAATGTG